>NC_048299.1:215566625-215866625 GCF_013100865.1 Trachemys scripta elegans | reverse complement strand
AATTTTAGCCACAGATACCAAACCAAAGCCCCACTCTTATAAAAAGTGTCACATGCTCTGTAATGTCCATGCAGAGCAAACAGGATCTCACTTGGTAAGGTCTCATTTTAATTCAAGATAATTGTGTTTCTATTATACATTTATTTAACTTAACCACCTGGTTCATCCATTTACATTTACCCCTCTCTAGGCTGCTGCTTGTAGTCATACCTTCAGGTAGCAGTAATACTGAACTAGCACTGTATGCTTACTTTCTGTATGGAAATGCAGAGTTAGTGATAAAGCGATGAGTATAATAGCAAAGATTTAAAGATTCCCTAAGTATTAGAAAGTCGTCTTCATCCAAAATGTTTTTAGTTGGTTTGTTTGTTTTTAGTTTTAGCTTCCATGGGAGCAAAATTAAGACAGTTGATCATTCACTTGGTGATGAAAATTACAAAAAAAAAAAAAAAAGGTAAGAAAAATGAAAGAAAATATATAAACCATTACATCATTTTCAAAGTTGAAACATTTACCTAGACATTGATTTGCAGTGATGTGACTCCTCACCCAGTTTTATAGTTCAGTCGACTGAGCACCCACCTACACTGCATAAAGCATCTTGTCAGGATTCTTGTGGAACAAAATATTGCCCTACTGTGTCATATTATAACTCCTGTAGACGGACATGTGTGGCTGCTACAATGGAACTATTCAAGCATAAAGTTATTAATGTAAAGTTTGCAGGATTGGGACCTATCTTTTTAAATGCACATCCAGGACTTGTTATTACTGAAGGAAATTTATTTTTTGCATTTCCTACCTTTTAAAAAATTACCATTACATAGCTGTTGTATTAATGTAGATTTGGAAAGTTAAGTTAAATGGTGGTGCTGCCAAGTTAATGTACATTTTCACAAAATAGCCTCCCGCCAAAAAACGGTAGCATAGGCCTAAACTTAGGACTCTCCTACCCCATAGACCTTGCTGAGGGGGGACAACAGAAACTCATTTGGGACCATTTAAATGTTTAACATTATTAAGCATGGGAAACATTTTTTTTAACTCCCATATACCTAATCACATACTTACAGTTAAGTATGTGCTTAAGTATCTGTTAATTCTGTTCTAGTTTTCAAGAGAATGAAGTCTATCAAATACATATCTGGCTCAAGTGAAGTAAATGGATCTATTACATTTTACACCAGCTGAGAATCTGGCCCATCAGATCCTGAAAGCCAGTTTTCAGGATCATAAAATTGGATTTTCTAGATTATCTGCCTCTTTAAAATAAAACTCTCCTGCTTGGTTATATCATTTATTAAATCAGAATATTTTAAAAGGAAAATTCCATAGTTTTTAATATGCCCACAGTTATTATTTCAGTGACTGGGACTCTATTTCTCTCTGGTTGAGGCTAATCACTGGCAGAAATAATGCATTTCAAGAACAATACACAGAAGCATAGCTACGTACACCACAAACAAGATACTGGCTCCTTTTTCACTGTTAATTTATTTTTAAATTATATTTAAGACAGTTCAAATTTTCTAGTGAATTGGTCGCTTTGACACATAATTACAAGGATCAGAATATCTTTCTTTATATTATACTGAAGTTTTCCTTTCACTTTGTGCATGATCTCTTCCTTTTCTTTTTAAAGGCACGTTAGTGTTTTTTATAGAAAGCATAGCTTATGGATAGTGAGCTCTGGAGACTGGTTTGCTGTGACTATGACTTCACATTTTTAAAATACAGCTACAAGAACCCACCCAGCGCTCAGGGTGCTTATCCACAAATTAAAAATCACAATAAAGAAAAGGACTGTCCCTAAATCTCTCATATCTATATAACTACTATTGATGTGATGCTTTCTTGCACAAAACATATCAAGTGATACTAAAGACTTTTTACTGAAAAGCTGATTTTGCTGGTCTTATATAAACTGAACAAGGAGCTACTCCCTTTCCCCCATGTGACTCATGATCATGTTGACCATGACAGAAGGGGATAAAAATACAATAGATTACTGCATGCAGTGTCTGGAAAATCCCAGGAAAGAAGTAGTTTTAGACATTTATACAGCTAGTCTGGCGACCAAGTGCTGGTGAGTGTGTCAGAAAGTGGTTGGAAAGCGGACAGTTTGTGCTGCTACCATAAGGACAGGAAGCATTGAGAGTTTCTGCAGCGGTGGTTGGCCTGAGATAATACCATTGTATAACCAGGCTGAGCGACCTCTCCCAGTGCTGAGAGCCCGGAGCCTGGCGTCTGACTGCTTGGCCCATTGCCAGTCTTAGGTTCTCCAGTCTGGGGGGAGCGCGTGTGTCCCTCCCAAGCAATTCCACACACACAGTGCAGGCCACACCTCACCTTGCAAAGGAAATCTGGCTAGAGCTCCAGACTTTATGACTTCTATGTGAGTCCCCCCTTTTTTTCCATGTTGCTGTGGTGGTGGTGGTGGTGGTGGTATTCATGCTGGGCTCTGAGGGAACTATTTAAAGTCACAAGCAATACATGAGTTGATGACAGGATTATTGGTGATGAGCCTGCTTTGCTGCCCCTATGTTCCCCTCACACTTTTTAACAATGACAAACTGCTGCCATCACTACTCTTAGCCCCAAATCAAATATTCACTGTAGCCGACTAGTGCTTCAAAAGGTTTTCATTTTCTGTCACCCTGAATTTTATTAGATTTATTTAGGAGCTATGTTCTCTGTTTAAATGTGACATTGTTCTTAACACACAAAAGAGTTCAAGGATGTGGCATCAGTGTGTTTCCCCATGCTCTGAGGGTGTCAGACTCTCTGGGAAAACATGACAAAAATGCTCGTTTGTGACCATTTCAACAGCCAACATACTAAATAGGTTTTTAAAACATACACTTCAGTAACAGTAAGGTTATAACTCAGATCTAGTGAGGACAAGACAATGAAGGTTTGAACTGAAGCTTTTACTTTAAAACTTAAACCACGGAAAAGATCAAAACAAATGCAGTATAATGTGGCAGGCATCTACTACCCTCATTCCGGTTAAGCAATACCCTAAACCACAAGCCCTCGGTAAAGCATTTAAATGCATGTTTAAATTCATCCCTATTCAGTAAAACACTTTAAGAATGTGCTTAAATCCCAGCTGAGAGGATTTACGCACATTCTTAAGTGCTTTACTGAATACAGATGGACTGTTGAATTGGCTACAATAAGGTACTACTCAGTATAAGAGTGGCAAACGCTCTTAAAGATGAGAGTATTAGCATAATTTATGTAGTTCTCAGTTTCAGTATATTTCTATTATTCTCTTAGATGAGCATAACATATTTTTTCAAAGAGCAGTGAATATTCCTATTTTGTTCAATTCTGGGTATGTCTATACTTTGATCTGTCTCTAAAGGCAATGATTGAAACATTATGCATCCGAAGAAGTGGGTTGTAGCCCATGAAAGCTTATGCTCTAATAAATCTGTTAGTCTCTAAGGTGCCACAAGTACTCCTGTTCTTTTTGAGGATACAGACTAACACGGCTGCTACTCTGAAACCTGTCATTGAAACATTAGTTATTTAACTTCCTTGTTGAGTTTTTTAAAAGGAGGGAAAAGAACTCACCTTTTATAGAAGGTGATTACATTAATATTTTTTCGTGGATAGGAATAGCCTCTCCAAGTTAGGCAATATCATCCACATACTCAAGATCCTCTAAAGACGAAGCTTTACATTTCACACTTTCTACTTTGGCCTCAATCAGCTTTGTCCTCAGAAACTCTATTAGAACATTAAATGACATAGGTGAGAGAACATATCCCTGGCGTACTCTTCATTCGACTGAAAACCGGTTTGTAATTCAACTGTTGAGCTTCACATAGCTAAATGTACAGCCCAATAGTTCCCCCACTTGGCACAGTAAGTCTTCAGGTTTCAGAGTGGTAGCCGTGTTAATCTGTATCAGCAAAAACAACGAGGAGTCCTTGTGGCACCTTAGAGACTAACAAATTTATTTGGGCATAAGCTTTCGTGGGCTAAAACCCACTTCCTCAGATGCATGGAGTGAAAAACAGTAAGCAGAATATATATAATGGCACCTGAAAAGATGGGAGTAGCCTTACCAAGTGGGGGGTCAGTACTAACGAGCCAACTCAATTAAGGTGGAAGTGGCCTGTTCTGCCATGGAACCTGAATCTTGTGCTGTCATGGCTCACAGGCCCCCCCTTCAAGCCTTTGGCTTCCTGCTCTGTCCTTCTCCTGTCCTCTACCCCGATATAACGTTACCAATATAACATGGGTTCGCATACAATGTGGTAAAGCTCTGACATGCGGCTCTGAGCAGTGTGTTAAGGGTGCCGGGCCGGGGCCGAGGGGATGGATAAGGGGCAGAGGGTCTCGGGGGCGGTTAGGGACTCCCCCCCCCAGGATCTAGGAGGCAGGAGCTGTGGGGGGCAATTTTGGGGGCCTCATAGTTCCAGAGTGGCCTGGGGAATTAGCGGGGGGCTGGGAGCAGTCCGCTCCACTTCCCTTGTCCTGGCCCCAGCCGTGTCGCTCGGGGGGAGGAGGCTTGGGGGAAGGGATCCTCCCCACACTCACCAGGAGTGGGGGACCTTTCCCCAACCCCCCACCAGCGACACGGCTGGGCTGGGGGTTGCGTCGCTCCGCTTCCCGCCTCAGGTGAGTGCGGGGGGCGTCCTTTCCCCAACCTCCCTGCACTCACCGGCGGCGGGAAGCGGAGCGCCGCGACTGGGAGGTGGCGGAGTGGAGCAGGCTGGGGCCATGTTGCTCCGCTTCCCCCCGCTGCCGGTGAGTGCCTGTCAGGGGGTGGAGGGTGTGGATAGGGGTCGGAGCAGTCAGGGGACAGGGGGGTTGGGTAGGGGGTGGCTGGGGGTGATTAGGGACAGGGGTGTCTGGAGGGGGTGGTCAGGGAACAAGGAACGGGGGAAGAGGGCAAAGCAAGTTCGATATAACACGGTCTCACCTATAATGCGGTGAGATTTTTTTGTCTCCCGAGGACCGCGTAATATCGGGGTAGAGGTGTATGTATTATATTTGTTTAAACTCATGAGGAAATGTGAACAGCTTCTGGGAACAAAGGGTAAACTTGTTTATATGTTTTAAGGGGTATTGAAAGCAATCTGCCAAACAGTTTTTAAAATTTGAACTTGTACCCCCTTTTTTTGGTTCCTTCTGACTTTTTAAAAATAACAGAAAACCCTCCCCAAAACTAAGTGGCTGCGAAAAAGAAATAAGGGGAAATATACCAAATGCTCCCCTGCCTCCTTTTCCTATTGTAGCATCCATTTACCAAATGGTGGAAGTGAAAATTGATGATGGAAATTGATACATAGGTGTGACAAAAAAAAAAGGTCTAAACTATATAATCAGATTATGATTTTGCACGATCACTTTTCACATTTAAATAATATTTTGGAGCACTTGTGTGTATGAGTACATACATACATATGTTGGACCAAGCCCATCCTTACTTTTTTGACCAGGTGTTCTATTAGTTCTGGTATATATGTCAACTAAGGGAATGAGTTATAAGCTCCATTGAATGATCTATTGTTCATTGTCTCATTTTAAAGTACATATGAAATTAAGAAAGCATCCTTGTCTCCTTCTTAAGGAGGATGCCAAATGCTCCTTTAATCATAGGGCATGTATTTGCTACCTGAGTGCACTTCCGTATTTCAGAATTACACATCTACCCCGATATAACGCGGTCCTTAGGAGCCAAAAATCCCTACCGCGTTATAGGTGAAACCCCGTTATACCAGGGTAGCGGCGGCAGGGCTCCAGCGATGATTTAAAGAGCCCGGGGCTTCGGCCGCGGGGAGCCCTGGGCCCTTTAAATCGCTGCCTGAGCCCCGCGGCCGGAGCCCCAGGGTAGTGGCAGCAGGGCTCCAACGGTGATTTAAAGAGCCCCGGCCTCCGGCCGCTGCGGGGAGCCCAGGCCCTTTAAATCGCCGGCCAAGACCTGCTGCCGCAGCTCCAGGGTAGCAGCGGCAGGGCTCCAGCAGTGATTTAAAGGGCTCGGGGCTCCCCGCAGCAGCCGGAGCCACAGGCCCTTTAAAGCGCCGCCTGAACCTCGCTGCTGGAGTCCCAGGGTTACTGTGCTATATGCGAACCCATGTTATACCGGGTCGCATTATATCAGGGTAGACGTGTATTGGACAGCTGCTTTGGCTTTTGGTTCCCTAAAAGCCTAAGCTTGGGTGTTTAATCACAGTACATGAGTTGTAATTTTCTGTATCACCCTCTGTTTATTGCTTACTAGCAATTTGTTTATCATGATCCCAGCAAGTTGCAGTCTTGAATCAGTTGAGAACAAGGTGACTGCACTGTTATAGAAGGTTTATAGAGCTGAGGTTGAAGGAAGAGGAACCTGAGTCCAGCATGAATAAGGCTGGAAGGTGCATTTTGAGGGATTTTAGAAGCCTAAATCCTCCCATACCGACTCTTGCTGAAGGAAGAAGACTTACAAGGGACTGTTCAAGATGGAAGTCCATTCTGTGCTCCACCAAAACTATGTTACAGACCTGGGAATCTGCTGCAAGATAGGAATAACTCTTAGGGACAATTCTGGTGTTTTGAGTAATAACATATCTGGACCTATTATTTATTAGTTTTATTTTAATTATACTAATTATCAACCATTATTTTATTATATCTAAGGCAGGCATTGCCATATTTTCAAACCTACACTTGTACAAAAAGGTCCAGAATGATGGTCTTGTATTTAAGGCACCGAACTTAACTAGACTAGACTGTAAGCCATGGAGGGGCTTTCTGGTTTGAGGCCTAGTCTACCAAAGAAATTATCCATATAGTTCATAGTATTGACTACCCCAAGCATCCAAAGAATCTTGAGAAAGGCCCCAAAAATCATGAGATCAGCTTAAAACATGAAATTTTAAAAATAGATTTTAAAAAAAATTGCTTCCTGAACCTTTAGGAGTTGCAGTTTCAAGCTTTCCTCTGCAACCATGCAAAACCAGAGGCACCCAAAACACTGGTTGCTTGTGAACATTTTGACCATAGATATTTGATAGGTTTTAAACTTTTCTTTCATTATTGTGGGAGTTTTCGTTACAGGAAAGTAAAGAATTCCATAAGGGGTTAAGTGAATTTCTCCCTTGTCATAGCTATTGTTTTTATGCACTAAAAACACACAAAACCTTGTAGCAGTCCACGCTATGACCCTTGAGTGACCTTGCAGTACTTCAGTGATTGCCTCCTTAGCACTCCACCTGGTTGTCCCCACAGCCAGTAAATATTTGCCTGCACAGAGTAAGGAAATGGCACTTTCTGCATGGAGCTGGTAACAAGACACAACAGCTCGGCTTTCTATGTCAACACTGAAAAACAAACAGTGGCTGCTAGCGGAGAACGTCTGCATTCATGTGATAGACAGTGTGCAGCTACTCATGACCGTGACCTACACAGTTTATCACCATTCAGTCTGCATCGTGAAGGCTTGGGACTCTGTCAGTGAGCTGGCCACAAAACAAATAGTATAGGCTCTTCACTCCCTTTTCCCCCATGCACATACACTTCCCACCCAGAACCTAAAAGAAACCTTGTTGCTACAAGTCCCATCTGATTTTATCTATTTGATTCTCCTCCCTCTATATTGTTAACTTTTGTCTATTACACATTCTACCCCTTTGAGAAGTTGAGGTTGAAAGTTGCTTAAGCCTCATTTTTTTATTTTCCATCATATAATTTAATTTTAAAAAGGTGTGTGCCAGATCTAAATTATATCCTGCAACTCGCCTTTCAGATCCATATCTGTGGCAGAATAAAGAAAGAAAGAAAGAAAGAAAGAATAAGGCTGCAATCAGCTATTGTCGCGTGCCACGAAAGGTGCTACTAATTTAGCACTAAAAGGGTTAAAATGAAAAATGGATCTTGTACCTCCGATGAAAGGTGTGATTATACTTTCTGATGATATACACCTGTTTCTGTGAAAAGTATTCAAATGGGAATATTATTATAATGTCTTTAGTAATGGCACAGCTTTTTCTAACTTGGCGCAAGGTTAGGTTAAAGTTTTTATCCTGCTAAGGTTTTATCATCCCCTCCCACTGATCAAAGAGGTGAGTTACATGGGAAACTCTGAAGTAAATGGTGTTAAGTCACAATGAGACTTAAGCACATGCTTAAGTACTTTCCTACACAGGGACAGATTTCAGCAGGTGCTTAATGTAAAATA
This sequence comes from Trachemys scripta elegans, assembly GCF_013100865.1. NCBI lineage: Eukaryota > Metazoa > Chordata > Testudines > Emydidae > Trachemys > Trachemys scripta. Next base: position 215,858,446 of record NC_048299.1, on the reverse strand, counting down.
GGTGCTTTGTAGGATCAAGGCTTATATGACTTACCCCAGGTCACAGAGAAAGGCTGGCAGAGCCAGAAATTGAACTAATTGGTTTTAACCAAGGCTGCATGCATAGCCCTCATAAACCTTCATGATTTCTACTTTCCCCCACAACTTTCTGTATGAAGCACTTTAAATTTCCGCTTCATATTGCCCTATTCACAGGCTGCCTTTCAGCAATAGGACATGTTATTAAACTGTAATAATAGCTAGGTTTTGTAATTTATTTTAATTCTGTTTAATTCATTAAGAACTAATTTCAACTTAAATGATAGAAAAAGAAGCAGAAAATGTTAAAAATACAAACATAAAAGCTAAACACAAAGCAGGCAACACCCTTGTGTTTCTGTGTTCAGACACTCTAGACATAGTCAAACCAAAGCATATCAAAATTGTGCAATGGTGACTGGCGTGTTGAGAGATTCCCATCTTTTCTCAGCTGAGCAGAGGGAGGTTTGAAGCCCTCTCTACATTGTCTCTTTCCTTTCAGCCATCCAAAATCAAGTTTTGCATTGTTTCTGCAACATGGCTCAGGCCAGGTTTGTAGAACTCAGTGAACCCGTAAGCCTTTGGACCAGCCAAGTTTCAAATTTCTATTTTAACCCCCCTGCCCAAAAGTTTTCATCTTCCTTCAAATGTTAAGCACAGCTCTACTGATGATGCAGACTAAACTGACAAAGCTTTGACAAACAAATATAGCAACCTATATTAGCTTATACCATCTTTCGCTCTATAGAATTCCCTTTAGAGGAAATTACAAAAAAAGGAAAAGGTGCAAGAGGACAGGTGTAAAACAGAAGTGTTCTGCTCCCTCCTGGGCTGATCACAATCAGTATTGGAACCCTTTCATCTCTGACCTTTCACCCCTGCAAGCCTCAGTACGGTATTACAGGGCTAACGTGTGATAGCGTGAGTGTTAATTTTAGAGGAAGCTGGCGACAGGGAGTTTTGTGATTAATATGTTGCAGTACTCGGTAGCTTCAGAAACTTCAGGAAGTGCCACACTGAGGTGCAGAAAATCAATATTCAGGTCTGAGGAGGATAGAGATCACATGACCTTTCAGTAGCTAGCAGAAGCACTGCTATAGTTAAGAGAGCATGTCCTAGAGTGGAAACAAAGCCATACTAAGACAGAGCGTTTGGAATAGGTTTGCAAACTACCCTGCAGTTCAAACGTGTCTTTTGGTGACGAAGGATGCTTGTTGGGGTAATGCACTGAGCTGGGATTCAGGCAATCTGTCTTCAATTCCCAAACTTCTTCTGTAACCTTGGACAAGTTGCCTATGGCACTTAGGATAGAAAAGCAGTATGTGATCATATGACTCTATCATAATGCATATGCACAAGGAGGCTGAGTTAAAGTTTCAGAAGCAAACTTGATTCTGGCATTTCCTAACTTTTGAGTGCTTGACTCTGTAACCTTAATGCTCTTTTAACAGTTTCTTCAATGTCATTTCTTACATTTTTTACAAACTGTGAAAACATAAATTCTATCATGTGGAACTAAGTTCCCTGTAAGCTGCGCAGCCACACAGCAGCCTATTTAGCGCCACGCAGGTGCTGAAGGAACCAGTCTGGGTACCGGCTGGGGGAGGGGAGCCCCACCCATGCCCCCACCTAGCCCGGTCCCCAACCTGCCGCAGCCAGGGCACCCCACCCCTCCCCCAGCACCAACTGTGCTGCGGCCATGGCACCTAGACCTGCCAGGGCGGTGCGGCTGGGGTGGCGCAGCTGGAACAGCCCTGCTCCAGACAGGGCATGGCTGGAGCGGCCTGCGCTGGCCCCAGGGGCGGCCGGGGTGGCCCTCCCCCTGCCCAGACCTGCTGGGGCAGGGGAGCGGTGCCTATCCTGCAGCCCCAGCCCCAGAGCTGCCACGGCGGGGAGAGGTGCCTGCTACGGTGGGGAGAGAGAGCTGGGGGGAAATCCTCTCTCCCCGCCATAACCCCAGAGCACCCTCCTGCACCCCAAACCCTTCATCCCTAGCCCCACCCCAGAGCCCACACCCCCAGCCAGAGCCCTCACCCCCTGCAAACCAACCCTCTGCTCCAGCCCTGAGCCCTCTCAGCCCCGGCCCCACCCCACGGCCCGCACCCCCAGCCAGAGCCCTCACCCCCTGCACACCAACCCTCTGCCCGAGCCCTGAGCCCCTTCCCACGCGCCGAACCCCTCAGCTCCACCCCCACCACATGAATTTTGTTATGTGCACCAATATGAAAGTTATGTGTCACACATCACCTCCATATTGGTGCACATAATAAAATTCACTCCGCACATGGGTGGGAAAAATGAGAGGGAACACTGATGTGGAATCATATTGACCTCCAACTTGACATCCATCAGCAGGGTTGAAGAAGAGGAACCCACTAATCCAGCCAGTTTAGTGCTACACATCATCACATTCTTCAGGACCTGGGTCAGGCCCTCACTTGGTATAAACCAAATTGAACCAAGTCAATTCATACTAGCTGAGGATCTAGTACTGTGTTCACTGTGTGTATTTTTATATCTATACATATATATACTGTATTACACACACACTCACATATTGTGTTCATGTGTATAGTATAAATATGATAGCTGCTTTCAATTACCTTAAGGGGGGTTCCAAAGAAGATGGATCTAGACTGTTCTCAGTGGTAGCAGATGACAGAACAAGGAGTTGTTAAGTTGCAGTGGGGGAGGTTATTTAGGTTGGATATTAGGAAAAACTTTTTCACTAGGAGGGTGGTGAAGTACTGGAATGGGTTATCTAGGGAGGTGGTGGAATCTCCTTCCGTAGAGGTTTTTAAGGTCAGGCTTGACAAAGCCCTGGCTGGGATGATTTAGTTGGGGATTGGTCCTGATTTGAGCGGGGGTTGGACGAGATGACTTCCTGAGGTCCCCGATTCTATGAGTCTATGTATACTGATCTACTCACATCTTCCAGTACAGTAGCTGATTTGAAGATATTGTATCTGTACAATGAAATTGGGAGAGTGGGAGGTTGACTCACACTCCACTTGCTGACAGACACTACAGCACCACAATGTAAGGAAATAAAGTAATGCACAAGCAGCGAGGTCTCTTTACAGCAACAAATTCAAGGTTTTTCATGACTCTAAATAGCACCTATATTATAGAAATGCTGAGCTGTTCTTATTTTAGGTTAGTTGTACAGGATTTCAGTGACACCCTTCCACTATTCTTTCAGAAAATTGTCATTTATAATTGAGTCTTTGGTATGTTATTTTTCTCTGGGTTTTTTTTTTTTGCTATTTACCCAGCTTAATTAAGTGTGTAGATATAAACAGCACATTGTTCTTCAAGGCTATTTTCAAGCATGTCCTGGGTTAACAACTCTTTAAAAACAAAAATAATATTTTCTGAATAGAATGTATGAATTGGCTCTTATTTAATGTAGCATATTAAACAGTTCCTGGCTCCATAAGTTTTAGAAATAGCACTTCCAGTTACACAGACAACAGAGAGTGCCTGCACTTGTTTGGACTTGATGCATGTTTTGGTTGTTTGTATACATACAACCTCTAAACAGCACCTCTGCACCTAAAAAAATATTCTTAGTTAGAGGGGGAGATTCAGGTAAAACAGACTTTACTATGATATGCACAACATCCAAAAAAAATTGCACCACAGTTAATAATAAGCATTTCTTTAAGAGCTAACCAGATAAACAGAACAAGCAAGACCATCTGCAATAGCCCATTTGGAAATTTCTACAAATGTTGCCCTATATACACAAAATTAATTTTCCCTATTCATATTACTCAATATATTATGAAACACATTAAAGACAGGGAGCATTATACCTCTGGATTAAAGATGGCCTCTTACCCTGTCCTGGCTGAATACTAGGCCTTTTCCATACTAGTAATTCGGTTAAAATCACACACTAGGGCAGTACCACCATTAACAACACTAGTGAAAGCTGGCCACCAGTGGCTGTTGGTGTTTTAAGCAGATTTTCTCAACATTAGATGATGCAGTGTTAGAAACTACAGTGGCTAAAATGCTGGTAGTCAGTCTATACTAATGTTACTATCATTGGAGCTGTACCAATGAAGATACAAAGGTGGAGATATTAGCACACACAAGACCCTCTACAGACCAAGCTGTTAAAAGGGCTAGTAAAATCATACTATATTAATTTTTTGCACATAACGAAACATTTGTAAATGTTTGCAGTGCAACGTTTTGCCTGAACATTATATAATTTTTGCAGTGCAACGTTTTGCCTGAACATTATATAATTTCACAAATTCATCACCATTTCCTAAAGTCTGGGAGCCCTTTCATGCAATTATTCAATTATTTTTCTAAACTCGGAGGCTTCATGTAGGCATTACCATAGTTAGCCCCACAGTCGTACCGGTAACTTGGTAGTTCTCCTTACTTTTAAGCTATGTAGTTTCTCTAAGAAAATACTTTTACATTTTCAAATATCATTTGAATATTTTTTTAAGAAGTTACTTGGTTAATTACAGTTTATTTCAGTCCTGCGTATAAGGTGTATGGTTTTCTCTGGACATGGTCACTAACGTGACTCCATAGCTGAGCTCTTGTGGGAAATAAAATCTCTCTCTCTCTCTCTCTCTCTCTGCCCATTCGCATCAGTACTGTAAAAGCCAATCCTCCTCATTCTGCATCTTTAGTGTCAGATTTAACTTTCTTTAATACACTTCTCTGCCTGCCTGCATCACTCTCAGACATCCCATTAGTCTGTTGCTATTTTGATGAGGAGCTTCTCTCTCTCTATTTAGCAAAATGGTGTCCTCGTCCTTAGTTTCTTTCCAGAATGGTTAATATGGTATGGAAGCATTTTGGGATTGAGCTATGATCTTTCTTTAGACTACCTTGCCAAATTGTTGATTGCAGTTCAGTAGTGGTAGTATGATGATAGTGTCTGAAAGCTTCATTTTGCTAGAAGCTCTACAACTGTGTAGGGAGAGACAGTCCCTGCCCCAAAGAGCTTACAATATATACAGATGAGACACACAAAGGGCAGGTTGGGAAACAAAAGCACAGAGACTTGCTCAAGGTCACCAGAAGATTGGTGGCAGAACTAGGAATAGAATCCCAGTCTTTTAGCCTCAGTCTAGTGCACTCTTCACCAAAACACAGAATGCCTCTCATTTACGCCTCCCAGTTTATACAAAACTAGGTCTCTATTTTACTTAGAAAGGCTGCTAATTTGGCAGAAATACCAGGCATGTGCTCTTCTTTACTAATTTCTTACTGTTGAATACTTCTTACAGGTGGTGTTGATCTGTTTCCAGCCCTGCTAGGATATTCATAGTAGTATTACATCAGCTTGTTTGTACAAACACTCCCATACTAGTAAACTTGACACCTAGCCTTACAGAGCTACATGTATAAACCCTGGCACATGATCAAGGCGAAGGCCTGATCTTGTAATCCTAGTACAGGAAAACCTTCCAGTAACAGAGTAAATGGGCAGTTTGCCTAAGAAGTGCAAGATTTGGCCTACACAGTTAATTTAATTATTTCAAAACATACAAAAAGGAGAGCTGAAAATCCTCAGTCAAACTTCAGACCTACCCAATGGGATGGGGCTAGAGGGAGGTGATATAACTGATGGAATAATGACAAGATGATCAATTTTATGGTTGTAAGGGGAGAGTTCAAAGATGTGCCTGAAATCCTAAGGAGACCAGAAGCCATTATTTGATTTCAAAAAATGGAATTGGTATGGGGAAATTCTAAAGTAATGCTCCCTAGACCTTAAGAAGAACTGCCCTGGAACAGAATTGCACGAGGAAAAAAAAAAATCCTGAGACTGCTCATACCAAAGTGAGCATGTTGACATTTTCATGTGGTTCACTAACTTTTCTTTATGGCGTCCATAAATTCAGCCTGTTATAATTACTGTCAATAAAAGTAATGAAATTACAGGCTGCTCAACAAAAGGAATATCAATCTGCAGCTTTTCATTAGGTCAGTAAGACCTTAATTTATCATAGGTATACTTTGTGTAAGGCAGGGGTTTGGCTCTCCATTTGTAACTGTTGTAATTTCTTAAAGTTACATTCCAGGATCTCAGAAATGTTCCCTATATTGATTCCGCTTGTTTGATCACAAATAGGCTTCTGATGTTAAGCAGAACTTCAAGAAACTGGTTTAAAAAACTCAGACCACCTTCAATTCCAGAGTCAAGTATAAAGTATAGTAGCAGTTCCAAAACAAAATGAACCAAATTTTAATGACTGCCCACTGAGAAAAGTGCCCATCCTTCTGAAAGCTATTTGTAAGGAATACCTTAATACACCAGAATGAACGTTTACTGTTTTCTGCTTGTCATGAAACTAACGTGGTATGGATCCTTTAATACAAACTAGTCAGGATGAAAAGCAGGCAATGTGGAGAGTGTTGTGTTAGGTTTATTTCCTTTCATTTGAGATGCAACATTTTTTATAACCAACCTGAGGTACTGCAAAGCCTTCTATGCAGGATCTTTAGTAAAAGCTTGAGCAACACAAATTCACAAAGCAAAGCGATGCAACCGTTTATAATCCTCTCTGTTATTACATACAAAAAACCCCACAATTCTCCTTACTTTATTCTGTGAACTGAAGAAGAGCCCCACTCTGCAGACAAAGTGATTAATACTGTCTGACTAGCAGAAAAAGATCTTTCTGGACTCCGAATTTAATTCCCACCCAGCTTTGGTTCAATATGACACCTACTGAAGTTTCATATTTGAAATTTTGAGTAACCTTTTCAAAAGTTACTAAGTGACTTAGGCACTTGGGATCCCAAGTCTCACCGAAAGTCAATGGGACTTAAGTGCTTAAGCACTATTGAAAATTTTACCCACCCTCTTTTGAACGGTAAATTGTTTTTGTAACATCTGACTAAGAAGCACAACCTATGGGACTCCCAGTTTCCTCAAGAGAATTTCACTTATTTACTCTTCTAGAACTTTCTCACCTTGTTTAAGTAAAGAGAGAAAACTTTGGCAATTGACAGCCAGCCAGCACAAACTTCTATCAGCAGTTCGATCTCTCTACGAAATTGTTTGCATTACCAAGGCAGCTAGGACTCCTTGTCACGAACCAGGACCTCACTATGCTATGTGCTGTAATAATGAACTATTGACCTGCTGAGTATGTAGAGGCTTAATCATACACTCAGGCCTTGTCTGTCCTGGTGATTTCTGTGTATCAGCACTGGTGCAAATCCTTAGTGTAGGCTGGCAAAGCCACAATCTTCAGCAGTGTAGTTTACCTTATTTTCAAGCTATGTAAGTGGCATCGATATAAATCATTGCTTTATGCACTAGGCATTTATACTGGTGTGGCTATACGGATGCCTGACCACAGACGGCTGTACCCAGGGTTGTATCCAGTGTAGAAAAGACCTCTGTAATAGACAAAAAAAACTATCTCCCACTTCTTCTCCACCTAGATAACTCAGAATGGGTTATATCTAAAGCGGGTTTGCTTAACATCTATCAGTCACACTACTGGAGAGAGGTTTCTTCTGAGCCGTGCAAGAGGAAACACTGGTAACATGCTCTTTATGGTTTAAGTTTCATGAAAATAAGGATTTTGAGCCTGATTCTCTGTTGCACTCCATCTTGTATAGACATTTATATCAGTACAAAATGGGTGTCAAATGCTATCAAATCAGATTTAGTTGTGTTAAACACCTACTATGTGTAAGGGAAATGATTACATACATAAGGTGCAGAGCAATGAAAAATCAGACCCTTTCACTGGAAAAAAAAGAATCAAACTGATGACACCACAGGTTTTTCTCCCTCTGATGCTGTTTCTGAACAAGAGAAATCTGGCCAGACCTCCATGTGTGGAGAGAAATCAACTTAAGTGAGCACAGTGGTACTGCTATTTATTTTGGCTACAGAGGACTGGCAATAGGGGTGTGCTTGTGTGGCTGGAAAATCTGAGCTCTAGTCCTCCTACCACTTAGTGCCATTACACAGCTTTGGTAATTACACCTCTACCCCGATATAACGTGACCCATATAACACAGATTTGGATATAACGCGGTAAAAAGGCGCTCCAGGGGGGCGGGGCTGTGCGCTCCAGCGGATCAAAGCAAGTTCAATATAACGCGGTTTCACCTATAACACAGTAAGATTTTTTGGCTCCCGAGGACAGCGTTATATCGGGGTAGAGGTGTAATCTGGAGTCTTCACCCTGGCATGCAATTCATTTTGCTGTGGAGGATTCTGTGTAACTCTGCCCCTCCCCAAGATATGTGGACATGTCTCCTTTCCTTCTTAGCAGCAGTGGCCACTGAAGTCAAGGAGAATTTCGGGTGCTGTGCATCTGTCAGGATCAGGCCTCAACTAATTCTAATAAAATACCAGGAACCAAACCAGGGTTAATATAGGGATTTTCTAAAGTTTCACCAAGCATCTCTTTTATTAATCAACTGGAACAAGTTGTTTGACTTCTACAGTCCACACACATTTCCCAGGAGCCAATTAGGAGACATTTCCATCCACAGATAATTGTAAGTCATTTAAATCATAGCCGTGTACAAGAGTGTTGTCATGACAGTCAAATGTTCCACTTCAACTCTAGAACCCACCCATATGCAAATCTATCAGTAGGGGAGGTAATACGCTGCCCTTACCCAGTGGGAAAGGGGAAATAACATGGCCGGGGCTTGTTTTATTCAGTGTAATTTGTTCGTATCTACCACTATGGATGCTTTGGAAAAATTCCTTGGTGGGGAAGTTCTCTTTCTCTTTTTGTGTATTTTTTAAACACTCCAAGGTCACGAATCTAAGAAACAGAGGCCTGCACCAAAATCCAAGCCACAAGTCCCCTCAGATATTGGGGAAGTTCAGAACTGGATTTAAGCATTCCGGCTTCTCTATTAAAAACAGCTTCATAAAATGCAGCTTTGTCTTGCTCCTTGGGAAGGCAATAAGGGAGTGCAGAGCTCCTGGAGGAGGGAAGGCTTCACGCTGCACTACAGAAAGCCTTCTGGTTGATTAAGGAGCGGTGCTGACAGCTCTGAAAGGAGTAACCCCCTTTCCTCTTGGCCAGAGAATGGTACTCATGATATGAGGCCCTGCTGACAACCAGCAATTTTGCAAAGGAGTAAAGGACAAGTGCATGAAAAATATGGGAGAAAGCTTATTCTTAAAGGGAAGCCACCTCACAGGTGTTCATGGTAGTGCATGATCCTTTGCATGATTATTGCTTGAAAACATTTTTTATCTGATCATCAAATGCTTCTCAACAGCTCTTTATGGGACATAAGGCCCCAAATAAGGGACAGACATTAAAGACCAGGTAAGTGGTCACTCTACTGGAGCATGTGTGTGCTAGTTAAATGGAGGAACAGGAGGATGTCCTGAAGGTTCTGGAAAAGATGTGGAAGAGCCCTTGGGGGAGGGATTGGAGCTAGATTCTGTAAGTTTTTAACATATTCACTTACACCCCAGATGTTTCTTTCCAGATGAGGCTCCTATTCCAAGAATCTCTCAGAAAGTTTTTGCTTTTCCTAGGCATAGGCTTAGGGGCCTGGGAGAGTTTATCAAGAATGATCACATTAAAAACACTGGGTTACGTCCTCAGATAATTATTTAATTTAGAACAATGAGGCTGTGTTTGAAAATTAGACCTGTCACTTTAAAATATGCCTGCTCCTGATTTAACACTGAGTCATGGCACAAGACCCAGTTTCAAAATTACATCAGAATGAGAGCAGTGTATTTTAAAGTGACAGGTCAAGTGAACCTCAGAGCTTCAAATGAAATGATCGTTATTTTGGGGACTTCATCAAAAACTGATATTTTTTAAAAACAAAAACCAATAGTTCCCTTTCTCAATAGGCATCCTAAAGCCTCATAGGTTTTCTCTTAGGAAAAGAAGGGAACCCAAGGTAGCTTGAAAGTGGAACCTGATCATTGTTATCTATATTGCAGCAGTTTCTAGGAGCCCCAGTCATGGACACGGAACCCCATTGTGCTAAATGCTGTACAAACACCGAACACAGAACTTACAATCTAACCTTTGCTGGAAGATAAAAAACACACCCTAACAGAGTTTGTTCTTCCAACATGTAATCTCAGATCAACAGCACACTGTAGTTCTGCTCATTACTACACAGGTGTGAAATTCTGGAAATTTGTTACTTGCCATTGTAGAATATAATTTCTCTAAATGATTGCTGTTGGGGAACACCCATGCCATAGAAAGTATATCTGAAAAGAGGAACCTAAGTACCAGGGCCGGCTCTGGTTTTTTTGCCGCCCCAGGCAAAAAAGCCTCCCGCCGCCCCAGCCCTCCCACCCCCCGCTCCTCAGCGGGGAGTGCAGCAGGGGAGGGCGCCAAGCCTGGCTGCGGCCCCGCTCTCCCCGGCCGGCCGGAGCGCCGGGAGGAAGGCGGAGACCGGCCGGGGCCCTGCTCTCCCCGAACAGCCAGAGCACCAGGGACGGCGGCTGGACATTTTGTAGGGATGTTCCATTTTAGGACTTGTATAATGATGGTCACCATGGTTGCTACAGGGGATTGAACCCAGGACGTCCAAAGATAAAGAATGAGACTCCCTGTCTTAAGTCCCCTAAACTTTGAGCTTTCACACGCTCATATCCTCTGTGGATCAGGCCAAGAGAGGAGGACACATATCAAACACTGAACAGTAGGGTTACAGTTGCACTAATAGGCAACAAACTGCTGCCTCTCCACTTATTCTGTTATTTTAACATTATCCTATTTTCCTCTCATATCATGCTGTAACTACCATATTTCATCAGCATATCTGAACAGTATACAAACAGCCCCTAGGACTAGATACCATCCACCACACTCCAGTAGGGCTAAATTGGCACTGTCCCATAGGGTCAGATCCATTGATTTCAATGGGAGTGGAGTGTGCTCAGCATTTTACAGGGAGTGGACGGTGCTTAGCAGTTTGGAAGAAGCATTCAGCACCTCATAAGATCACACCATTGATTGGTCCTTTCTTTTACAGACAGTAATTGGAACTGGATGGTAATTTTAACTCTGTTCAGCTTGAAGACATAGGGCCAGACTAAGATCTCAAGGCTTGTTAGGGTGACCAGATAGCAAGTGTGAAAATCGGGATGGGGGGGTGAGGGGCTAATAGGAGCCTATATAAGAAAAAGCCCCAAATATCAGGACTGTCCCTATAAAATCGGGACATCTGGTCACCCTAAGGCTTGTCTATATGAACATTTAGTTTGTAGCAAGCCGGGGTGTGAATCTAGCCTGCACTAGCCTGCTGTGGTCTAACTGTACACATTCACCCTGCTAAGCCGCATTAACAGTCTGCTAATGCACTTTGATGTAATCCTCTTTCAAAGACGGATAGGTCTAAATGCTCTAGTGAATTGTTAATGCATAGGGTACACATGAACAGTTGGACTAAAGCAGACTAGTGCAGGATAGATTCACATCCCAGCTTGCCATGGTCTAACTGTTCACATAGACAAGCCCTCAGTTAAACCTTTATAAATCCAGAATTGAAATCAATAGTGTTACTCCAGATTTACACCTATGTGACTGAGATCAGACTCAGTCCCTAACAATGTAAGAAATTGTTTTACATTCCTTTGCCAATGGGAATTTGGCCTGTAAGACCTGCTTTGTTATACAATAGATGATCCAAACTGTTCAAATAGTGAAAAGACAGACAAGATATGTTGTGCTGACATGACACGTTCACTGCACATCCTCTGGCATGCTGACCCCTCCTCCCCCAATTTTCTAGACGACACATAAACAAGTGTCCTTTTACAGAAAGGACAGAATGGCTCCAGTCCCTGACCATAGCTCTCAGTAACAAAGCAGGGAAGTGAAAACTCCAGTTTATTTACAAAGCGTACGTGCTACAAGTGACAGAGATAAAGACCTTTCCCACAGGGAATTCAGGGAGCCTATTAACATGTACCTCTGCTGTATTCCCTTTGCTTTGTGGGTTAGTAATAAAGACAGAGGTTTGTGTACACACAAACCTATATAGATGTCTATATGCCCACATGCCAATAGTAACTTCTGACCCCAGTTAAAGAAGGCTTCACATCCACCCAGAGAAGGAAGAAGAAATTCCTCCATCCAGTGAACAAGGAAGAGAATGGGGCTGGGCAAAATAAAGAGAGACTTTTTTGGCCCAATAGCTTTATGGGTGAAACCAAGGCTGGATTTAGGGGCAGGCGACCACCTGGGGTGTCGGGCTGAGGGGACGCCTGACTCGGGATGCTGTTTTTGTTGTTAACGACAAAAGGGAAAATGTTTTAAGTAAAATGTTTCAGGTATTCCAAATGTGGATTCACTTTTCACTAACCTCCTAGAATGTTCTAGACCTGTGTAGAATCTCATGGAACCTTCCAGACTTTCTGAGAACCACATTTTCCTTGTACCACCTAGAATGTTGTCAGCCATGCCCTTGTGGATATAAAAGGGGGTGTATCACCTGTCAATGAGATATAAGAATGAAGTGTATCACCTTTGTATATCACCTGTCAATGAGATATAAGAATGAAGTGAGCCCAGCTGTGATATTGTGAACCTTGTTTTATTCTGTAATTGTGAAAGTGTATGTGTGTTTTAAGACCTGAAGAGTGTAAGTAACATGAGATACCAGAGATATCTATCGAACCCCTATCTACGCAACAATATAAAAGAAATACCGTTTTTGCTATGCTTAACACGTAGACTTTTGCTCTCCCTAATACTGTCTGTTTTACCCCTTAGAAAATAAAGGATGCCCCTTAAGAAGCCTTCATGAGCTCAGTATATGAAGCAAAAAGCTCAATTGCAATCTAGTTTGCAACAAAGAGTAAATTTGATGGGAAAATATCTGAAACAGAACAACATAGAACTGTGCTTTAGGCAGTAGCAATCATCCCAGTGATGGAAGCTCTATTGCTGAGGCATTAGCAGATTTACCTGAAGATAAGTAATGGAAATGTGAGGAAAGTGATGGAGAATTGTCCAGTTTTCCCTGGCGACAAAGGAGAGTGATGATAAAGAAGAATGTGGCTCACATGAAAAGGAGAGTAATGACAAAGAAAAATCTGGTTTACATGAAAAGAAGAGAAATTATAAAGAAGGATCAGCCTTGCATGATGACAGAAACAGCAGTGAGAAAAATTACACACCACAAATCGATACATCAGATCCTGCTTTATGGCTGGCGATCCTAAACTCTGCCGATATTGATCATACAATTTTGAATGGGCCGAGCAAAATTGAGGATATGACATTTCCAGTAAATGAGCAGAAACGACCCTTCTCAAAAATCATTCTGCGAAAGAATGCTTGAGAATGGTGAGAAACTGTATCAGCATTGGCTTGTTTACTCAAAATCAACTGACAAAGTGTTCTGTGTTTGTTGCAAAATATTTGCCAAGAATGCCAAATCGTTGCTTGCACTTTCTGGGTACAATTACTTGCACAACTTAGCTGATTCTCTGAAGCAACATGAAAAGTCATCTAACCATTTTATGGCCTACTCCAAATGGATGGAGGTCAAGTCCAGCCTAAAGCTGAATAAATGCACAGATGCAGAAAACCAGTGCATTATTAATGTAGAAACCCAGCATTGGAGGAATGTGCTCAATCTAATCTCAATTACTTTCTTCCTTGCAAATTTAATTTGGCTTTTCAGGAATCTGACACGAGGCACAAAGCCTGGCAAACCACATCACTGACTTAAAAGTTCTGGTCTCAGTTGTGGTTCGGCATGGTATCCAGTTCCATGTACATGTAAGCAAGGCGTTACAAACTCAGTTGATGGACATCGCGACCGCTACTACTTTGATGTAAAGCTGACTTGATTTCATTGTGGCCTACAGAGACAACATATTTGAAGATGCCATCACTGCTGCCAAAGAAATGACAGAAAGCTTAGGAGTTGAGCCTGTCTTCAAGGAAACTTGTATTCATCGGAAGAAGAGACAGTTTGGTTATGAGGGCAGAAATGAGGCGATGGGACGCTCAGAAGAAAAAGTCAAGAGGGAGCTCTTTTGCTCACTTGTTGACACTGCTCGAGTGTCCATCAAAGAAAAGTTTGGACAAATGAAGCACCATGAAAAGACGTGGTGGTTTATGTATGACCTTAGTAGCTGCTGGTGGACAGGAAAACACTCTTGAACAATTGTATGACCTTTCACTGGATACAGACACATGGGGAACGTTCAGACGTCAATGATAAAGACTTCTATGTTGAATTGGACAACATCCATCACGTTTTGCAACATGGGAAGCACTCTCCACTTCAAGTTCTTCAATTCAATCATGATGTAATGCTGAAGGACACTTTTCCTAATGTGTGGATAGCTTTGAGGATTCTGCTCATGCTGCTAGTCAGTCGTGAATGATAAGCACAGCTTTTCGAAGCTCAGGCTCATTAAAACATATCTTTGATTGACGATGGTCGATGAGAGACTGACATCGCTTGCCATTTTATCTCTTGAAAATGCCATTGGCCAGTCTTTGGATCTCTCTGACTCTGTGCTTCAATTCTCAAGGGCAAAGGTGAGAAAAGCGACCTTTTGAACTAAAGGACTAGGGTTAACATTCTAAGGCTGTCACCTACTGTAACACTATTTAATACTGGTCCACGCAATGTTGGTGTACAGTTCAGCTTCTTGATGGTTGTACATTTCAGTTATTCTTAAAATTAAAAAGTTTCTATAAGCTTAGAGGAAACTATTTTTTAATTTGCTTATATATGGCATACAGATTTACAGATCCTAGCATGCAAATTTTGTCATCTTATATGACAGTGATAAACCATGCATGCAAATAGTGCATCAAAGTCATGAAATAGGCTAACAGTGCAATAAAAAAATAAGGTATTCAAAAGTTTAACAAATGGAAGGCGGGTGCTGAAGATGCTCCTGGCCAGGGGCAACATTTGGTTTAAGGCTGGCCCTGGGTCAAATGCTGAATTAACATAAATGACTATATAAGTTTTACACAGAGATTGACAGAAGAATGGGTTTATAGCAGGAAAAAGCAACACACAGGAGGCTATAAGACAGTGGTTCTCAAACGTCTGTACTGGTGATCCCTTTCACACAGCAAGCCTCTGAGTGCGACCCCCTTTATAAATTAAAAACACTTTTAAAATATTTAATACTACTATAAATACTGGAGGTGAAGCAGGGTTTGGGGTGGAGGCTGACAGTTCGTGACCCCCCCATGTAATAACCTCCTGACCCTTGAGGGGTCCCGGCCCCCAGTTTGAGAACCCCTGATATAAGAAAATCTAGATGGACTTGCTTTAGCTTACCTCTTCTTAAACTATCATGGGCATTGCCTTTCCTTACTGTAAATCTACCCTCCATCCACTCTTCCATGCCCTTGGCATGTGAATTGCACAAATTTACACCCATTTACATTAATATTTGTCACCTCTTAATCTACCCCAGGTAGTATAATTTCTTGATGATAAAACTGATGATTTTCTGAATATAAAATACCTTCTTTGCCTTGTCTACTTTTCAGTGTAGCATCTTTCTGGCAGGCCCATGTTCCTTTTTTGGAACAGAAGGCCCATAGTTCATTTGGAAACTGTCTTTACAGAAGGTCGTATACAGGCATATATTGGGACATGGCTAAAGAACCTGACTTATGGCTTCAAGTGTCATAATCTGATTTTGATCTCACATAAGTTTTACACTGATGTAACAACTCCATTGACTTCATTGGAGCCACTCCTGATTTATACTGGAGTCAATGGGATCCAATTCAGTCCAAGGGTGTATGTCAAACTTGAGGTAAATCCATGGATATATGCATGATGAAAGAAACATATTAGCACCCAAACATAGGACTTGCCTTCCTGGATCAGACCAGTGGTCCTTCCAGTCGAATAACCTGTCTGCAGCAGTGACACTTTCAAAGAAGGGTGCAGTAGGCAGTTATGGGATAAGCTGCCACCAGCAAATGTACCTCCTCATCCCCAATAGTTAGAGGTTGGCTTATGCCCTGAAGCAAAAAGTCTGTATCTCATCCAAAACTCATTGATTTATAATAATTACTGTCACAATTCTGATTATTATTGTTATCCCCAGAAAGGTCTAATCCCTTTTGAAATCTTGACCATAATAGGTGGGGGATTGCATTTTTGTTTGCAGCTCAGGTAGTAGCCAGGAGAAGAAATAGCAAATTCAACATGACTTTGATGGCATATTATGAATATGGAGCAATTATAAACATTGAAGATATTGCGGGAGTACCTGCAGTTTCAGCATTAGAGGTATTTTCAGCAGTAGCCAGCAATAACCAAGGAGAATCAGTTAGCATTTGAACCAACCACAAAATGGTCAAAAGAAGAGGTGCAAATTGTTTTTGTTATAAGGAGGAAGAAAGACAGCAAATGGGAAGAAACAAGTCAGCCAAAATGCAAGCTTCCTAGAGATCCTCTGATCTACTTACTTAGTGCTCATGTAAATGGTCTACATTTTAAACAGAATGACAGATTAATTTCTTTTGTATTGTTAGCAGCAAGATTTTGCATTGCACATTTTTTGAAAAATGTCATTACTCTTCCTGTGGAATTATGGTATAGTAAAATATGGACTGTTCCTGTAATGGAAAAGCTTTCACACTTAGTAGGTACACAAGATTGTGTCAAAGAGAGAATAGGTATTTAGAAATTTGGTCACCCTTTTTAATGTATTCAAAAAAACAGGGCTCCCCAGCCAGCAAACCAGAATCTGTAGTCAGGTTCTCTCACTATTAACCTGATCCTGAATAAATGTAGCACCTCCTCTCCACCCGGTTACCTCCTTTAAGTAATAAGCAATGTCTGATGTCATATGTTAATGTTTTATTGTAACTTTTCCATAATAAAATAGTTTAAATAAAAAGGAATGGGTCAACCACAGACATATGACATACTTCTGTCTCAGCCACCAAGGGACATATTCTGTAGATGAGAGTCCTGCTTTCAGACACACAAGAAGAAACACCTGAGAAGAGCAGAACCTTTCCTCCAGCCTGAAGATGATCCAAAAGTAAGGTCAGATGATGAGCCATCATTGAACAAGCTCAGGGTTTGCCATGATGTTTCACTATTCTGTTAAGGAAGCTCTACTCTAGGTAATATGGGGATTGTGAGTCACATTAAGAGACTTGAGGTGGGGTACAAAAGGCATTATGGATTTTTAAAACAAGACTGGAAGTTTTCCTAAAATATATAATCTAATTCAAACAGGAATTAATTCAAATAAGTCCAATGGCCTGTATTATGCAGGTAGTCGGACCAAATGATCATTAAAATCCCGCTTCTGGTTTTATAATCTCTGACAATGACTATGGCAAAGGTTCTATAACTCAGTTTTACGGTTGCTTTGTTATTGAAGCGTTTCTCTGAGTGGGTCTGAGAACAGAAAAAAGGTAGGAAAGAAAATATATACATAGTGGCCAGATTTCTGTGCTTCTTTAAGTTCTTCCGCACCACTGGGGGCCTGATTGGAACCATTTCAACCATAAGTTCTTTTTGACCATACCTAAAATTACATATCTCAGTATTTTAAATGTAACATGTCAGTAAGCATTTGGTATTTAGTTAAATTTGACTATGTTTATTGAAGTGTCATAACAATGCTAAGAATCTGTTAGAAAGCTATGATCTAGATTTTATAGTTAAAAACTCATAAAATAAGTTACAGACTTTATCTTTTTTCACACTTGGCTCTCAGACTATGAAGTCACTTTCTCTTATACAAATTCTCTTTTATACAAGCTGTTAACCTTTGTTAACTATCACCTTATTTTTGGACAATTGCTTGTTCACTCCAGCTGTTTTATAGGAAACTATGCTTAATAATGGTAATTTATATTTAAACTATTCCAAGGGAAATGGCCAAAAGAATAGATAAATGACAAGGATATTCATCAGACACTGGCAAAAGCAAAATGGATGTTGTGATTGGGACTTTAACATGTTTCAGAAGCCTGCTGCCTCAGATAGTTTTGCAATGACGTACCCACTCATCTATTTCCCTTCAGTGCTGATGTTGGAAGGATAGTGTGTTATTTTGAAAGAAATGAAGACAAAATTATATTGCAAAGGAAACTGGGCACTGTGTGGACCAAGTGAATGCTAAAATTTATTAGTTGGATGTGCAGCTCAAGGGTTAACATAAGGAACAATGCATAATAAATAAGAGTTTCATTCTAATGTATTAATTATGCCCTACATTGTATAGTATGGTCTGAAATCTAATGAAGTCAATGGGAATCTTTCCATTGATTTCAAGGCCCTAAATCAGTGGTGGGCAACCTGTGGCCCGTGGGCCGCATGCGGCCTGTCAGGGTAATCTGCTGGCAGGCCGCAAGACAGTTTGTTTACATTGGCATGGCTGCCCGCAGCTTCCGGTCCACGATTCTCCATTCCCAGCCAATGGGAGCTGCGGGAAGCGGTGGCCAGCATGTCCCTGCAGCCTACACTGCTTCCTGCAGCTCCCATTGGCCAGGAACGGCGACCCACAGCCACTGGGAGCTGCGAACAGCCATGCAAATGTAAACAAACTGTCTTGTGGGCCGCCAGTGGATTCCCCTGACGGGCCGCGTGCGGCCTGCAGGCCACAGGTTCCCCACCACTGCTCTAAATGCACAGCCCTGCAGCTCCCTGCTTACAATGAGGGGAGGCGGAAATTTACTACACCTCTTTAAAGGATGCAGCTAACTCTCTTCGTACTTCTGGCTAACTCTCCTGGTCAGTGCATAGGTGAGTGTAGCCATGGATCTACCAACTCTCTTTCCCCCAGTGGTGCAATGTGGGAGAAAAGAAGAACATCTCACCAGCAGTCCCTGCATTTCCTCCAGCACAGGGACTGATTCCTGATGGCCCATATTTGAGTCATGTGCAGAGGCAGGATGTGAAAAGGGAATCTTTATTCTCTTCCCCGACCATCATTGCATGGCACAGGGCATAGTCTAACCTTAAATAAACACCTCTACAACGCAAATTGAAGTGGAATCTGAGCAGCTTACAGTATTAGAGACACACCAACATTACTTCAATATGGTAGGGCTCTCCTCTCCCTTATCCTGTTGTTTCCTTACAGTAACAGGGGGCTGCTGCTAGTTGATTCCTTCTGCTCTGGGTGTCATTGCTACATGGGCTATCTGCAGAAATGCTTACGCACATATCCTACCTATCTGAAGGTGGCCAGATTCAAGCTCCTTCTGATCTCCTACAGAAGTTTGTTCCATAATTGTGGGACTTTTGTTGGGAATGTCTGACCCTCACAGACACAAAATGAAACAAGGATTCTGTTCGCTGATATGAATAATGAGATAAGATAATACTAATTAATATTAATTTGCACTTCCATATTTCCTTTCATCTGACAGTCTCAGAGTTTATATACACACACACACACACACACACACACACACACTCTGAATTAATTCTTCCAACACCAGAGTAAGATATTATTATCATCCCCATTTTGCAGCTGAAGAGCCCACAGCACAGAGAGGTTAAGTAACTTGCCAATGATCTACCTTTTCTGAGAATAATTCAAGAGGTGCATGGAAAAGTCCTGGTTAACACTGAACAAAGTTATTACAGCAGCTTACTGTTGTGACCAGAGCTTCCCTATTCCC
Source organism: Trachemys scripta elegans (assembly GCF_013100865.1). Lineage (NCBI taxonomy): Eukaryota > Metazoa > Chordata > Testudines > Emydidae > Trachemys > Trachemys scripta. The sequence goes on along the minus strand of NC_048299.1, from coordinate 215,838,827 downwards.
GATAAAGAAAGCATAGAGAATGCAGTACTGGACCCATTCTTCACTCCTATTATTTGGAGAGCCATTTCATTTTATCCCAAAAGCCCAGCCTCTGGAAATCCTTTATAATCTAGAAATGTCAGCTTTTTGTAGCTAGCTCACTAGCTAGTCTGCCAAACTGATAGCATTCAGGTAGCATGTTTGTCCTTCTGAAGGTACAGAGCTCAGACTTTTGTATCATGAAATCCTAGAATTGACAACAGTGCAAGTCTGGAACTGGAAAATGCTCTAGGATTCTGATTTTCAGAACCCCACTGTTACATTTCCTACTGTGCATATCCCCAGCATTTAACATAACTCTCCTTTTAAATAAAAATACCTGCAAGACAGTTTTCCCCCCCACTCTCATACAAACAGCGTTCCTGAGAGTCCCCTCCAGATATCCTGGGAAATACTTTGTTTAACAAGTCAAAGGGACTACATGTAACAGAGAATGATGTGATGCCTTCGAGTGTGACTCACGGAACTTCCAGGGTCTGGTTAATATGCAGTGTGTCTATTTCTGAAATATCAGTGCATGCTTGTAAAATTTCACTGCACAGTCACATATTCTTGTAGCCTTGTGCTGTCTGTACCCACCCTTTGGAGGCAAGGCCCATTTTTTGGTTCCGCGTTTGTACCACTCCTAGCACAAAGGGGTCCTGATCCATAATTGGGGCTCCTAGGGCTATCATAATACAAATAATAAATGTATCACTGGAACTGCATTTGTTCTTTAAGTCGCTAATGAAGTGAATCGCTCCCCTGTATGTCACCTCCCATCCAAGGTGTGTGTGCTTATTAGAGCTTCCCCACTCTCTGGCATAGTGCTTAAATGATACATGTTAAGCATCCTATAGTCCTTGTGAAGTCACATTCATGAATTATAAGAATCCAGCTATATCCACAAGTAGGAATTCAATCGGCCCTGTGGTGATTGCCTGCACTCGCTTTGATCCAAATTCTGTCTGTCCCTAGGTGAGTGTGCACGATATGAGGGTGAGTGACATACATGTTCCAGGAAGAAGGACTGCTAAGCAGAGATGGGGTCCACCTATCAAGGAAAAAGGGAAATATTTGGATACAGACTGGCTATCTTAGTGAGGAGGGCTTTAAACTAGGTTAGAAGAGGGCAGGTGACCAAAGCCCACAGGCAAGTCAAGAACATGGAGACCTGGAAGAAGGTTCGGAATTTAGGGGGAGCATGGGCTGTTATAGCAGGGATAAAGGAGAGAAGACAGAACTGTGTGTGGGGCGGGGTGGGAAATCAAATCAGTATCTTAGATGTCTGTATACTAATGGGAGAAGTATGGGGAATAATCAGGAAGAACTCGAAATGCTAGTAAATAAACACAACTATGACATAGTTGGCATCACATAGACCTGGTGGGATAATATGCATGACTGGAGTATTGGTTCAGAAGGGTACAGCTTGCTCAGGAAGAACAGGCAGGGATAAAAAGGGAGGATGTGTTGCCTTATATATTAAAAATGTATATACTTGGACTGAGGTTGAGATGGACATAGGAGACAGACTTATTGAAAGTCTCTGGATAAGGATAAAAGGGATAAAAAACAAAGGTAATGTCATGGTAGTACAGACCACCTAATCAGGAAGAAGAGGTGGATGAGGCTTTTTTTAAACAACTAACAAAATCATCCAAAGCACAGGACTTGGTGGTGATGGGGGACTTCAACTTCTCAGACATCTGTTGGGAAAACAACACAGCAGGGCACAGATTATCCAACAAGTTCTTGGAATGTATTGGAGACAAAAAAAATTATTTCAGAAGGTGGAGAAAGCTACAAGGGGAGATAGACTGTTCTAGATTTGATTTTGACAAATAGGGAAGAACTGGTTGAGAATTTAAAAGTGGAAGGCAGCTTGGGTGTGATCATGAAATGATAGAGTTCATGATTCTAAGGAATGGTAGGAGGGAGAATAGCAAAATAAAGACAATGGAATTCAAGAAGGCAGACTTTAGCAAACTCAGGGAGTTAGTAGGTAAGATCCCAGGGAAGCAAGTCTAAGGAGAAAAACAATTGAAGACAGTTGGCAGTTTTTCAAAGAGACATTATTAAGAACACAAGAGCACACTGCATAGGAAAGATAGGAAGTATGGGAAGAGACCACCTTGGCTTAACCAGGAGATCTTCAATGATCTAAAAATCAAAAAAGAGTCCTACAAAAAGTGGAAACTAGGTCAAATTACAAAGGATGAATATAAACAAACAACACAAGTATGTAGGGACAAAATTAAAAAAGCCAAGGCACAAAATGAGATCAAACTAGTTAGAGACATAAAGGGTAACAAGAAAACATTCTACAAATACATGAGAAGCAAGAGGAAGACCAAGGACAGGGTAGGACCGTTACTTAATGAAGGGGGGAAAACAATAACAGAAAATGTGGAAATGGCAGAGGTGCTTAATGAAGGTTGATGGTCATTGGACGTCTAACATAGTGAATACCAGTGAAAATGAGGTAGGATCAGAAGATGCTAAAATAGGGAAAAACAAGTTAAAAATTACTTAGACAAATTAGATGTCTTCAAGTCACCAGGGCCTGATCAAATGCATCCTAGAATACTCAAGGAGCTGACTGAGGAGATATCTGAGCCATTAGCAATTATTTTTGAAAAGTCATGGAAGACAGGAGAGATTCCAGATGACTAGAAAAGGACAAATATAGTGCCAATATATAAAAAGGGAAATAAGGACAACCCAGGGAATTACAAACTAGTCAGCTTAACTTCTGTACCCGGAAAGATAATGGAGCAAATAATTAAGCAATCAATTTGCAAACATCTAGAATAAGGTAATAAGTAACAGCCAGCATGAATTTGTCAAGAACAAATCATGCCAAACCTGATAGCCTTCTTTGATAGGGTAACAAGCCTTGTGGATGGGGAAAGCGGTAGATGTAGTATATCTTGACTTTAGTAAAGCTTTTGATACTGTCTCGCATAAACAAACTGGGGAAATGTAATCTAGATGGAGCTACTTTTAAGATGGGTGCAAAACTGGTTGGAAAACCTTTCCCAGAGAGTAGTTATCAGTGGTTCACAGTCATGCTGGAAGGACATAACGAGTGGGGTCTCGCAGGGATCAGTTCTGGGTCCGGTTCTGTTCAACATCTTCATCAATTATTTAGATCAGGGGTTGGCAACCTAAGGCACGCATGCCAAACACGGCACGCGAGCCGATTCTGAGTGGCACGCAGCTCCCTGCCGCGGTCCTGGCCCCTAGCCCCACTCAGCCCTCAGAACCTGGACTCCATTTTCACTAAGGCTGGAACCTACACACTTTGCAGTGAGGATGCATGCAAAAAATCTTGAGTGCTGATAGTCCTCCAATGCCTTCCCATAGTCCACCCCCTCCACTCCAGGTGCTGATAAGTTCTCTCTCGACTGTTGGGGGAGATTCCTAGCACATCTCAGCACAAAGAACCATAGGACACACCCCAAAATACACCCTGGTGAGTGATGTAGGGAGGGCTTTGCTTGCACCTGGGCTAGGCTAATCCGGATGCTCAGACCTTGGCTAACTGGGCAGTGAAGCCATACCTAATGCTGCCTCAATTCGAGACTCTGTCTACAAGGTGCAACTCAGCCATTTTTCATCCATTCATTATCATTATTTTATTCAGCCCCAAAAGTTGTGGTAGACACCGATGCCCTGGGGCACACTCCTGCCACTCCATTGCCATAGAAGCACAGCATATATAAGACCCCAAAAGTTTTGAGGGCTGTTTACTGTGAATTCTTTATACAACAAGAAGCCTATAAAAATTAAAGCTGCTACATGGGATGCAGGATTAAAGATGCACAATCGAGCCTGGGGTGATCCAACTGGTGCCCAAGGGCCAGATCTGGCATGCAGGATGATTCTGTCCTGCCCTCAAATGATTTTCAGCTGTGTTGGGACCTGCCCCAATATCGGGGCATGGTGCAGCCTGGAGAGTGTAGGGGGAGCTGGTACCATGCGGCCCCATGAGCCCTCTCTGCCCCTGCTCCTTATGGAAAACCCTGGCATCTGAAATGCGGGCCCCTCCCTACAGCTGCCCCACCCAGGGCAGGGGGCTCAGGGAAGTGCCATGGCATCCACTCCCCTCCTAGCCCACAGCAGCAGGACTCTGGCAGGGACTTCCCTGTTGGACAGGGATGCAGCACCCAGGCCATTACTTTCTGTGGGGAAGTGAGTCCCTCATCATGGGGCTACCTGCACTGCTGTGTCAGGCATGGACAGGAGGGGAGGCAGTGGCTGCTCAGTCTCGGCAGCCTCAGAGCCAGCCAAGGGTGGTGGGGCGGGACTCTGTCCCCACCTCCTCTTATGATCCATGCAGTTGGTACCGCCTTCCTCAAGGCAAGGAGGTAACAGGGGACCAGAGAGACTCTTTACCACTGCACAGGCCAAAGGGTCTGAGCATGTGCACTGACTGCAGTGAGACCACTGCTGCCAGAGTCCCTTCCCTGAGTCCAGAGGGGGAGGGGTATGCGTGTCATTGGAAAATTTTCAGGGGGAAGGGGCCTGCCTTGAGATGTTAGTGAGGTTCGAGTCAGAGGTGAGCTATTCTCTAATTTAATTTATTACTTCTTAACCCCATAGATGCCTTAACAACTAAATCCTAAAAAAAAGATCTAGAATCTGGAACTGTATTTCTGTACATGGGCTGCAGCAATGCCTCAAAACTAGCATCCATCCCACAGCATGGACAGATTAGACCACCCTGATAGTCCAATAAATAAAATACAAAGCAAGGAGAACTGGGATGCAGGGAAGGCAGCTACCCCTTTACCTCAGAGCCCTGAAGAGATCACAGACCAGACTTGAATCATGTCCTGTTAGTGATTCACTCAGAAAGCTTTGCCATTCAGTTGAATAGCTGTTTAAAAGTCAGTGAAAAGTGACATAGCTGTCTGAATAATTACAGCAAAAGACACTGGGAAAAGGTCTTAGTTAGTGGAAGGTATTCTAAATATAATCACTATAAGTCAACGTACACATTCTGCAAGGGAAATGCTTCAGGGCTGCTCACAAATGTTATGCTGTACATTTAAACTTAAAGGACCTTAGATTTCACTTGGATTAGCGTGACCCCACTGACTTCAAGAGAGTTTGCAGTGGTGTTAAATTGGTGTGAGTAGAAATCAGAATCAGGCCTGAAAGCCACTGTCCTTGCTCAAATGCTGAAAATAAGTCCGACTGTGAAACAAAATTTAATTATGTCTCTGCAGGAAGGAACACATCCAGAACGATCATGAAGTTGGTTGTAATCAATGACCTCTTCCGAAATACCTTGAACTCTTTCTTTTGTTGGTGGGACCTTCTAAAAGTATACTGGGAACCATACGATTCTGGCTTGTACCCATTTTAAACAGTGCTTATCGCCCGCTGCTACAAATTGTTATCAGATGACCCTGTGCTCATACACAAACATAACCACTATCAGGCACAGACAGGCCATAATCTGGCAATAACTTTACAAAACAGAAACAAACACAATGTTTAGGGAATATTAATAAACTCAAGGAATTCTGGCACAGAATAAGATTACTAATAAGCATTCAGAGGGGAGTACAGTAGGACATGATAAAAGTGCATATGAACCTCAAACCTAGCCCTGATTGCAAATATATATATCCTTAAAAGTCCTAGGTCTTGCAGATAGTTACCTCCGTATTGTTATAGGGCTTTTAACACGCCTAATGACTTATTACATGCAGTGTTGTTGTAGCCAAATTGGTCCCAGGATATCCGAGAGACAAAGTGAATAAGAGCTCTCCTGTGTAAGCGCAAAAGTTTGTCTCTCTCATTGACCAAAGTTGTTCCAATAAAAGATATTACCTCACCCACCTTCTCTCTAATGAGTAATTACACAGACCTTTGTTGAAATCAGTGTCGTTTTCTATACGCTTTCCTTTCCCTGTTTTGGAAGAAAATAAGATTTACAAAAAAGGCTGTTATACCAGACATCGGTCAGAGTAACAAGCATCACTGCATAGATAGACTTTAAAAGTCCTCAGCACCAGCAATGGGAGCCAGGTTTTTAAGAGCAATCAGCTCCCGTTTAGGTTCCTAAGTGAAGTACAGTAATCATGTTTTCAGAAGCAGTCAGCATTCAGCAGCTCCTGCTGTTATTAACAAGGACTGGGAATTTCAACAGGGCCTAAAGGACGTGGAACGGGAAGATTATAAGGTCTCTCATTATAGTGACTCTCTCCCATAAGGATGTCACTCCTGTACAAAAGATGCTTATGTAGCTCCTAGTCCTGCACATGAAGTCACTGGGAGATTTGCCATTCACAGTAAATTGGGGATTATCTTCTCTATCTCACAGGAATGTTGTGAGAATAAAATCCATTAATGATTGTGAGGCAGTCAAATACAATACAGTGATTGGGTCCATACCTGGATAGACAGATCAGAACAGAGATCCTAATTCTGTACCTGTTCTGTGCTAAAAAATAAGAGACCAGGAAAGTACAATGAACTTTTGGTTAAATCGATCAATTGCCTGGATCAGAAAAGTGTATTTTTGCTATACGTACAATATAAAGACAGTAAACCAATGTTAATTTAGGACTATAGTGAACTGGGCTGGACCTTGCACACAACAATTTGTTACTTCCCCTCATGCCAGCTCAGTTCCACTGACCAGTGTGGTGCTAGAGCCAAACCACGGCTCTGCCCACTTCCCACTGCTCTCTATCTACATGATTGGAAGTGCCAAGTATGTGCCCTATTCTCACACTGCTGCAGCCAGACCCAAGAACCAGGGAGCCCTAATGTAGCCATGCCACTGAACCAATAAGATCCTGTCATGCTAGGGCCAGGCATGTTCCATACCTTACAGAGCAGATGACAGCAGCAGTTACTGAAGAGTTTTAAGCCCCTTTCCCTCGTTCTATTGGATCAAACTGGATATCAGATTCATTTTAAATTATCACAATCAAAATCCAGAAGCCTTGCTTGGCAAGCGTGGGTGGCATATTAGTAAGGATCACTTAGGAATTAAGTTTAACGAGTATGGAAATAAGTAGGATTCAGCTTAAATCATTCAAGTCTTCCTAACCTTATCCCTTGACTTGATGCAAGGGCTCCTGGAAAGCTTCAAGCTTTGACATTTTAGAGATAAGCTTATTTTATAGAGCATTGAATATTGAAGCCACACAGTACCATTTTATTTGAAATTTCAGTCATATTCTCGTCTTGTCAGAAGAGCTGAATAGTTCATTTGTCCAAAGTAGCCAAATACTATCACTGATTCAGAAATGTAAAGATCAGTTTAACCTTGGTTAACCCATTCTATGGAAGTGTTCATCGTCTGGATGTTATAATACAGATGCTCTTCCCCTGAAAACTTTATCATCACCATCACATCACTCATTATGGTATTCCAACTGACTAATCAGGAAGCAGGCCATGCTGAAGTTGGCTGATGTTATAACTCCAAAATATTATCTTTTTCTGCTAGCAAGAAATTGGCTGGGGTTCTTTCTCTAGCAAATTGAAGGGAGGTGGATATACCCATTTGCTTTATCACACACACTAGTAGCCTGCAGGAAACAGGATTGCCAAACTCAAGTGTTCAAAAATCATGAATCAGGACCCAAAGATAAATTTATTGACTTCAATATCATGAGACTTTAGATAACAAATTTGGGAATATTTTTATTTACCTTTAACTTTCCCATTAGCAGAAAGTCAGCATTTTTAAAAGTTGCCACTGACTTTGGTTGCCTAACCTAAGACATCTAAGTATCAAAATTGGTCACAAAAAATTTTGATACTCAAAATCAGTGGCCACTTTTGAAAATATGGACGTTAATCTTTTTGTGCTTCAGTTTTCCCATCTGTGAACTAGGACCAACCCTGTTTCCCCACCTTTGACAAGCATTTTGTGATTACTGCATTTTATAGCCAGCACCTTTTCATGCAAAGAATTATCTCACAATAATGAAAGATTAGTTTTACCCCTGTGAGGATTTCAACTTGTGATTTCAGGAAGCCTGGTTCATTTTTTGACCACTGAACTATCCCTCCAGCTTATGCAGGAAATCACATTGTCAAGACCTTCTTCACCCTTGCTAACCCTAAGAGTCTTCAAATGGGGAATTCCAGGTCCATTATACAATATAATTTTGTTAATGAAGTTTTCTTGAATTGAAAAACAACAGAGCCAAATTCTGCTGTGATTTATATTAGAGTATATCTGGATCAACTCCATGAAGATAAAGGGTTTACTCTGGATTTATACTGGCAAAACTGAGAATATAATTTGGTCCATAACAGCTATATACTCATTATAATCTTACTTAGAGATGTGGAAATCTCTCTAGCAACTGTAAACTATAGGGACATCTTAAAGAGTATGAGCTCAGACATTATTTTGATTTTAAAAGACAAGTAAAAAATAGAATAGGTCTTTGAATACTTGTTAGTCTTACACTGATCCAATCAAATTAATGGCAAGGCTGATATGGGATGCAATCAGTAAAGACTTAAAGGATGGCAGCATACTTAATGCCAATCAAAATAGCTTTATGGTAAATAGATCTCATCACACAAACTTGATATAATTTGTTGATTAGATTACAAGTTTGGCTGATAAAGGTAACTGTTGACATAATATACTTAGACTTTGTAAGGCATTTGACTGAGTCCTGTGTGATATTCTGATAAAAAAATTAGCACTATAAAAAAATTAATGTAGTTAATATTAAATGGATTAAAATTTGGTTAACTGATAGATCTCAAAAAGTGATTGTAAATGAGGAATCATCATCTTGTAGGAGTGTCACTATTGGAGTCCCGCCGGGAACTCTTCTTGGCCTAGTGCTATCTAATATTTTTATCAATGATCTGAAAGGAAAGACGTAAAATTAGTGTTGGTAAAATTTGAAAATGACACAAAAACTGGAGTGATAAATAATGATGGGGACAGGTCAGTTATACAGGCCAATCTGGATCCTTTGGTAAGGTGGGCTCATCTGAACATGTGTTTTAATGCAGCCAAATGCAAGATCTTACATCTAAGAACAAAGAATATAGGTCACATTAACAAGATGGGAAGCTATATCTTGAAATGCAGTGACATGGAAAGGGGCTTAGAGCTAATGGTAGATATCCAGTTGAACAGGCACTCTCAGTACAATGCTGTAGCTAAAAGCACTAATGGGATCAATGGATACACAAGCATAGGATAATGAAGTGTCTGTATGTGGCATTAGTGAGACCTTTTCTGGAATACTGAATCCAGTTCTGGTGGCCACATTTCAAAAAGAATTTTGAAAAATTGGAAAGGGTTCAGGAAAGAGCTTCAAGAATGATTTGCGTTTTGGAAAATGTGTCTTACAACAAGAGATCAAAGAAGCTCAGTGTAATTTAGTTTGTCCAAAAGAAAGTCAAGAGGTGACCATATCATGGTCTACAAGTAGCTACGTCGGAAAGTGATTTCTGATAGAAAACAGCTCTTTCATTTAAGAGAAAAAGGCATAACAAAATCCAATGGTTGGAAGTTGAAGCTAGACAAATTGAATCTAGAAATAAGGGGCAATTTTTTTTAAAGTGAGGATAATTAACCATTATGTCTAGGGCTGTGGTGGATTCCTCACCACTTGAAATCTTTATATCATGACTGAATGTCTTCCTAAGAGATATGCTATAGCTCAAATAGAAGTTGAAGGCTTGATGGAGAAAGTACTGGGTGGGTTTTATGGCCTGTGTGATGCAGGAAGTCAGACTGGAGGACCAGAATGGTCCCTTCTGACTTAAAAATCTGTGACATAAACAACTATAGGAAGCTCCTTACAAGTTCCTTCCCCACTGAATTTTATTGGACAATACATCATTTTAATTGCCATTCAGCTGCTTACGACACTATTCCACATGACTTTGTGGCGAATTTCAGAATGTGAAATTGAATTGGCTCCTCTCGTCAACAAATTCAACTGTTTATTTTTTAATAACTAATTATTCAGATCTCCACATTAAGGGCCTGAGCTACTGCTGTCAGTGGGAGTCTGCTTTGATGTTTGTGAGGTCAGATCAGACCTTAAAATACCATATGTCACACTTTTCAGTAGATCTGAGTGAAACACAAACTTTGTGCTGTAATTGCAGAGCTGTGTGTCCAGAAGACTAAACTCAATAGAACTTCAGTATCATTATATTCAGAAGAGCCACCTGTATTTCTCATACTTATTCCTCCTTCCTCCCATGCCTCTGTCTTATTTAAATTCTTGGCTCAATTGGCTAGATCTTCAGCTGGTATAAATTGGTGTAACTCTTTTAAAGTTAATGCAGTTCTGTTGGCTTGATTATAACACATCGGGCCAGATTCTCAGATGCTATCACATTGAGCTTAAAAGAGAGGAGACTTTCCCTTTTTCTTTTTTTAATACTTTAAACACTGCACCTACGAATGGAATGAGAGTGTCAGTAGGAAATAACAGAGTGAGCTCTACAGATGATAGTTGTTTGCAAATGTAAAGGCAAGGAGATTTCCATTTATGGAATTTAAGTGCATTCCAAGTGGCATGGCCAGTACAGTGTCAAGTTTTTTGCCGTGATAAGGCTAGAAGCAGGAAGTCATGAGAGGTCAGGAAGGAAGTACTATCAGGCCTGAGAGGGAACAGAATAGTAAAGGGAGCAGCAGAGTCTCTTGTATCCAGGCTATGTAACAACTACACTGTTTGCCAAAGATAAACAAAGTTACAAGTAAAAAAAAAATCTGCACAAGTACCCCTTTAAGCTTACTGAGAAGAAAAACAAAAACAAAAAAAAACCCCTTTGATTGCTGTGTTTGCCTTTTGTTTTTACCAGCTTTGTAAACAGCAAAAGTGGAAAAAAGAGTACTATGCCATATAAACATTTGTTCTACAATGCAGATCAGCTTGCTTATGGCAATTCAGTTTGACCCTGGGCATTCTGAAGGAAATGGCTTTAATACTGAATTTGATCCATTATGCCACAGCTGAAGAAGAGTGGTTTAGATTGTGTTGGCATGTTTCCAAACGTCACCTGTTTCCCAGTGCACTGCCTGATGGGAAAATGATCATAGTGCCAGTTAAGAAGAAAGGGAAAGCTCTTATAAATTTTAGCTTACAAGAGAGCCAATTAAAGATACAAACTAATTTGCACCAGATTACAACATCAGGGTTGAGATTTTCCACAGCATTTAGGGGAGGCAGGCAGCCAGACATCTACCATTATCAGATCCCCTGCACTGTTCAACCTTGGTGTTTTATTAAAATGCTGTGTTATGGTATTTTACCAAGCTATACTGAGCCATCACTAATCATTAAAAAGAAAAAGGTAATGCTTAGCAAATATATAGAGACTTTAGCTTTATTATAATTGTTTAACATTTAGATTGCAGCATGCCTAGAGGTCCCCATTGTAGTAGGTACTGTAAAACATTAATGGTGAAATCCCAGCTTCACAAAAGTCAATGGCAAGACTCCCATTAACTTACATGAGGCCTGGATTTCACCCATATTAAACAAAAGTCCCTGTTCCAAAGATGTGATCACTAAATATGTGATTACTCATGGGAGTCACATGCTTAAGTGTTTGCAGCATCGGGGGCCAGGTTAGGAGCAGGAATCCTAGCCCCCAATCCATTGTTCAGACCACTCAACACACTCCCTTGTGTTGTTACCTGCAGAAGCTAGGGCTGCAATTTTGTCATGACAATTAGGAAATGTCAATGAGTGGATATGGTGGAGCTAGATAAAGCCACAGACATCATTAACAACTGCAAAAGTTCATAGCCATTGCTGTTTTTGTAAGCAAAGCATCTTTATTTTTTTAGAGAAGACAACAAGAATAGCGTGTGCTCTGTAAAGATGAAGAAAAGCACTGAACATAAACTTTTGCAAATCCAGCCTGGTTCTCCAAATTTATTTTTGAAATGGTTATTATTTACTTATGACTCCTTGATGAATTAAAGCCTTACTGTGAGTTCAGTGATCTGCTTCTTTGTTGCTTCCATAGTGTTGTCACTGATTTCCTACTCTCTATAGCCTCTCTTGCAGTCCAATGTTAAACTTTTTCCCCTCTCACTAAAGTTTGTTAAGCAATTTAAAGTCAAATCCACCTAGACACTCATGGAAAGACTCTAAATGTCATGGAGTTTTTCCATTTAAAAAAAAACATGAACATAAAACTATATGTTTGACTTCCATTACAGTATGGGGAAAGTCCAGCCTGTACAAGGGAAAAAAAGATAAGGTTCCTTCCCTGAGGCACTTACAAGCAAGCAAGACAGCACACAAATCGGAGTCAACACACACTAGGAGACCCAGAGGAAACTTCTCAGGGTTTTGTTATGTGTTTGGTTTAAAGCTGCTGTTTGTGTTTTTAAATAGTGGTGGTAACATTCTTACTGACCCGGATTAGTGTCTGACTTTCATGGAAGAGGCACATTTTGAGGAAGTATTTGGGAAAAAAGGGGGCGGTGGGCCCATAGCACCCTGGAATAGAGAGATTTCCAAGCACTGGGGCAAGATAGAAGACACACAGGTAAAAGCACAAGAAGATGAAGTGAGAGGAGAGTTAGAATTCACTGGTGGAGAGTAGAGACCCTCACCTCTGCCGGGATGCCTACAAAATGCTGCCATGTGACAATGACTAGGCAGGTGATGAGTTGAGCTACTGCCTACTAAATAAACCATGCTTGTTCCTCATTTTGTCCTGCACGCAGCCCATCTGTCTGCCCCAGCCACCTGTTGTGTCTTGTTTTAGGTCTAGATTGTGAGCTCTTTAAGGCAGAAACTGTATTCCTGTTATACTTGTACAGTGCCTAGCACAATGAGGCCCTGAACGTTCACTGGGGCCATAATAAGTAACATGATTATGATAAGAGAAGAATAGAGTTGGGCCATTCAGAATCAGAACTGATCACAGAACAGTCCATTTCATACCAACTTTCACGGTTTCACCATTTGTTTTAATTTTGCATTGGAATAAAAACAAAACTTTGAATGTTTTTGAGAGAAAAGAATGGTGCCAAAACCTAAGCTTTTTGAAGAAAGTGCATGTGTGTCTTGAGATGTGGATGACTCAGATTCAAGTCTCTGCTCTGCCTGATATTTTTTCTCTTTTTCTCTCTCAAACTTAATTGAAACCATGTAAAACACTTCAGCTTCAACAAAATTTCATTTAATCAAAAAATTCTAACCAGCTCTATTCAGAAGCAGGGTGCGGAGACCTGAGGGCAGATTCAGTACTTGACAAGACCAAAAATAGAACTTGAACAATCTATACCTTTCATCCCTTCTAAGAGTCAAAGCCTCTTTCTGCCAAGTGAAATGGAGAAAGGTTAAGAGTAGTTCATCTCTGAAAGATTATATGACCTATGTAAGGCTGCCATGGTTAGTGAAACTTCTGATGATCTGAATAAATATTGTTGGGGCAAATGAAAAAGAAAAGGTAGCTAGGTAACTTATAGAATGTATAGGGCTAAATTCAGTATCACTTACATGAGCCCATTGACTTCACTATGGCTGCATGGGTATACCTGAAGGAAGAATTTGGTCTGAGCCATGTAGCTTGCTTATTTAAAGACAACTCTTTGTTTCTACCATTACCAGCAGACCTGTGTGACACCTTCATAATTAGCTAATTTGTTGAGTTTGGCAAATTATGACAAAATTTTGATCAAGCCTGCATCAGATTCAGAGCAGACTTGGGACAATTCACAATTGGGGTGGAAGTTATTGGTTTTGATGCAAAAAAAGCAGGCAATATTTGGTAGTGTCAACAGTTTCACTTTGCATTTTTACATTTATTTGAACCCAAATCTCCAAGTGAAACTTAGGGGGAGCCAAATCGAGTGCAGCAAAACCATGTCCATTAACCTCTACTAATCAAACTATTGTGGTTTTTGTACAACTCTACTAGCCACCCTTTGAATATGTACTTCTCTCTTCATTTATCTGGCCATTACAGTGTGGAATGGCAACAATTTATAAAAAGAACAGTGTTTATGCACAATGGGTGGCATTTTTCTAAAGCCTTCAGTGTTGGCCTAACTTTGCTCCCCCTGAAGTCAATGGGAGTGCTTTAGAAAAGCACACCTGGTGCCTTTATACTCACATCATATGAAAATCAAAGATAATCACTGTGCAAATAAGTGGCAAAATGGAGCTCTTCCTAGGGACGATGCATAATGCAAAGAAAATCCACTCTCTACAAGTGGCTTTTCCCGTGCCCCACCGACATTACTAAAGACCACAGAGAGAGGCATATCCTGTACTAACCTATCATATGTCTGCTTTATAGCCCCCTTAGCCATATAATACCAGATAGGAGTTCTGAATCTTGTGGGCTGTAATCAAATGGCTTTTTGCCATGTGGAGAATTGGAGAGTGTTCTTTGATCCACTATCTATGTGAACACATCAGCAACAGATGCAGACCTACTTGAGAACATCTATAAACATTAAATGCATATGATTAAAAGCTACAGTGAAATCAGTTTTAAGTGACTAATCAAGGGACCGAGGTGGGTCTAAGACAAAGGGAGCAGAACTGCATTCAACAGTTAGGGTATGTCTGCACTGCCCCTGTTACAGCGCGGCGGAGGCAACATTGTGACCTGGGCAGTGTAGTCACACTGTATCGCCGGGGAAATCTCTTAAAACAGGATGTTACATAAAATGGGTTTCACTGTCTTGAAGTGAAGTTCTTCAGCCCAATGACAATAAGGGCCCTGTCCTCTACCCCTTGCTCTTGTGCATGGTCCTTTAGGAGAAAAAAAAATCTCAAGCAAAAGTTGATTTTGGAATCAAAAGGCTATTACCAATGAATATCATTACAAAGCAAAATTTCAGGGTAAGATATGCAGTGAAGTGAGCTCTGCTGTAAGACAAGCACACATAAGCAGCAATAGTGAAGCCACTTATGTGTTACTATATAACTGATTTTAAAGTCATAGATCATGACACTGAGTTGTCATCTTCAATGATAGGATTAGAAAAAGAGTCTGAGCTGGAAAACTGTGTTTTAAACATGTATTTGCTGATTACGCATTGTTATTCCATTACTTTGCCATATTGTGAAGTACAAAGCAATTTCACTCACATTCCAATAAATGTATTTTCATTCCTCTAGTATACTATAGAAAATGAAATCCTCTTTCCTTCTACACAGAGAGTGGGGTTTGTTGGGGGAGGAGTGTAAATACTGAGGGAGGCAGATTTAGAGGGATGTTGTTTACCATTAGAATTTGATTTGGAATTTAGGGAGCTTTCAGGAGACTTAATAGATAATGATTCGAAGCCACAAAATTCCTCTAAGCATTTCTTCATTCCACTGGCATTCTGTCAGGTAGTTACACCAACTCCTGGGCATGTTGGTCAGTTCCATGTAAACAGACTTCATCTTTAATCTGTTCTTTAAGGCCTTGTCAGTGGATTGCTTTATGTTTTTATATAGGGTGAATTTTAGCACTCACAAGAAGTGCAAAGTTGATGTTGACCCTGGAAACTGAAGACCTTTCTCTAGTCAAAGAATAAATAGCAGCAAGTGCAAGCAAGCATCCCATAAATGTGCCTAAACTGTGTTCTAGAGGGCTCATCTCCATAGCCCTTTCCATACTGAAATTAGAACTCTGCTAGCTACAGCCATGCTGAAACACAGCTGCTGACAGTAGGGTTCTGACACAGTTTCCCTGGCTAGTCTGGACTAGCATTTTTTCCTGGGAATTGTACTAACTAAACCATGCTATGGGTCCTGATTACATTTCTATAAGGGATCGGGGCATAGGCAGTCTAGCCTAGCAGTCAGAACTGGGCTGGAGTCCACACATCAGGGACTGTAGTCAGTGGGTGGGAGTCAGAGGAATTGCTAGAGCTGGATTCAGTAAGCAAGAATCGGGGTCAAAGTCAAGCCAGGGTTGGAGATCGGAAATCAGCAATAGTACCAGATTGGAGTCAGGATCAGAGACCAGAAACCAGGCTACAGACAGGAGGCCAGAGTCAGGGTAAGAGTCAGGCTGGGATCAGAGGCCAGAGATCAGGAGTCACAGCAGGCCTGAAGTCTGTGTTGTTGCCCAGGCAACTTTCTAGGGCACCCTCCAGGGTTAAATAGGATGGCTGGCTAATCAGAGGGCTGCAGAGTACTGTCACTTTGGCTCCCTTGGGTGGTACTTCCTGCGGTGCCTTTTCTTCACAGTGCTCCCTGGCTGTGGCTCTGTATGGCCTCCTGGTGGTACTATGGGAATGTAAGCCATCCCAAGTTCTGCAGACTCAGGTTCTAGTGTCTGCATTCTTACAACTTCAAATCCAATCATTTCACCCTTGTAATAGTCAAAATATGGTTATGTCTAACTGGCACTTGTATTCTAACAGCACTCTGTGCTTTTCATCCATAAATCTCAAAAACACTTTGATAAAGGAGGGTGGGCATCATTACCTTCATTTTACAGATGTGAAAATTGAAGCACAGCAAGATGAAATTACTTGCCCATGGTCTGAACCAGTGTTTCCCAAACTTGGGCCGCCGCTTGTGTAGGGAAAGCCCCTGGCGGGCTGGGCCAATTTGTGTACCTGCCGCGTGCGCAGGTCCGGTCGATCGCGGCTCCCACTGGCCGCAGTTCACTGCTCCAGGCCAATGGGAGCTGCTGGAAGCGGCGCGGGCCGAGGGACGTACTGGCTGCCACTTCCAGCAGCTCCCATTGGCCTGGAGCAGTGAACCGCAGCCAGTGGGAGCCGCGATCGGCCGGACCTACGGACGTGGCAGGTACACAAACCGGCCTGGCCCGCTAGGGGCTTTCCCTACACAAGCGGCAGCCCCAGTTTGAGAAACACTGATCTAACCAGACCCATGCATTGTGAAGTACAGTAAAAACAATAAGCAAATATATTTAACTGGGGTGGAGAGACAGTGGCTTTTGGAATTTCCCCACAGTCTCAGAATGAGCCTTAGCCACTGTGTTCTCTCATCCATGTTCCAATTTACCCGGATGGGAAAAAACACTTAACTGCATTCTATGGGCTTGTCAAGATGGAGATATAGAATCAAGTGCCCTAACCTTCTCACTAGCTCAACTAATGGCTTCAGACGTAGAGAATAAGCTGGGTGATGGTACAGAACAATGTGGTGCTCCAGGAGAGAAGCCTACAGGCAAAAGAACAACTGTCCAACAATACCCTCTGGGATCTCTCTGAGAAAAGAAACAAGCACACAGATTAATACATTCCAAGGTCAGAAGGGACCACTGTGATTATCTAGTCTGACTTTCTGCATAATACAGGCCACAGAACCTCTTTGAAGCAATTCCTATTTGGAGTATATCTTCTAGAAAAGCAGCCAATCTTGATTTAAAAGTTCATCATGATGGAGAATCCACACGACCTGTGGTGAGTTATATTCACTATTAAAAATGCATGCCTTATTTCGAATAAAGGCATCCCCTCTCTCTCCCACCAAAGATTTCAGGCACATGAAAATCTCAAGAAATATATCATGATATCTAGTATCAAAATTAGCTGATACATCTAATGATATCAGCATGAACACATGGCGGGAAATCCTGCTCCACTGAAGGTACTGGGAGTTTTTCCATTGACTTCAATGGAGCCAAGATTTCACCCTTTTCTTTCATTCACCAGGAGATGGTCACTGTCCAACACAACCAATGCAGTCTCCGTGCCATGTCCAGTTTGAAATCCCAATTAACTAAATTCAAGAGAGTCAGACATTGATATACAGTGAGCATTGTCTCACCACAGTCTTGTCCATAATCTTCTTAACCAAATGTGTAAAATTAAAGACGGATCAATAATTGGAAGGATTGTCAATGCCTCCACTGCAGAGGTCAGGGTGCCAATTGTTTTAAAAGGACATGTTAAATCTGTGATCAAAAAGCCATCTTTTGACACTGACAATTTCCACCAGCAAGGGATCTAGCACTTCTCCATCTGTCCTTCCTGGCTGGGGGAAGAAAGGGTCCAGCTCATGTTTTTGAAGGGTCTCGTGATTTTAGAAGTCATTTTGATCATTTAAAAGCTTCTAGGAACATTATACAAAGGCTACTACTGAGGCTGAGTGACTGCAACTTCATAGAAAAAGCTTGCTGAGTAGCGAGGGGAAAAAGATTAATGAATAAACGTACCAAGTTTGCTTTGTTGGGTTCCTCATATTCATTATTCTCTAGTACTTGAACAGTTTCCAGGCATTTGTGAAAATATTCATGAATCCTTAGAGCTTCACAAATTTTAGCACAAATGTTTATTCATCCCCAAAAAATCTGTACTACACATTGACAAATAGTAAGACAACCATTTTCTTCTGTAAAAAGGTTCAATCATCCAGTCAGGGAGCGGAAACAGTATCAGGTGATTTGTTCAGGTTATTAAGCACAAAACATGAAGAAGGAACAGCAAACAGTTCACAGATAATGCATAGGCTAGAAAATACCTAACAAATGCTTAGGAATAACAAATTCATCTGAAAAAAAAGTCAGAATTGATTTGCAAAACAGTTTGAAATAAAAAAGAGCTAAGTATTCAAACAAATTGTTCAAGCTACTTGAAGATTATGAGGCATGAGGAGGCAGCTGATTTCTGTAGCTCTGTTCCACAGAATCATGCATGAAGCTTAACTACTTCCAACTCATACCAACTTTCACATGGGAACACAAGGCATTATCACTTGTTTGTTGTTTGGTATGAACTATTTGCTGTGATATATTTCTGAGAACTTTAGCAGGAAAAAGCAGCAGTTGACATTTGGCAGAAATATAGATATTTATGTAGATTATAAGGAAAATGATCTATCACTGTTAGCAACTATGTACCAGAACAAAAGACATTTGCTAGTAGCCTTAATGGCAAAGTGTAGATGGCAGGAAGAGATCAAAGAAATCCTGCTCTTTGCTACGTGAGCAGAATTGGTGAAATTACTATACAAGGAAGAGTCTTATATAAAATTAGCATTGATATGTTTATCCTTGTTTTGAATACAGCTTTGTTTGAATTGAGAACGAATCACAAAGCAGCCAACAGTGCCGGAGAGTGGGTGTCACTTATTGCTCTATTATGTTTGCAGGAAAGATTAGTTTCCACCCCCTCTGCTACTCACTCCCCACCATTAAACATAAAAAATTAGTCTGACAAATTTTCATCCATTTAATAGCATCACAGAAAAATATCTCTTCATCTCTTTTATCTTAATTGCTTTGTTAAAAATGGAGTCTTTGCTTTTTAGACAGGAGAAAAGACTGAAAGCAAAAGCCCTCATTTTATTAAAAAAAGATCAGACACTTTGGTCAGATCAATAGCTTGTTGTGAGTTTCCTTACTCCAATTTTCCCCCTTTCACAACCCACAATGTTCCCAGGTAACATTTCTTCTTCTACTGTTTTTCTGAATATAATTCACATAAGCCAGACTGTTAAAATACCACAATGGCCCAGGCCAGAAAATGCAGCTGGGGTGCCAAAAACAAATGCCTTTCATTAGATAAACTTTGTTACTGGAGAAACTTGAATCAGATGTAAACTATTACTTTAAGTATGAAGGCTGCATTTAGAATTATGAGTGTCCTGGAAATATATATATAAGAAAGCGGTGCCTGATCCAGCTGCCCTTAGTTAGCCAAAACTCCTATCTTTAGTTTTGACTTTAATTTTACTCCATTAAATTGATTCAAGTGGACTGATGGGACTTCAGTTAAGAGGCACAGCTGAACTATTCTTTAACAGGCAAAACTATTAACCACAGTGGGATTTTTGCTTAAGTGATGACGGCAGGAACAGGCATGTTAATTGCAGTCATCTCAGCACACTTGAATCAGTTTCAAGGGAAAAAAATTAATATAAGGCCTCTGCTGAAAACACTACTATGGGGCTATTAAGTGACTTGGTGAAGGTCTGGCAGGGATTTGTGGACTCTGAAAAATCTGATTTTAAGATAAGTCTTCTTTTAAGAGAAACTAAAAATCTTATACATGTAATTTATTGTATCAAGGATGTTAATTCATCAAAAATATAAAGGTGTAAGAAGGATAATCCCGTTTTGGGACCAGGGCCACCCAGAGGGGAGGGCAAGTGGGGCAATTTGCCACAGACCCCGGGCCCCTCAGGGGCCCCGCAAGCCCTGGCCGAGAATCCCTTCCCTCGGATTTTTACTCACCCAGCGGTGCTCCATGTC
Source organism: Trachemys scripta elegans (assembly GCF_013100865.1). NCBI lineage: Eukaryota > Metazoa > Chordata > Testudines > Emydidae > Trachemys > Trachemys scripta. Next base: position 215,818,649 of record NC_048299.1, on the reverse strand, counting down.
TTCGGTGGCACTTCGGCAGCGGGCCCTTCATTTGCTCCGGGTCTTCGGCGGCACTTTGGCAGCACTGAAGGACCTGCTGCCGAAGACCCGGAGCGAGTGAAGGACCCACCACCAAACTGCCGCCGAAGACTCGGAGCACTGTCTGGTGAGTACAAGCGCCGCAGCGGGTGGCGCCATTTTTATGTCCGCTCACCCGAAATTGCTTTGCCCCAGGCTCCCTAATTCATCTGGGTGGCCCTGTTTGGGATAATGAACTCCACATTGTGTGCCAAACAAAATGTATTGTTATAGGCACTACTTTCAATGCAGTAGAACTTCACTACTGAATAGCCGGCCTGATATGAATGATTGACTTTTGCCAAACAAAAGCAAGATGCTCACAAAATGCCCTTTTTCATTTGACAAGGGTAGTTTAGCAAATGGCTTTTCAGAGGAAGGCTCAAGAAATTCTGCAGTACATAGTTATGAGATAACTGGCGGCACTTTTGGCAGTGGGAAAGTTTCTTCCTAACCGCCATCAGTACGAGGCTGGTTTATGCCCTGAAGCATGAGGGTTTAGATCCTTTTCAAAGCTCTGGGGATTTTGTTCTTGTTTGTTTAATCATTAGAGCAGCTCTGGAATTCTTATTCATCCAGATAAAATAACTAATCCTTGTGTCTTAATCATGCTATGCTCTAAAGCCTAGTTACTGTTATTTATAATCATACTTCATAGTATTTATTACTAGAGTGGGTCAAAAATTTTCCAATGGAATGTTTTTCTGTCAGAAGTCGCCAATCCATAGTAATCAAAGTGTTCTGTGGGACTCTGTTGACGGCAATATTTCAGTTAGAAACAAATAGAAATGAAGCATTTTGGCCTTATCGGAACATTTAGATGGCACATTTCAAAATGACTTTTCATTAGAAATGTATTTTATTGTACATTATGTTTATATTATTTTTACTGTATTTGTTCTTTAAAATTTTATTTTAACTTGATTTTATAAAATATAAAAATAAGTCAAAATTGAAACAAAATGTTTCAATTGACCCATAATGAATTTCAGGAAAAAAAATGATATTTATTCCTATTCAGAGCAATTCTTTCCCCCTCACCCCACCCCACCCCACACCCCCCTGCAATCACAGAATTTCCTGCAAAACAGAAATTCTGTTTCCGACCAGATACATTTCTGACCGTTATTATTATTATTTGCATCATGGTAGGGCACAGAGGTTCCAATCATGGATTGGAGCATCCTTATGCTAGATAAATACAACACAGAGACTGTCCCTGTCAGGATGAGCTTAGGGCACATCTACACTGCCCTGCAGTTTGGTCTAAGAGGGTGTGAATAGCTGTGTGCACTGAAGTGCTGCGCTGTAACTCCCCCATCCTGGGATCCTGCGGGGTACAAACTTAAAGGTCCCTAGTTCACAGTAATGTAGTCCTCTCATAGCGCAGCACTTGGGTACGCACGGCTGTTCACACCCCCTTAGACCAAACTGTGGGGCAGTATAGACATGCCCTTACAGTTTATACTGCAGAGTGTTTCCTAGCATACTTTGTAAAACTAAAGTCTTAGCCACATGCTAGAGTGAGGTCTCATTGCTAACAAGTCTTTGCAAGGGCGTTTCCCCCTCCTTCTCGCTGTTCTTCTCCCACAGTACCACTGTGCCAGTTGGCTAGAATTTCCTCCCTCTCTCTGCAGGCCTCTAGTACACAATGGGTCCCAGCCACAGAGCAACAACTGGTTTAGATGCACTGGAAAATGGGTGTTCCGGGAAGACTATGTTTAAGAGAGGGAGAGGACAGGGGCAAGTGTGTGTCTATAGCTCCAGACAAGAGGGCCTACAGCGAGCAGGCCCTCACATAGCAAAACAGCTGAGAACCAGCCCCCAGCCCAGGAGGGACAGAGCTGCTGACCAGGGACATCCCAGGACAGGAGCCAGGAAGAAGACCATGCCAGGAAGGAATCACTTGAAAAGGACAGACTGGAGCCAGACCCAGTATCACTGTTGCCCGGATGTATGGGGCTGTGAGTACTGGGGCTTGTGACTTTCCATTGGGAATAAGGAGGGAGGATGTAACTAGCTAAGTGGGGAGGTTGTCACAGTGCGGGGGTTTGCAGAGAGCAGTAGAAGAGGGCACCAGAGGGGACTTTGAGGGAAAGTTTATTGGTGCTGAAGATGATCAGGAGCACCCAAGACTCACCACCGGACTGGAACTCTGCTCAGGATTCCTGACTTGTGGGTCTAGACTCAGTACTTGGCATTTATCCTTTTCTGTTGTGGCACCACTGAGACCGTGGGTCCCATGGTGGATGTAACCTTGTCTTACTGCTCTCCCTATCTCCTTCACCTGTTGTTTTCCTCCATTCTTCTCTCTGCAAATAAATATTTCCCTTTCCTATATTTGTTGTACTATTCCAGGGGCAGCGGGTGTTGGGGGGTGGTTTGGTTTTTACTCTGGGGGGGTTTGGAACAGGTGGTGGAAGGGAGAGTCCTTCCTGCGTTCCCGCACGTGCCTTTTCTTGGCCAGTGCTGCGCACAGATCGGACTCCATCTTGGCCACAAGGGCACTATAGTTATACTCTCAGTCTATGACTCCATTGACTCTTAGGGTATGCCTATACTACCCTCTGAATCGGCGGCCAGCGATCGATCCTGTGGGGGTCGATTTATCGTGTCTAGTCTAGACGCGATAAATCGACCCCCAAGCGCTCTCCCGTTGACTCCTGTACTCCACTGGGCAAGAGGCACAGGCAGAGTCGACGGGGGTCTGTCAGCAGTCGACTCACCGCAGTGAAGACACCGCAGTGAGTAGATTTAAGTACATCAACTTCAGCTACATTATTCACGTAGCTGAATTTGCATAACTTAGCTCTATCCTCCCCCCAGTGTAGACCAGGGCTTAGTCTATTACACTATTAGTGGAAGCAATTCTTTAGGCTCACTATAAAGCCTCTAATACTCTTGAAGAGCTCCCACCATTCATTTAAGAATAAAGCTGTTCAAATCATTTGTCATGAATAAGGCTGCGAGTCTGTTATGGAGGCCATGGAAGTCACGGATTCCGTGATTTTCTGTGACCTCTGTAACTTCTGCAGCAGCTGGTGCTGGCTCAGGGGCTGCCCGAGCTGGGCAGCCCCTGGGCCAGCAGCAGCAGTTGGGATGTGTGGGAGAGGGCTAAGGGCAGGGGGGTGGAGGGTGCGGGTGATGCTTACCTTGGGGTGGGGGGTTCCCCAGCTCCCACTGGCATGGCCCTGCACTTCACTAGGCAGAGGGGCCAGGGGGCTCCGCGTGCTGCCCGCACCCTCAGGTCCCGCCCCCGCAGCTCCCATTAGTTGCAGTTCCTGGTCAATGGGAGCTGCGCAGCCGGCACTTGTGCCTGCGGAGCCCTCTGACCTCTCTGCCACTTAGAAGCTGCAGGGACACACGGAGCTGGGTAGGGAGCCCCTGGCAGCCCTGCCAACCACCACCCCCCTAGCACCAGCAGGGGTCACGGGCCACCTCCCCCAGCACCTGCAGAGCTTCCAGACCGCCCACCCCCAGAGCACCCGTGGCCCCGTCACCCACGTTTTAGTCGGGTGTATATAATAAAAGTCATGGACAGGTCACGGGCTGTGAATTTTTGTTTACTTCCCATGACCTGTCCATGACTTTTACTATATACCCCTAACTAAAACTTAGCCTTAGTCATGAATAATCTATTGATCAAATTTAGGCCTTTTCTGTTTGTGAATTATCACAATTCAGTGATTGATGCCAATGTCCCTCTTTTAATAAAAGTGGATTTTACAAGCAGAACGTTCAGAAGTTCTGAATATAACTTAAAGCTTTAAGGAGGATCATTTTTCTAGTTGCGCCCATGGTAAAATTCCCATTAATCCGAAGTAGGATTGGACTCTCAGTATTAGAATATAATTACAGTCTTTAGGAGCTATTGACAGTTATGAATAATTTATGAAATTTCAAATTAATAGTCTGAGTTCAAGGACAAGATCTCTGTTGGATGAAAATGCAACATTTAAGCACCATTAAAATCCACCGGTTGGTTTACTGACACCAAATCCTTCAAATAGTGTCACAAGCCCCCCCCAGTGGCTCTGGCTGCTCGATTTTACACTTGAATCAATGATTAATCAAAAATGTATGCAAAACCTAATTTGGCCAGATAGTTCTTTATCAGTTACGCTTACACATCTGAGGAAGGCCAACAGTGATAAACTATGCCTTCCAAAGTCAATTGTAATTTATGTTCATTTAATTAGCTCAAGTCCTACCTGTTTCACATAGTAGCACATAACCAAACTAAATTATCTGCTAGTAGGGGCTCATCTTTTAATTAACTAAAACCACTTTGGGAAATCTACCATCACAATTGCAGAAGAGGATACACATATTTTGGATGAGGGACAGAACAGTTACTTTCGTCAAAATTTTCAAACCTAAGAGCTTAAAGTTATGCTACTAAATCCACATTTAGGCACCTAAGCCAATGTTGGCTGATTTTCAGAGGAGTAAACCAAGCACAGTTCTCATTGACTTAAGAGGCACTGCAGGGTTTGAAGCACCTCTGAAAAACAGCCAACGTCTGCTTAGATGGCTAAATATGGATTTAGTAGCATGAATTTAGGCTCCGAGGCTCAGAAATGTAGGCCTTTGTAAATTAAGGAAAGAAGCTGTTCTTACCCCCATATAATTTTAACTTGATTCACTAATCAGAGCTCTGGGATGTGTAATTAAGGAGAGAATTTATGTAACTCTATATTTCATCATTGCTTTTAAAGGGCATCCTCTTACACTTATTTGAGATAGCTGCTTTTTTAAACTGCCACATTAGCACATCAACTGTTCATCCACTGTGTCAGTTGAAACAGAATATTGGTATGTGACTGCCCCCAAAGATATTTTGGTGCTATCATCAGTTGTAAAATTGTAGTCATGTGTACAACTGTAAAATGAATAGAAATAATCCTGGTTTCTACTTAGCAAAAGCCCAATTTAAACAGGAAAAATGTGAATCATTTTATTTTAACAGCTGATTATTTATTTTATTTGTGCATTTTATAGTAAAACTCAGCCCCTACCATCTGAAAATTTCATTTAATCCTTGGTCCAATCCCAGTAATTGGAAGGCAAGATTAAATGAACTTTAAATCCTCTTGAAAATACAATATGTTATTTGAGGAATGAGCAAATGGGTTTGGATAAAATAAATCTTCCGATCCCTGTAAAAACAGCTGAAGGTTCAACCTAAGTTATTTTGAGCTATTTAGCTCATCCTCTTGCATTATTTCCTACAATATAGATAAACCTTCTTTACGCGCTGTACTGGAAGGAATCAGAAGCTATTCCATAATGCATTCTCCACAGACTTCTTTGCTAAGGTTACAATAGGATGTTGACTGGGAGCATGTGTTTGCTACTGAAAATGAACCAATCCAATTTCTATTGAGTAGATCTGACACAACAGCTGGGTGAGTCTGTCTTGATAAACATCTTTATTTTAACAATCTGAAAGATATAACATATACTTAGGATACGTCCACACTCCGGAGACTATCTTGGCATAGTCTACACCGACAGATGGGGTTTTTCTGTCAGTGCAGGAACACCACCTCCCAAACGATGTTAGCTATGTGGATGGAAGCCCTCTCCACTGGGGGCTAGGTTGGCATACCTATATCGGTCAGCGGTCTAGCTATGCCAATATAACTTTTCAGTGTCGACCAGACCGTAGATTGTAAGCTATTTGGGACAGAGAGAGTCCAAGTGATTGGGCTTCCACTCATTCCTATAAACGGCCTTTTTTTTTTAATAACAATGCACTATATATAAGCCATTATTATTTCTTATTTGGATTCTAGTAGTGTTTAGGAGCTGTAGTCAGAGATTAGGACCCATTGTGCTCAGCACTGTACAAACACAGAACACAAAAGATGGTCCAGCTCCAAAGACCTTACCATCTAAGTATATGTTACACCTTTCAGATTGTTTGAACACTTATATTTATCGAGCTCTTGCGCCAGTAGAAATTGGATTAGTTCATTTTCAGAAGAAAACATGTTCCCAGCCAACTTCCTAGTGTCACTTCTGCACAGAAATCTGTGGAGAGTGTATAAGGCAATAGCTTCTGACAGGTGATGACTCCTTCCTCCACTTAAGCCACAGCCTTCCTCAGTATCCAGCGCAGTTATTCAGGCTGGGCATCAGGGAGAGCATTTGGCTCATTGTGTTGAAAGCCATGAGCTTAACACAATTAACTGTGAGCACAGTATTTAATAAATAGAAAAAATACATTTGATAACTTGCCATAAACAAAACACACATTTGCCTGTAAGTTCTTTTAAACTTTTCCCAAATTATTTTGTGAATAATGGCTAAAAACAAAATGATTATCAGCACAAGGTCCTGACCTCTTGTGGTCAATAAAGCTCCCGCAATACCTTTCATGAGCACAGGATTGCTAACCTTGGTGTGTCCAGGTTGAAATTCGTCAATTTCATTCTGCCTACCTAAAATTGCCCCTCCATTTACAACTGTATGAGACATTCTTCATTTTTTGTCTTCAGCCATCATGTGTATTGCCATATAATATTAAACAGTTACCCCAGGTGACTCTGAAGATGCCTGCATTTCAGGGATGGAGGAAATAATCCCAATGTATAGTCTGTATTTCAGCATATTAAAGTTGTAAAGCATTTTGAGATGAAATGCACTGTATAAAGATATGATGTTGATTTTTTTAATCGGAAAACAGAAAGGACGATTTCTGCCACCCCCACACAAAAAAATCATTGTGAATAGATACACTTCTCAATTTAAAAATATCATTTTCCAGATGGCCTCTTAGTGACCATTGAATTGTTGTGTGTGCAGGTGATCTTGCTAATTCTTCATTCTTTTGAATAAGTTTTTCTACTCCATACTTCACAACATACCTATTCAATAACAATTAAATAGATTTACCTGAGTAGATACATTTCTCTTTTCTTTCATAAAGGTGTTTATAAATTTATTTATTCAAAACCCATAATAATATTTTCAAGTGAAGGACAAATAAATCAAACTTCTATTGACAAACAAGCACTTCAAAGGTTTGAGAATGTCTCCTCACCCTAATTTAGTTTGCTAGGCTGGTTCCCCTTTTAAAAAGTTTAGGAGATGAAAGAAAAGCTAATCCACTATGTGCTCTCTCTTCTAGTTTTACTTGCAGCACCAATACAATGTCATCTTGATTAGAGGTAAATCAGGTATAGAATGTAGTAAGAGCTTTCCATAAAAGAGATGTAGATTAGTATTGTTTTAGGTGGGAGTCCCATCAGACGTAATCTAAACAGCGCTATCAGGTGCTAAAATACTCCTTTCCCTTCAAACAGTATAGCAGCAAACAAACACAACCTTATTGTACTGCTCCAAATTGTCTTAGATTCACTTGTGATCACACACTGTTAGAGGAGGAATATGAAACAATAACATCACATCCCTGGGAGAAACATTCACAAGATTTACCTGTCATGAGGCTATTTCATTGAAAGGCAGAGATGATAGCCCATTTCCTTTTGTTTGATATTAAAAAAAAATTAGCAACATTTGGTTTTTCACTGTTAAAGAGAACTGATGGAGAAGCCCCCACGCATCAAAAAACTGTGTATGATGCTGCTAATAGAATTTCAGTCCCTCAGAATGCTTGGCTATCCTCAACATAAGACAAACAAAGTATATCATCGACTTGCTCAGTCACATTAACCCTATCTACAAGTCTGAGCTATTCAATGATTGTACTGTCATTGCACACTGAACAAATAACTGTTCTGCACAACCATTTTCAGTGCCAGAGCGTCATCTGATGTAAATTGGCACAAAGAGAGGCAGAGCTGTGCTGATTTACATCCGCTAAGGATCTGGCCCTAAGTCTTTATGTGTCATCTTATTTTCTCTGGAGTCTGGACCTTGACCATACCTTGGCCAAGAAATTTGGACCTTGACAAAAAATAATTGACTACCCCTGCCTTAATTCTTAAGGAGTGTACAGAGAACCTGAGAAAATACATTACAAAAAGAATAAATTAGAAACATAACAAAATTCTATATATTCATGGCCTAATCCTGCAAATATGTATTACCTGGCATAGTGCTTACTACTGAGTAGTCCATCCCCACCTTTCATAATTGGTGTTTCTTTCTCCTCACTTTCCTCTCCTTCACTTGATCTTCATTGCTCCTATCTTTCCTTACTCTTTTCATCCCTCCCTTTTTTTATCCATCCTTTTCCTCACTCACATTATTCAGGAGCTCTTTTCTTGGATCTTTAGCCTGACATCAAACTTACACTTGCAAGTCCCACATACACTTGCAAGTCCCACATATGCTCTTACCCAAAGCTGCGTACACTCCTGCAATGGCAGAAGGCACAGACAAGCCATGCAGCCAGGACAGAGGCTGGTAGAGGTAAGGAAGAGCATATGTGTGGACCCTACATCTAAGAAGGTTCGATTATCTGCTGTAGACAGAGTACAGAATTAGGGTAAAGGTAGGTTGACCAGACAGCAAGTGTGAAAAATTGGGACAGGGTATGAGGGGTAATAGGAGCCTATATAAGAAAAAGACCCAAAAATCGGTACTGTCCCTATAAAATCGGGTACGATTTTTAAAGCAGTTAATTGAGAAGTGTAAGCGAGCAGGGCCGGCTCCAGCATTTCTGCCATTTATATAAGCCAAAAGTAACATTGCACGACACATGGAGCTGGTCACCAAACTCAGCAGTAATATGATGTTTATTTGTTGCCTTATTTCTTTTTAATTGCCTTTCTTAGCTCTGAAAGTTATTGGTATTGATTGAGGTTACTTGTGGCAGAGGTGTCTTGAAGATAGGTATATAGGAATTGTCATATAGCATCAGACCAGTGGTCCGTCCAGTCCAGTTTTTTGTCTCTGACAGTGACCAGTGGAAGCTTGAAAGTTCATAGAGGACAATAGCAGAAAACCTGTCCAAAGGAGAAGTTTTTACCAACTCCTATCAGAGATTGGCATAAACCCAAAATGATGAAGTTTTACATCACTTCTAATATGACTGTGGATGTTCTCATTTTCCATATAAGTGCCAATCCTTTGACATATGGGAACACAAAGATGAATAGAAAGTAAAGACTGTCATTGTCCACAGAAGATCTGTTTATTGATAAAATAAATAGAAAGGTGGAAAGAGAGAGAAGACATGCATGCCTGCTGTTGAAGAAAAGCCTATTTGCACATAATACACTGGAGAAATTATAGAACATTTCATCCATACAAAATATGACCCCTGTAATTCTGCCAAGGTCAATGAGACCTGTGCTAATTTACTGAGTCAGTTCTAGTTATGCAAGTTAAACGGTTTAGTGGTTGCTTTAATTTCAAAACATTTTTTTTTTCAAATTTTCCAAAAATTGCAGCAAAGAGAATGTGTAACATGGTCATGTAAACCAGCTCATAACCTTTTTCTAACTCTCTCGGCCTTTTCTTGGACACTTCCTTCCCTCCTCTTCCCACTCCTCCCATACATGCCTGGCAAGTGTCCAGAGATTCATTCCAGTTACTAAGAAGGCAAAGAATACAGACTACACATAATTGTATGTAAAGCTGTATATAAAACCTATTTTGTGAAAATCCCATGAAATACAGGTGTAAGAAGAGGTGAATGAATTCCCAGAGTTGTAAAGAAAACCAGGGGAGGTAAAAAGAGATTTTTTTAAAAAAGTGATTCACATATTTTACTACATCTTTTAACAACCTAATTGCAAAAGTTTTCATAATGGCACCAATTGTCCTTCACATCATACCCCTTTCATCTTCTTATCTCACAAACATATCCACACCTTCTTCAATGCTGCTCTGGATGAGATTGGAATGACCTTCCAAAAATCTATTTGCCAAGCCTCCACCCTCACCTTATTCAAATCCCTGCTAAGGACCCACTTTGCAGCGTCACTTACCAAAAATAAATGTGTTTACACTGAAAAAAGAAACTAACCAAACACTCTGAACCACTAAGAGCGATGCAGGCCAAAACTGGGTAGTGATGTCATTTTATATCTATAGCCAAAGTCCTTCTCACTCCCCAACACACTCCCTCTCATTTACAATGACACGCCTCTCTCTTGCACCATTGTAAATTGGGAGTAACTTAATTAAATTCAATGGGCCAGATTCTCAGCTGATGTAAACTGGTGTAGTGTCATTAACTTTTCTTCTGGCCTTGAGATCTTTTCTACATGGCCTATATAATGCTGTATGGTGCACATGAAGAACTGGATACCTGAAAAAGGCTCTGCTCAGGTTAAAAAAAAAATCAGCACATCATGTTGTGTCCCTGCTTATTATGGGATTCTTTAATCAAAGCACTCATAACTGTGAGCTTTATTGACCATGTCTACACTGACTAAATTCCTAGGTGCACTAAGATCACTTTGTGCTAGTTCCCCCAGACTTCCACTTTCCCTGTGCCTAAACAGAGTTTGGGAAAGGCAGCAAATCTGCTCCCCTAGAATGCTCTAGGTGCAACCCATAATACCTGGGATGGATTTTCTTGAGGTATTCTAATCGACTGTTCCAAGGGCCAGCTAGGGAACCTGGAGGAGAGATTCCCCAGATCATTGCAAATTAGACAATTTTTCTTTGAAATTGGGAAACACAGCCTGGAGAATGTGAATGTCTCAGGTAATAAACATGCACTACAACTGCATGCTAGAGTAAGAATTTGCATCAACACAACCTGCAGTGTTGCAAACTCTTGAAATTTTATCACAAATCTTGTGATATTTAGTGTTTCCTTCAGAGCCCAGCTCCTGGAGTCATGTGATCATAAGAATCTCAGCTTTCATTAAATAAACTAATGTTTTTAGTCCTTATGGATGTAGAAACAAAGCTTGAAAACATGAATCTTAGGCTCAAAAAACAGAAGGCAAATAAACATTTATTTTTAAAAAAAATTCATGACTTTTAAGCCAATTTCATGACTTTTGGGGCCTGACTCATATGTAACTGACTTTCAATGATATCCAATTTTAATTTCATCTGAGAACCTCAGCATGCCTTACAAATATTAATTAATTAGACAACCGCTACAACACTGTGAATAGAAAGCACTTCACTTCTCCCACTTGGGGTAGAATGAGGCAGCTGTTTAGCAGCACACAACAATACTTAACAGTACAGGACAGAAAACGATGATTGCCATATTCAGTTAGGATTGACAAGATTTGACAACAGTTTATTGGAAATAACTTTTGGCTAATCTCTGCAGATTCCACAATGATACAGACAATTAACAAATAAGCTGAAGAGAAGCAGCAAAAACAGAAGATAACTGATCGTTCCATCTCATTAAATGTTCCACCTGCCATCGCTGAGTGTTTGATTTTACTTCTGCTAGTGAGAAGCAGGACCCCTTGCTGAGATTTAAAGCCAGACTTGTCTCAGCTAGAACAAGGCTCTGTGCCAGGACTCCGTAGCAGAATGTTCTTTTCTCGGTCAGGCAAAAGCATTGTTAAAGGACACTACCAAGTATTCTTAGCTTATGTCTACACTGCAATAAAAGACCCACAGCATGGTTACAGTTGGCATGGGTCAGTTGACTCAGGCTAGGCTGCTGGGCGTAGACATTCAGGCTCAGGCTGGAGCCCGGGCTCTGGGATCCCATGAGTGGGGAGGGTCTTAAAGCCCAGGTCCAGCCTGTGTATCTACATTGCTATTTTTAGCCCCGCAACCCAAGTCCTACAAGCCCAAGTCAGCTGACCTTGGCTCTGAGACCTGGGGCTGTGGGTTTTTTAATGGCAGTGGAGATGTACCCATAAGTCTCTTTGTAAGTTCCATGGAGTTATTTTGGATGTGTTTTTGCCCCAAAGCAAAAACTGTAATGTTCTTTTATTTAAAAACAACAACAGAAAGTCCAAAAGTTAGTAACCCAGCACTCCTGGGCAAATCTGTGTATCTGATGAAGAAAAATTCTATCAACGAAGAAACAGATTTTGGAGAGAGTCAGTTGACTGTGTCCTTTTAAGGTGCAGAAAGTCTCGAGTGAACAAGACATCATCTATTGGTGGAAGAGTTATTTCAAGCTATGTACGTGTAACACGGACAGACCCCAGTCACTGGCAGGCAGGAACAAATGGAGGACCTCTGGAGCTTAGTGCATGAACCTCTACCGCATGAGCTAAAAACCAACTGGCTGTTAGCTAAGCCTGTAGAGCAAACTCATTTTATCTCTCTCTCTAAGGGGTCTCGGTGCCACTAAATGGGACAGAGCACCACACCCAGAAGGTGTGTGAGTTACATAAGGCAACCAGGCCCCTGTCAACCTATTTTGGCGCCACATGATGTTTCTTATAGGACTTGCTCCTGCACCAGTGAAGCCAATTGGAGTTGGGTCGTTGATTTCAATGGGGAGAGAATCAGGACAATAGTGGGGATGACAGCTTTGAGGAAGAAACATGCTTTACAGAAGGATTTGAATGAAGAAGAGGCAGTCATTTAGGACTAAACAGTGCCTCCCCTCTAGCCCTTCCACAGCTGCAGGGCAGGGAGGGGAGGAATGAATAAGCATCTTCCCTCCTCTCACCTCCAAATTGCATGGCTTGAATAAAAGGGACCAAGAATTGCAGAATTGTACCTGGAATAGCTCAGGAGCTGCTATCAAGTTAATTCCCCTCAAGAGCAACTAGTTTGAATGGAGACAGAGTGGGGAGTAGGCAGAGCCTACCCCTATAAAGGGTTGTCACAAATTGCACTCTCAATGCAGCCAGAGTTGCTGTCCCTGTGCAGCAGAACTGCGTGGATTCTACTGTCCATCAGGCTTCATGTACCCATGCAGAGAAAGTGACAGGTTTTATCCCAAGAAGAGGAATTATCTCAGCCTCTGATTGCTTCACCCTATGGGAGATAACTACACAGTGCAACAATTTAGGACATGAAGTGAAAAAGAACATGGACCTACTAAAATTTTAAAGGGCAATTTGGTAGGAAGAATTTACCTACACACACTGGAATTCAGCCAGACTCAAAGTAGAGTGACCATTCATCCCAGGAACATTCTTGTATTAAGGGCTTGTCCCAGGGTCCCCCCAAATTTACAAAGGACACTTTTGTCCTGGATTTTGTTACCCATGAAGACTGGCCACCTGACAGAGACACCTGCCAGCTAGCTAAGCTAGTGACAGTGGCATTCTTGACAGCAGGTTGGCTGCCATCTCAAAGCTTTCCTCCCATCAGGCCTGTCATATGTTGACAATCAACCTCTGCTGACAGATTTTCCAATAAAAAGCAACAGAGGGTCCTGTGGCACCTTTAAGACTAACAGGAGTATTGGAGCATAAGCTTTCATGGGTAAGAACTTCACTTCCTGAGGTTCTTACCCATGAAAGCTTATGCTCCCAATACTTCTGTTAGTCTTAAAGGTGCCACAGGACCCTCTGTTGCTTTTTACAGATTCAGACTAACACAGCTACGCCTCTGATAGATTTTCCAATAAATCCCCCAGACTTTTCTCACAAGTCTTTGAACCAAGCCTCCCTCATCCCATGGACACCTCCCTGATGCCCACCAAAACCTTCCCTTGTGTGCCCTCAAACCCTCATGTCAGATGTTCTGGTTTTATATTTTTCCATAATTTGGTCACCCTACATCAGGTCTAAATTCCCAGGCTGTTACATAAAAGTACAGTAGAATCTTTACATCTCCTCTGAAAGACAATGAGTTATGTTAAAGCATTTGTTCAATACTGACACAAAGAAGAGTCCCAACTACTGACTCACCAGGACAATAGCCTACCATACCCTTGATTTTCCTTGGTGATCTCCCACCTGAGTATTGATCAGTCTCAGCCCTTTCTTAGATTTTGGATCCAATGGGATCATATACCCAGGTGGCTTATTGCACTATAGTAGCAGCACTATGTAGCCCTTGTAGAAGGTACCATTTTCAGCATTTGAACTGATTTACTTCACATATTTGATGGGAGTAAATTCAAAAGAATTCACAACAAATGTTGAAAACTATCTGCAGACCTATCGTCATCATTCTTCACACATACTTTGCAGGTTAAGCTACTCTGTCTTTTCTTGCATGCGGGACAAGTCTGTAGGCCTCACTGAAACCCTGGGAGCATTGCCCTCCTTCGGGCATACCGCATTCAGCAAGCAGAAGGTGGATGGAAAGCAGTGGAGGCCACAGAACAGCAGATCCCTTGAAGAATGGAGAAAACTAATTGTGTGAAGCCGTAGCCATAGCTCCCCAGGGAGGAGAAGGATGAAGGGGGAGGAGAGGGGAGAGGAGAGGAGGGTTGGTGAAGCCTGAGTCAGATTAAGATCTCTCTCTCTCTTTCCCTGTTGGCTGCAGCTGGGTCTCACCCACTCCCTGCCTCTAAACTGTCAGCAAGCCAGTGCCAGCCGCTCCGGCCAAGTAATTACCGATGACATGTGAGCTGTATTTTTTCCAGATTCGCTTTCCTGCCTTTCTGCAAGAAAAACAAACAAAAGCCGTACCCCAACAAACATGACAGGAAAAATAACACCACTTGTATGGGACTGATACTGGAAACGTGCTGCTCCCCTGGCTGCTAATGGGAGAAACCCCCCCACACTCGGTCCCTCATCCTCCCCCACCACCAGCAGCTGCGAAGGGCGAGATTAAAGACGGGCTGGCAGACGGGCTTGTTTCAAAGGTCACCATCTCCCTCCAAGCCAAAAACCAATCGCCACACCAAGAATAATAAAAACAACAATAAAGCCAAGAGGTCCCCGAAGCAAAGAAGTGGGTCACAGTAATTGAAGGGCAGAGGCGGCACAGCTGACATTACTCCTGAGGTACATTTAGACTCACCAGGGAGGAAGGTGAGGGTAACGTTCAGTCAACTTCCCTCCTTTCTACATGCAGCTTTTGGGTCCCCCAAATCACTCCATTGCCCATAAAGAGGTAGAAGTGAATGTATTTACCCAAAACTTCATAATTACGTACGCTTCAAGGTTACCATGAAAGCAGCAGCTCCATGATTTATCACTGACACAACATTATCCCTTCATAGGGCCAAATTCTGATCTGTCGAAGAAGCGGCTTGAGGAAAGTGGAAGTGGGAAAGATACACTTGTGTGGGGGGGACTTTTCAAAAGTGCTGAGCGTTGGCCTCTCTCTGCTCCCATTGACTTTGACGGGGGCAGAGTTAGGCCAACACCGAGCGCTTTTGAAAATCCCTCCTTTATGCTGCAGAACTGGCATTAAATGTGTGTATCTCTTCTTATTGTCACTGTACCACAGGCTGCCACAGCACCTCCACGCAGGCTATTCCCAGTAGGAGCACTGATAATCCGCAGAAGGGTGGGAATAGGATTCCTCACTGCCAGGCTAGGAGGATGTATATGTACAACAAGCAAGCAGATCACACCCTTGGCCTGAAAGGCCTTGTAATGCACCTTCTCCATACATTTTGGCAAGAGTCACAGCTGAGTGAAAAAAATTCTGGCCCATACTCCCCACTTGTCTCAGGGATTTCTGGCATGTATCTCTGTGCACGAAGCATCCAGAATTTGGCCCCTGGATTGGATCAATGTTTTAGACTCATTCCGAAGTCTCATGATTATTTTTTCCCCACTTCAAAAACCTTATTTTCTTTCACAGAATCATAGAACCGTAAGGCTAGAAGGGGCTGCCAGGGTCATCTAATCTAACCCCCATCAAGATGCAGGATTTGTTGTGTCTAAACCATCCCGGACAGATGGCCATCTCCTTCTGAAACCTCCAGTGAAGAAGCTTCCATGACTTCCCTAGGCAGTTTGTTCCATTGTCCCTTTCTTGCTTCAGTACCCTCCAACCATAGAATCAATAAGCTAGTGACAGAAAAGCCCTTTTGGTCATCTAGTCAAATATCCTGCCA
This sequence comes from Trachemys scripta elegans, assembly GCF_013100865.1. Classification (NCBI taxonomy): domain Eukaryota; kingdom Metazoa; phylum Chordata; order Testudines; family Emydidae; genus Trachemys; species Trachemys scripta. Next base: position 215,802,757 of record NC_048299.1, on the reverse strand, counting down.
ACACAGTAATGTTCCCTACAGTGCTTTGTTCACTCCACTGTTAGGTGACCCAAACAATGAACCCATCCCTTTGTACAATACAGCAGAGCCTAAACAATCCTGCACTGTCATATCCTGGATCCGGGTGATTTAGGTGTTTCTTGTGGGAATGAGTTAGGCACCTGCCTCACTCCACATCAAATGGCCAGAGGTGGTGGTACCATTTTATAACTTCTAGCCCAGATGTAAGAGCACTCACCTGGGATGTGGGAGACCCAGATTCAATTTCCCCCTCTGCCAGAGGAAGAGGGGGAAAGATTTCAACACAGGTCTCCCACCTCTCCAGTGAGTGCTCCAACACTGAGCTATGGGATATTCTGATATGGAGCTTCCCTCAATCTCTCGCACTGAAGCTGTTTCACTGTGGATAAATAATGAAGGCGCAATTGAAAGAGCACTACTGCCACTACCTCCTCCCTCCTCCTCCTGGATTTTAAATGGGACCCGATCCGGCAGGAGGTCTCCGAGCACAGCTATTGGATTGGACCTTGCACAAGGGTTAGGTGGCTGAATGCCTATCTACTGCTGAGGCAACTTTTACCCTGAAAACTTAGGTACTCAGTGAGGTTAGGTACCTACCAGGTGCAGCAGGAGCTTCGTGAATCTCAGTGGAGCCATAACTGAGACTTGGCTACCTTTGTGGCTACCTTTTTGGATCTGGGGCCAACAACTCACTAGAAAGTGTTAGCAGAATTGGGCCATTGGTAATTAGCTGGATCTATCCCTAAAACCTAGCCTCCCTGCCCCCTTGCAGTCAAAGGGAATGACTGAATTGGGTTAGTAATGCCTAACTGTAAAGACATGAGGAAGTACCTGCTGAATCTAGATGAGCAATACATGCTTTGCTACATTGGGGGGGGGGAGGAGGGAATGTTAAAAGATCCCTAGACAAAACTGTGTGAACTGTTAAAATTGTGGTAATGAAACCAGCATAAAAACATTATAAAAAAAACATAAAAGACTAAAAGACCAAACATAAAGCTCAATAAATAACCAAGCAGTGACATGGACTTATGTCCGCTTTTGTGGCAGAACCAGGTAACATGGCCAAAAAGTTAGCCTACTCTGCAGCAATATAGGATGCAGTTTGAAACACACAGGGATGCTTTGGCTGTTTGTTTGTTTTTAATTTAAACAGAGTTTAAAGTATACTGAATTATACTCCAACAGGACCCCCTCCAACGAGATAGCTATACTGAAAGAAAACTGTTTAATAAATACTCAGGCCTGGTCTACATTACTCAGGGGTGTGAAGCTAACCTAAGTCCCAGGGAAAAAAACCCTTCCATCGCTGTAGTATGTGTCTACACTACAGCAGCATAGCTTACGCACTGTAGCTGCGCTGTTGACTAGACATACCCAGTGTCTTCTTCTGGGAGGCCAGGCATCGGCTGCAGAAGCACTTTATTATTATTATTTATTAAATAATCAAACACATAAATGTCGCACAGCTATGTGACAGTTCCATCTTCTGGTCACTCAGGGTATGTCTACACTGCAGCTGGGAGTGAGCCTCTCAGCCCGGATTTAGACTCACACTAGCTCAGCTCAAGCTAAGGCACTAAAAACAGCAATGTGGACGTTGCGGCTCGGGCAGCAGGTTGGGCTCTCAAGCCCACCCATCTCCCCTGGATCTAAGCTCAGCTGTCCAACCAGAGTCTCTGCTGGACTCACAATATCCATACTGCTCCTTTTAGAGAGCTAGTGCGAGTCTGTCTACCCAGGCTGGGAGGCTTGCTCCCACTTGCAGTGTAGACATACCCTCAGCGTTGTGTGCACCTGGTCTGTCATTTTTTGCTCATCACACACCTCACAGCAGGGAGTGAGCCCTCTTCTATGGTCCATAGACAGCTGAGTCAGCATCAATGCCCAGCAAATGTAAGTAATAATATACATAAAAACTGGGTTTACACTGGAAACAGAAACCTCAGGTATAGCGTTGTGACTGCAACAACGTGTTAAAACATTCCCCAACCCACAAGCTTCTCTCTCTCTCGCTGTAATCCTAGCTTCCCAGCTGCTCGAGCACTGGGACACACCAAGACTCAGGGTGTTAATAAAACAATGAGTCCAAGTTTGGAATCTGTCCAGTTCTTCACGCTACCCACATGAATACCTGGAAGCACACTGTTACCATAGTTATCCTGTCAGACTGAAATCAAGTTGTCAAAATGTGTTCCAGTTGAGGCCAAGATGGCCTCCACAGCAGGTAACTACAAGGACAATACACAGTAATATGTGGTTTAAGATTTCCTAGCTATCTGGTCAATACTCTCATTTCACTGAATGAACCAATTTGTGCTAGGACCACACATACTAGAGGCAAGTCTTACCGATATCCATTTTCAGTCTCTTTAAAATGTGCAATTTCTAGAATATTTGTCTTTCCTTTTTTTGTCAAATCAGCCATTGAGCTAGCTATGCTAGTATTTTGACAGTATGTGAAAAGGAATTGTATGCGAATATTCCAAAATGGGCCGATATGTAGAAATGCTCAAGCCCCCAATTAAATTAGGATGTCAAAGTGAGAACAAGGTGTATTACCCAATGTCTTTACCTGGCCAAAGTAAACTGACTCCAAAAGGGTTGGTGAGCTTGTGTTTGGACCCTGACCCTGGGTGCATGTACAAGGAGCTTTCCCACTATTCGTGCCCCTCACACAAGTATCAGACTCAATGGCAGCCCCTATGTTTAGAGGTGCACAAAAGCACTGCCTCCTAGTGCCCTCGAGCTGCAAGCCATCCGATGGAGGCAAGGGCTGTTACCTCACTGCATTACTCCCTCCTCTGCACCAGGCGACAAAGCTGGCTGGGATAGAGGAAGGAGTATGCTACAGTATCCTAAGGATTGGTGCAGTTTGCTCTTTTGTTCTGTGTAACGGAGAACTCAGAAAGGACTATACCTTTTGAGACACAGACCCTCCCAGATCTTCCCCTGTGGCAATGGCTCAAAAATACACTCAGCGTGAGCCAGTATGTATGTGGCATAAAGTTTGATTTTTTGACCTAGCCCTGGTCTACCCCTAAAACTTAAGTCAACCTAACTGAGTCGCTCGGAGCTGTGAAAAAACTTATAGCCTGAGCACCATAGTTAAGTTGACCTAGTCCCTGGTTGAGATGCAGCTAGGTCAATGGACAAATTCTTCTGTTGACCCAACCACCACCTTTCTCAGAGGTGGATTAACTTCATCCATGGAAAAATCCCTTCCATCGATATAGAAGCATCTACACTACAGAGCAGAGTGGCACAGCTGCAATATCATAGCTGTACCGCTGTACTAGCTGTAGTGTGGACAGACCCTTAGTGGTCCACTGTCCTGTTCAAGATGGGCTGTTATTTAGATCAAGAGACTGCAGAGGGATGTCCTGTTTTGATACGGGTCACAATTCCACATTGGGGACCTACCAACTGGCACTTAGGCACAAAGAGCACCTCAGTAACACTGGTGTAGATCAGGAATAGCTCCACTGACATCAATGGATTTACACTGGTATCAGGCCAAAATAAGATCAGAAATAGGCCTGTAACATCCGCTGCATGCATCTCAAATAAAACCCAGTTGCACCTTTTGTAAACTGGACTCTGTGGATCTGATTCTGATCTCACTTACATCGTTTTTTTCTCTGGGGAGATTCCATTGACTTCAGGGAAATTACTCCTAGTTAGAGCTGGGTGAATTTTTTTTTTTTTTACCATATAGAAAATAATTTGAAAATTGATTCTTCCCCCGCTCCCAACACCCTCCCAGATTTTTCAGCTCAGCCATCGAACCAACCCCCACCCCCAATTATTCACTCAGCTGTACTCCTGATTTACATAAGTGTGAAATCTGAATTAGGCCCTTTAATATCTGAAAGTGCCAGCATTGTGCTGTCTCAGTCCCCAGATGGGTTGTTCCAGTTTTAATGTATCATATCGCCACCATCTCCCTTTCCCAATCCCTTACGCTACCACAACCATCACAAAAGGGTCCCACAGTAGAATGGCATAACCTTGTAAAGCAAAATAGATGAGGTCTGAGTAGCATAAACAGCAAAATGCTAACCCAGTTCATCACATGATCCCAGGCTCTAAACAAAAGGGCAGGGGTGGGGCCCATAGACCAGTTCAAGTGTCGGGTGGGTCTGTGTTTTACAAAAGATAAGAACTTTTTTTTAAGTATTTTGTACAGCTGCTTTTTGCTACAATGAGGGGGGAAATAATGCACACAGACTTCAGTCACATGGGGTGGTAAATACACACAAAACACACAAACTCTGAGTTTGGGGTGTATATATTATTCACAAGTATTTGCTGCCAAAAAATGCCAGTAAAAGCTCCCAAGCACCCCCATACAAACTCTTACTCTAAGTGATGGGTCAGAGCTGTTGTCTCTACCTGTCCACCTATCACTGACATTTACAAGGATTAGACATTTATATGGATGAGAACATCCCAAGTTAGAATACACAGGATAAAAAAAATAAAAGCTCTCATGCTTCAGGCCATAACACAACCACTCACTCATGGCAGGTAGGAAGAAACTTTCCCTCTGTGCAGATAAATCCTGTATTGGACTACTATGGAATTCTTTTGAGGCCTCTGTTACTGGCTACTGTCAGGGTCAGAATTCTGGACTGTGTGGCTCACTGTTCTGATCCAATATGGACAATTCTTATATTCCTATCTATATACTTACACTGTGTTCATAACAGTATCATCTAAATTGAAAAGTGTGGATCCACATCTAGATCTGGGTATGAGCTTCCCAAAGCTCAGGGAGGCTAAGTCTGGGATTTTGTGTCAGCAGAAAAGGAGCCAATCATTAAGTTTGGATTTAAATCTGGATTCAAACTTCTCAAAAGATTGTGATTGCTCAGATCCAAGATTTGGTTCAGGCCCATCTGTGGGCTTGCCATAATAAAAAAGTGTCACTGAGCCAGAGATTAATGCTGCCTTTATGAAGTCAATGTAAGTAGGCATTTGAAATTTATACCATGATTTTTTTTTGTCTTGTTGTAAGAGCAGGGGACTGGGAGTTGGGTTCTATTACTGACTTTTTGTAATCCATATACTCTCCTTAACAATTCAACCAACTGCAATAGAACTGGTTTTACTTCTGCTGCTATTCCATTTCCATACCTTTATAAAAGAGATCATTCTCCCTAAAAGACAAGAGTATTCCTTATGATAGGAATTTCAGAGGTAGATAAGAAAGCACTGGGCCCCTTTCACCCTAAGAAAGATAGTTAAATCAAACACAATGATAAGCTATATTCTCCCTAACTGATGCTACATAACTATCAAACCATCTTTTTCTATGCTTGTTTTGTACTCATTTGCCATTATCTCTATTCCGGTTCATATTTTCTTTGAGTCCTGCAAAGATATAAAATAAGGCACAAGTTGATTTATATTATTCTTCAGATACATTTAATAATTTTATGGAGGTAAAAAAACGGCACAAAATTTCCAAGGACTTTGTCCACTCAGCTAGAGGAGAATGGCATTCACGGGGTTACAATCTGCATTAGCTTAAGTTTCTCCTGTTGTCCCCAAGGAGAGGAAAGAAGCAGAATACTTCCAGAGACTAATGAAACATGGAAACAATTTGTGTACAAGCAAAAAAACAAGTCATGTCGTTTCTCACTGCCAATAATAATACTTTATTTCCTATTTGTACTGTATAACATTCAGGATGAAAAACAAGTGACACTATTCAATAATTCCCAAAGATGTCATTTTACATGTAATGTAACCATATCACCGAGTTCATGTTATGTATGAATTATTCAGAGTCCACATTTATGGGGATTGAATAAGTATCTGTTTTGCTTCCCTTTAGGCACCTTTGAAACCTGATTAACTGAAAAACGTAGGCACCTCAACTTCTTTGAGGAATCAGACTTGCAAATCTAAGTCATCATAAACCCAATTAGAGCACTTTATTTGCAAAGTAAATCCAATTAAGCCTCCTTTAGTCATAGCATTTAGAGCCTTGCTATTGTCCAAAGAGCAAAGAATGTGTATGTGAGGTGGGGGGTGAGGAGGTGCGTGTGTGCCATATCAGTAATGATTGTCCCTGATGCTTTTCTAATAAAGGGATAGAGGGCCTTAACCAGCTCTGGAGTAAGTGGGGTAGAACTCCTGTTGCAGTCAATGAGAGTTGCTCTCCACTGTTGGTAAGGCTGAATCTGGCCCAGGAAAAGGCTTAGACAATTGAGTTTCAATAAGACTGCCTGCCAGAACAGTGTGTCAAGTGGGACCATTCAGACCTCCTGTGAATTACTGCAGGTGCCAAAATCCCTAAGAATAGCTGAGAAATAGCATCTCCCCACCCAGCTACAGTGTTAGATCAACACAGAGATAAAACAACAATCTGATGAGTTCTCAGTGGGTCTAGCCAGGTGCCTCATGCAGAGCTGAGCTTTCAGGCAAGGCTGAGTCTCCCTATGTGGTCTTGTTTATGGCTGCTCAAAGCCAGCTTCTCTGCTGGCATTTTATGTTCGTCAGCTGCATACGTCAGTTTGACATGCTCTGCGGCGCGTGAATTCAATGCAAGGGCAACAACTGCCTTGTGATGTATTTTCAGAGTAGTGTGTGGAACACTTTTAAAACTCCTACTTCACACATGCAATGCCTGCCTGTGCTCCTTCAGTGTATGACTCACTTCTACATTTTAAGGAGGCTGCTATTCTCATGCAGGTTTCAAAGGGATTTACTTTGGCAGAACAGTATATAAAATGATAGTACCATTTAGATCTTCTGAATTGCTGTTCTGGTGCAGCAGGTGCTAAAATTCCTAAAAATAGTGGGGGAAACAGTTTGACAGATCAACACTGAGATAAAATGTCCATCTGATAAGTCATTGGTGGCTATAGCCAGGTGCCTCATGCAGAGCTGGCTGAGTCTTAAGACCTAGATTCAGTAGTGCTCATGTTCTTCAGATGGTTATCCGTTTGGCAGTGAATATTTCCAGATACATTGGCCAGAACCTACCAGGGTTGAAAAACTAGCCTCAATATTATAGGCATTGATTTAATGTTCCATTCAGTCAATAATTCCAACTGTCAAATGCATGGAAGCAGCAAGTTGTTTCATTGTCTGCCAGAGTGGAAAACCCAGACCTGGTCATGGCTTTGCACACTCTTAGTCCCTGTTTATACCAAATTAGAAGGCCTAGTTACAACATTGCTGTCTCCTGACTCAGTTACAGCAGTTTAAGAGTTGTAGTGCAGACGGTATATAACTGTGTTCAATAACTAGGCAAACAGCAGACAATCCAGAATGTTAACCAGGTTACAGGGACACAGTTAGTTCCCACCTGCATTACCCAGGGCCGGTGCAAGGAAGTTTCGCACCCTAGGCGAAACTTCCACCTTGCGCACCCACCCAAGCCCTGCGGCAGCTCCCCGCACCCCACCCTGAGGCGCCCCCCTGGGGAGCCGTGCGGCAGCTCCCCACCCCAGCTCACCTCTGCTCCACCTCCTCCCCGAACACGCTGCCCCCGCTCTAATTCTCCTCCTCTCTCAGGCTTGTGGTGCCAAACAGCTGATTGGCGCTGCAAGCCTGGGAGGCGGGAGAAGTGGAGTGGCGACCACGCGCTCGGGGAGGGGGCATAGGAACGCTGTAAAAAAAAATTGGGGGCACCGCTTTTTGGTGCCCCAAATCTTGGTGCCCTAGGCAACCGCCTAGTTTGCCTAAATGGTAGCACCGGCCCTGGCATTACCATTTGCATTACATGGGGAACAGGTATTCTATCCATCCATCCCTGCCATGCTCATCACTGTAACATTTTTGTGTCATGCCCTGAGGGTTATCAAATGTGGGCTCTGGAGAAAAACTGGAGAGCTAATTACAGAGCCAAGGACTCCTCAACCAATCCCCCTTACCATCAGTCCCTTCCTCTTGAAACCAGGACGGAGTTGGTTAATCAAACACACTGGAAGATCACAAAAAGAACAGGAGTACTTGTGGCACCTTAGAGACTAACACACAGTTGCTGTAGTTTCACATGGGAAGAGAGCAGCTTCTCAGGTAACTGGGACCCAAGTCATTTATGGCTTTATAATTCAAAACTAACACTTAAACTTTACCCAGAACTCACTAGCAGCCAATGCAGCAGCATAACATGCTTATCACAAGACACTCTTCTTATGGAGCTTACAAAAGCAGAGGGTCCCAAGCAGTCACTTGTCTTGCTGTGATTTAGGTCTGACCCTGTTTGGTAGCATCTACCAAAGCTATGAGGTATTAAAGATGGCTCAAAGGCCAAATCCAAGCTTTACATGCCCACACAGGGCTAGATTTTATGGAAATGAATTGCTAACACTGCTGACCAGCTCCATTGTTTAAAGCAGTGCCCTCTCAGACTTCAGTAATAATTCAACAGTGAAATAAACAGCCCTGATCAGATAGCTTTGGAAATTAGATAAAGTGCACAATAGCTGTGAAGATAGGAATATTTCAGGACGAGTCATATCAGTTTCTTCCTAATTTAAGTTCCTTCTCATTACTCTTTGTTAATATCTCACATTAATATGAAGAGGTGGAAAGAAAGGCAAAGATATTTTTCAAATAGAACCTCTTTTCCCCAACTTGACATATGTACAATTTAATAGTTCTCTTATGTCATTGTAATATAAGGACTCAATACTTTTATAAGTGACTTCCACCATGCCCTAGTTACTTGGAGATAATCATTGCACTTCTGGGCTTTTCAGAAAGAATTTCTTCCACATTCACTTTTATGCCTCAATCTGTTCCTGCACTAATAAGCTATTGTTCCGCTACTTGTTGGGGATGGGATTTGCACAAGTGACCCGCACTGGTCCAACTTCGTTTCCATTGTCAATAGATGGCAACTCCCTTGGAAGCAGAGTTAGGCCAATGTGGAGCACTTTTGAAAATCCCATCCTATAAACGTTGTATGACATAATGCTGCCAAGCTCAGTTGTTTACATCTTATGCAACAGTCAGTTTTTAAATGAAACCATAATTTATTTCAAAGTAAGTTAAGCCCTTTCAACAAGGTAAGAAAAAAAAATCACAGGTAAATATGGTTAACGTGACTACCACTTTTTCTTTTTTAAATAGAACACAATCTGGAAAGGTTATTAAGAAAGCCAGCTGCAGTTACTTTAAATCAAAGTAAAGCAGCAGATAACATGAGTAAGCATACATCAATAGAAGAGAAGTCTGATGTCACCAGAAGGAATCTCAGACCCTGTTAAGTGAGCTACAGTGGAATCTGGAATGTACCATGCATATAGCTGGTTATAAAACTCTTTAGACCATCAAACCCTATCTATCACACAGAGTAAATGATCCTATTTGTGTTTCTTGTTGCTCTTATCAAAAGGTAAATAGGTTTGGCATTTTGTAATTTGCTGGGGGTGGAGGATTCTCCAAAGGCCTGATCCAAAGCCCATGGAAGTCACAAGGCATCAGTCCTGCAAACAGATCCGTGCAAGTGTAAGGATCTGCTCAAGCGGATCCATTTGCAGGCTTGGTGGCCATTTTTTTAAGCTGATACATTGTGAAATGTATCTGTTATAGGTTTAAATGGTGAACTGCTACCAAATAACCAAAAAAAAACCATTTTTTTAAATCACTTGCACTTTAATCGATTTCACAGTGGTAGCCTGTAGTTGATCTGCATCAGCAAAAACAACAAGAAGTCCTTGTGGCACCTTAGAGACTAACAAATTTATTTGGGCATAAGCTTTCGTGGGCTAAAACCCACTTCATCAGATGCATGGAGTGAAAAATACAGTAAGCAGAATATATATTATAGCACATGAAAAGATGGGAGTTGCCTTATCAAGTGTGGGGTCAGTGCACTTGGTAAGGCAACTCCCATCTTTTCATGTGCAATAATATATATTCTGCTTACTGTATTTTTCACTCTATGCATCAGGTGAAGTGGGTTTTAGCCCATGAAAGCTTATGCCCAAATAAATTTGTTAGTCTCTAAGATGCCACAAGGACTCCTCATGTTTTTTGCACTTTAATATCAGTTTAATCATCATAAAACATTCAGTATTAAATCCTTTTAACTAAATAAACAGATTTAATGAAATAGAAAAGAGCCTTGCTTTTGCACATGGAGCCACTTGCCCTCACCCAATAATTTCAGTGGGAATTTTGGTATCTTAACTATGAATGTCCTTGCTTTCAAATGTTTGGGTTTTCCTTCAGTATACCTTAACTGTGAACTTCCTAGCTTTTTAAAGGCATTTTATTATATATAACTTGCAATTTTCTTGTAAGGATTTTTACCCTTAAATTACCAATATGTGCTCTCAGTCTTAACTCCTCTTTAATGAAGATTTTTGTTTCGGAATTACCTTAGTTTTTCAAAACAGTCTTAAGGGCAGTCCACAGGAAGGAACGAGAATGCTCCCTGGGTCTGGTAGTGACCAAGTCCTAAGGCTTGCTGAGGATTCTCTTGACCTTCGAAACCTTAAGAGAGTCACAAGAAGGGTGAAATGTTCCTGACTTCCCTTCCAACACAAGACCTCTGCACTCCTCTGTCCCTCCTCCTCTTTCTTTCCCCCACCACCAAGCCACACATATCACAGACCAAGAGATCTGCAGGAATTGGCTCCCTTTCTTCTCCAGACCTTAAGTCAGTGGTGGGCGACCTGTGGGCCACACACGGCCCATCAGGGTAATCCGCTAGTGGGCCGCCAGACAGTTTGTTTACATTTGCACGGCTGCCCAGGAACAACGAACCACTGCCACTGGGAGCTGCGGGCGGCCGTGCAAATGTAAACAAACTGTCTGGTGGCCTGACAGCGAATTACCCTAACGGGCCGCGTCTGTCCCGTGGACCTCAGGTTGCCCACCACTGCCTTAAGCAGCAATGGGGAGATGAGTGCTGGGATCAGGAGAGGTCAACAGTAGGCGGTGCAGCAGAAGAAAGAGCAAATATCAGACTTACAATGGATACGCCATTCCAACCTTAACTATGGAGCAGCTACCACTGCTCAATCATAACAGGGCCAAATTCTGCTCATCTACTCCAGTCTAAATCCAGTATAGATCCAAAGACTTGAATGGAGTTACTCCAGATTCATATCAGTGTAACTCAGAGCAAGATTAGTATTTCTTCTTGATTTGAACCCTGAATAAACCACTTTTTATTATATGATGCCTATAAAAATTATTTACCCTCTCTGTTCGAAGTTATAAAATGTGAAGTCAAATTTGATTTAAAATAAAAACCACCAAACCACAATATTGTTGGAGTAAAAAGAAAATTTTGCTGTCTCAATTTGTAAAAGGGGTTAAAAGTGAATGGTGTTGCTCCAAATTTACACCAGTGTAACTGAGATCAGAATCTGGCCTACTATGTTTATGATTATCAACGGGAAAGCAGCTGGACTGACCACAATCAAGTTTTCTGTGAATGCCCCTCTCCACCAAATAAGATGGCAATTTTCTGAAGAATAAATTAAAGATTAAACAAAATTTATTACAGAGTAATGTTTTGGAAGTTATTTTTCACAATAATTATAAAAAAACACACTGGATTTGCTCTTAAGTATTTTCCATTTATTATATGTTAGGGAAGAGTTACATACTAGAAGGAATCATTTTATTTTGCATATATTGTACTGTGGCCCAATCTTGCAACTGTTACTCACTTCTGAAGTCCCAGTGAAGTCAATAGGGCTACTCATGAAAGTGCTGCAGGATTGGGCTCCTAATAGGTTCGAATTTGCAGCACAAGATTCCTCACAATACTGATTATTAATTTAAGACATATGTAATATATAGCATTTAAAATGAATGTGAAGCATATTTTGGGTTGCATCATTAGCTGCAGTTTCAGGAATTACTAAAATCCCCTTAACTACAATTTGTCATGATGCTCTTTTTTGGGAAATCCTTTAAAGTAACTGTTAAAGTAATTAAGCTAGTGTCCTCGATTTAATCTTTAAGGTTGACCAGCCAGCATTGAGTGACTGTAGTCTTCTAGGTCAGACAGGAAAAGAATTGTCGTCATTACAAAACACCACTGCGTAAGTATCTCTGAAAAAATGGCAGCCAAGTGTACACAGTTGGATAATCAGATGCTGTGAATAACATTATGTTGAACAGGTGAGCTTGGGGAATTTGGCACTTCGGACTTGGACCAATGATGTCCTTGTGTGCACTATAAAAGATCCATGAAACACTTTCTCTGACATAACACATTTAACAAACTTGTCAAGATGTTTCCTCTATCCAGAAAATCATCCAGCCTATTAGGAATGATAATTTGGCACACAGTATGCTCAAGGGACAGATAGGATAAGGGATGTTTCATACAAAGGGGCTTCCACCGCTAGCCAGCTATGTCAACTTGCAACTAAAAACAGATGTATAAAAATAAACGTTAACTCTTCACCCTGTACAATTAAGCTGTTTTCTAGCAAAATAGTCACAGTCTAAATAGACACTAAGCTAGCCAGCTTCAGTGCTTCAACTCTTACTGTTAAAAAGAAAAACAAAGCAGTCGGGCAATCAACCTTAGATATTTTCCTGTTCAAAACTTGGAATTTTAAGCTCATATCAAGAAGTTTGAGTTGGGCCAGGGCTTCGTAGTTCAGAACCAGATCCAGATCCCAGCCTTCTCAAAGTGCAAGGGTCTTTGGGTCAGGGGTTCCAGGTCAGGCCCATTTTTAGAAGCAGCACCAGTATAAAGTGAATGTTCTGCTAGCCACAGAGGCAGACAGAGGAAGGATGGCCTAATGGTTAGGGCAGAAACTTGTATGACTGAGGTTCAAGTCCTTGCTCCTTCACAGACTTCCTCTGTGATCTTAGAGAGATCACTTAGTCTCTCACTCAGCTCCCCATTGGCAAGCATAAATGTGCTGGAACTAAGGAGTGTGGGAGGAGGGAGACGCTGCACCACTGTTTGCAAGATAGCTATATTAAAATAGATCCTAGCCAGTCCTACTTCCCATGGGTATTGTGAGGATAAATATATCATAGATTGATACTTCAATAGTGAGGGCCATATCAATACCTAAGACAGCCACCCAAAAGTTGCAGATTGATGCTCACTCACTTCAACTCTGAATAACATAAAAACTATCATTTACCTCCCCAGCTTGATTTTACCAGCCCTAAGGAATAGAGACCAACCAGCTGCTCACAGGCAAAAGCCCCCCCTATATTCCTATGTCATGGATATGATAGATCTCCCCTGAACTGGTTGGCTGCCATTGTGGGGAGGAGGAGACAGGAGCAATGTCCTCAATACCTCCAGAGCTTCAGTGAACAAAAAAACCTGTCCAAAACACCTCCAAGAGAGGACATTGCTCCTGTCTCCTCCTCCCCACAATGGCAGCCAACCAGTTCAGGGGAGATCTATCATATCCATTACATAGGAATGTCTGCCACTAAACAAACCTAAAAATAGAATAATAAATTTGTTAGTCTCTAAGGTGCCACAAGTACTCCTGTTCTTCTTTTTTCTAAAAATAGAAGTGTAGCCTAATTACTCCTGGATTATCTCTTTGTAGGTTCTATCCTATAGGCACTGCCCTGCCACTCGCATGGCTGCATGTGCCAATACACAGTGCATGTGTCTATCACTTCTCTAAGCACCTTATTTACATACCAATGACATTTGCTCTCTCAAGTCTCAAATGATCAAGCGCTTTGGCAACACTATAACTTCAGTAATGTGTAAAAGGCAGCCTTATGTTTTTCACTATCAAATATGTAAATACTGAAGGTCATTTTAAAGTACTGTAGGAGGGAAGGGATAAGTGGAAGGTATCAAAGGATTCGGAAATAGGTGTAAGATTCAGACTAGCCTTTGCCCTCACAAATACACAATATCTAGAGCAGCAGCGAATGTGAGCATTAAAAGGGGTTTCCAAGAGCTGTGAATGATGTTTCTTCTTATTCAATTTTGAGCTAAGATTCTCATTTCCCTTCCTTTATGACATAGCTGTGATATATTTGCTTCCAGGAGGCTCCAAGGCATTTACTTTTTAATTCACACTTGTGTCCACTAATTTTTTAGGACAAGTGCATGTAGGGTGACCAGATGTCCTGATTTTATAGGGACAGTCCCAATATTTGGGGCTTTGACTATCGCCCCACCCCCATCCTGATTTTTCACACTTGCTGTCTGGTCACCCTAAGTGCATGTGGAAATAGACTTCTTACTCATCAAGAAGACATCAGGTCAAAATCAATATTCATGCAATAGGGCTTTGTACACATCTTACATCCCCTTGCTCCATCTAATAGGCAACTCATTATACTCCCATTACCCGTGGCTTCCTCCCTAAACACAGTTAACCTTGGCATTACAAGTACAAGTATTGTGCAGTCTGTCATCTGACGACCAGCCAAAACAGACTAGCCCAGAGGACAAGAATGGACTTGTTCCATTAGCAGAGTCCTTCAATGTGCTCTGTGTGTGTTACACTTTATTGCAGCTGAGGGATGAATCATGAACCTTTGGGCCACAGGCAGTACTTCTATCAGGGGATCTAGAAAGGTGCTTACCCCGAGTAGAGGCTGTGGTATACTATTTGGCTAACCTATGGATTGCAGAAAGTAGTTCTCCAAAATTGCAACATCTCAACATTCCACCTGGCCAAGAAATATTTCCCCACATTCTGTAGTGCTGCTCTCAATGCCTATATTTCAAATAAATGCAGTAGATAGTTGTAACTTCAAATGTACACCATTTTTTATACTAAAAGTTTGAAAATAACCAACAGTTTCACATTTAATTTTGAATATGGTTCAAGTGCACCTTAAAATGGGAAAAATTGCAATGTTTCACCCCTAAAATAGTCCTGTTTTCCAGGGAAAGATGAAATTTGCTTTGGACAAATAAAAAAACATCAATTTATATAAGAACCATGTAAATGTGAAAAGCTTTTGTTGTGAAAAAGGCCATTTCAAAGGAACTTAGAGAGAAACAAAATTTCAAGGTCATGAAACAGCAGAAAACAGTGTTTTTATGCAAACTTTTGCAATTTTTTGCAACTGTCAACTGTAGTTGTAACAAAGAAATGGTAGTATTAAAAATGGTGTGTGTGTGTTCTATGATGAAAAATCTGTGTGAATGGCAGAGTACAGAAAGTACAATGGGGATATTGTGTCCTGGACTCTCATATTTTTTCCCGCCCTAGAAGCCTAGCTATTAGCCTGCAGTAATAGGAGATGTTTAACCGATTGCTAATAACAAACAGTACTTTTGTGTCTTAATGTTTAAATCAGTAACAAGTACAGTATGTGCTGTAGATCGCACTTGTTATTCAAAAGGAAACACTGTCCTGAGAGTGCATAGACGGTGTGTGCCAAACCCAACTGGTCAATAACAGATTATGTTCACAGAATTCCCTTGCACCATTTTTAAACTTTAGCCCAATACATTCCAGTATCACCTGAGCCAGCTCACTGATAGTGTCAAGTTCAACAACTAGTGACTTGCAATACCATTGATTTAAAGGACCCATATTAAACAGTCTCAGCTTTACAACACAGAGTAGGTAAGCCTTTCAGTAATTTGAATAAAATAGATGAATGAATGTAGCAGTCTGTCACGTGCATTGTGTGCAACAAAGGTAAATTTAGGTTGAGCTAAGGATGTTTTAAGAGCAAGTGTGCAAAGCTGAGCTTCTGAATAGGTATTATGTCCTATCAAGGACTCATTGTTTAGCAGATCCTATACCTAACAATGCCTCATTGTGAAGGCTCCAAAGATCAGTGCATTAAATACCAGTTTTTCAGACCCCCTTCACATTTTCAGTGGCCTCTAGTGCTGCACACACTAGGATATTCCTATTACAATCATACCTGGGTGTTCATCTATTGGCTGCATAAATAGTGAGCACTTTATTAAATGGATGGGATAAGCATCTCAGATCACTGGTTTTATTTCTTCACGAATTTTATTCTACCCAGTCCCAGGGAAATCTCTTTTTAGGGTTTTGGAGACCTGCTGCTGTTACAAACCTGGAAAACTAACCTTGGACTTATCAAACTATTTCACTTGGATGGATATTTCACTCACAGACCTGGAGGGAGATCACTGCTCAAGTCACGACGCGCAATTAACACGCATTTAAGATGTCCAGTTTCGATGTGCAAAATTGTAGGATACAGTCTTCAACAGAAGGGAAGATCCTGGTTCAGTGTACAGTGCGAAGTGGACATGTGCAATGGCATTCACATGGAAAGACTGCTTTACAACAGGAGCAGAGAGAAATAAGTGGTGCTTCTTTGTTGGCAACCGATAGTATCCAAAAATGCTACATTTCTACTTACTTGAAATCAATGGACTATTACAGAGTGGCATCATGGTTCAGAACTGCCAGTGGAGTAAGCTGCTAATCGTCACTGCTGAGAAGGTGAGACCCTCGCTAGGGACTTTTAAAACCAAAGTAATAAAACTGCAGTGAATGCCTGATTCTCAATCGTAACAATTTTCTGGGCCGGGGGTGGGCCTGGAGTAGTTCTAGGCTGGGGGAGCACACATGGTCCCTCCCCCCAGCCAATAGTAGGAAATTCAAACAAAAGTTAATGTAACCATTTCTCCTTTCTTCTGAGGTGTAATCCCCAGCACGAGAGTGGCATAGATCTGGGGATTTGGGGGTTGAGGGCCAGCAGGAGAATCCTGATGCCATTCCAAATGCTTAAGGTTTCCATTAGGCCCCCCTATGCCTCCAGAAGCCTTGTGAGGTCTGCACAGATATCAGGGAATCTACTGGGGCTGGGGGGGGAGAAGGGGGAGGGAGGAGGAGAGACTGCCTCTTTTATGGGCAGGGAAAAGGAGGAAGAGAATCTTTCTCCTCCCTCCCCATGGAAGAATTTGACAGATGCTAGGTATGGGGAACCACATGGAGGCTTCCTTCTCCCAGAAGGCTGCTGAATAATTAAGTAGCCCTAATAGTCTAAGCCTAATAGATTCTAAGGCTATAAGTGAATATGAGTATTCATATAACCTGTGGAAAAGGGTACAGGGAAAGGGATTACTGTAAAAATAGTAATTAATAAACCCAATAGTGTGGCAAGCTTGACAAAAAGATTTCCCTGGACCACTCTTATTTAAAAGCTGGGACTTTCAGTACTGATCTCAGATGCTGTAACAGACTGCCCATACTAGCTTTCTGTCAAGAACAAACTAATGTGGATGCATGTATTTACAACCCATTACAAATTGATTTATAGGCCACTGGATACATAGAGGTTGATAGGACCTTGGCTCCATTATTCATTGAGTTGGACACATATGAGTTACTGGGTAGGGTATGCTGTGACAACCGTATGTACAATGTAATGTATTAATTATCACAATATGTACATTTTACACATACATGACATTCCTCCAGACAAGCTGAAAAATAGGGATACCCATAAGGAACCTCCATGCTCGTATGTACAAACTTACTGTGGTCTGTTAGGGTTTGTAATTATCAAACATCTTTTTACCATAATAGGAGGAATTTGGCCACATCCACAGGAAGGCCTATAATTATGTTTGAAAGGCACAATTGCAACATAATTTGATTCTACACACAACGTGGTTACATCTGGACTTTGAAATGGACCATGTTAGCACACAGCTAGGGAACGTGATAAAAGTGGTGGTTAAAGAATGTGTTCTTAATCTGATTCTAAAACATTTTGGTGCCATCCTCAATCATGTTAAACCACCATGTTTTAAACACAATTCATTTCAAAAGCCTCATCTCCACTAGGAAACTGCCCATTTTTGACAATCAGTGCAGCTAAACCAATGTTAAAGATGAGTTAGCTATAAGCAGAAACAACACTGAACATGGTTTATGTGCATCTGCATTTGAAGCTGAACCATGTTCAGTACTTGCTCAACTGCACCCCATGCGAACACTGATAATCAGCAAAGAGTAAATTTCCTAGTGCTGGTGGATCTGTGTTCAGAAATCACACTATACGTATAACTAGAGCAACCAACGTGGAATGTATCAATAACAGTAGTGCTCAGAAAAATATTACAACATTGTTAGGTCTTTACTGTGCAAGTGTGACTAAACCATGTTACCAAATTGCAATAAAGAAGCAGCCCTATAAAGACTTGGGACCAAGTTTAATTCCTTTGACTTCACTGGAATTACCCTGGGGCTGGATTTCCCCCAGAACTTTCCAGAGCTGGCATATAATTCAACAGCATGGTTAAAATAACTAAAACAACTGTTGTTCCTGACTGCACAGGCCAGACCAAACCACCTTTACACTGTACTTGGATACTACTACAGTATGTTGAAACTGAAGCATGGGTTTGTTTTGTAAAATAGGGCTTTGTGGCCAATCCACATTGGCAACAGAAACCATGGTCAGAATAGATCTGCTCTTGCTTGGGTGTAATTTAGGGGGAAATTTCCACTCGTCTTCCACCATCATTTACTTTGGACTTGATGAGAGCACAGGGTGTTAAGCACTGAAGAAACTGTAGCAAACCCACCATCACTCTAACTATAAACTATGCTGATCAGGGGGGGGGAAAGATCCAGTTCGAATTGAGGGAAATGAAAACTTAATATGGGTGGAGCCTTTTCAAAATTTCATGCTTCAATCTGGAGAAAAAAATGTCTTGGCAAATATTTAGGGCCTGATTCAGCTACTCTTACTCCCATTGTACTATTTGTACCACTCAACAAGTCCAATTAGTGACATTTTCTAAATTTCACCCAAAATATTTCTTTGGCCAATTTTTTTTTCATATTTCTTCTTCCCTTGTAATGATGCTCCCTGGTCACTTTTCTCCCTCTTTACTGGGGCAGACAAAGTCCCTGACTTGAGATTTCAATATAAATATCACAAGTGATCACTTAGGTAAGGGAGAATGAGGCATACAGAAACACACAATCTGCGGTTGCTTCGGGTTGCTAGGTACTAGCCTTGATAGTTTAATTTAAATGAATAAATAACTGTTTATAAAAGTGAGTGAAGTGGAAGGTTGGGTCTGGGATGGGGTAGGTGACCAGCAGGGTTTAGACAGGTCTGAGATTTTAAGAGGAAGGAAACCAGGAAGGGACCTGGAAAAAGGGGTAGGGAGAGATCATCTTCTCTCATTACTTTTCATCAGATTGGGCTGAAATCTTGTGAGAACAGCCACAAAACAGAACTATACTGGTTTTGGAACCAAAACCATACAGCAGGTTCAGATCCAGATAATCGAACCCATCACCATCCTACTCATTACACATTAGAAAGGTTCCAAATTTAAGGTTCCAGTTTTATCCAATCTCAACATAAAATGCTTTCTGCATGGGATAGCAAACCCAAAGACGTTCTGGTTTGTAGTTGGGATCTAACACCAAATATCAGCAAACCCAAACCTGTTTTGAACTCAAGTTCTGGCGAGACACCATTTGCATGAGGACACTGATGTTTTCATATAATGCCAGAGAATGGATACCCAAAGTAACAAATATAATTTAGTTTCGATTTTCCCCTCCCAAGACTCTTCAAATAGCGTGAGAAAGTGGGGGGCAGAAACTTATCACTACAATTGTGGTATCAAACATAAAAAAGCCCCAAGATTTAAGGCAAGATTTTGCTTCCAGAGGTACACAGCCATAAGAATCTGGCCCTTCATATTTTGAGACAGCTGTGTGAAACTCAGAAGTTTCAATTTATAAGCCTCTGGTGGTTGGATTCTCCCACCCCAAGTTTAGCTTTGAATTTCAGGTTCAGAAGGAAACTATCAGTTCAAAATTACTTGGTTCTGTCTGGTTTTGGTACAAAACTATAAGTCAGCCTAGGTTAGCTCCAGACTGGGCTGGTTTAGCACAGTTCTGATTGTGAGTTAGCTATTTCTGTGCTAATAAAACTTATCTGTTTTGCCTCCCCTGACATTAAGTGGCCCTGAATTTATTGTGTCCCTCCCCCCAAACTGTAGATTTTTTAATCTGATTATTTGTAAATTATTTGGTAACTAACCACCTGGGGATTTTCCATATTGTGCAATTCAAGCTATTTCTCTAATTTGATACTAGGAGATCAAACATTACAGTGCTAGGACCTAATCCTGCTCTAACGAAATCATGGCAAAACTCCCATTGCCGTCAGTGTGTGCAGGATCAAGCCATCAATCCTTGAAAAGCACATCACCCAATTTCAAATTGCATCATAATCAGTGGCACCTTAATAGTCTGAGATTTAAATTTTATTACATTTCAACAACTTGCATGTGACTCTAGGCCTGTGTGATAAACATTTTTTTTTTAAAAGCTTGATGCTTGGAGGGAGGGTAGTTTTCTTGGAGTTCATGTCACTATCTATTGGCCCAGTAGAAAACACACAATGGGAGTGATACTGCCCTGCCTGCAAACAATGCTTTTGAAAAACTTCAAACAATTTTGGGGTAAACAATTTATCAGTGTAATTACATTTTCTAATCTGAAATTGTGCTGTGACTTGTTTCAGGTAATGTGTGAATCATGTTAAGGAGTTTTCCCTCTGCTAGTCCCCATTAGATTATCTAGGCAGTGGCTAGTCTAAGGACAGAGACCTAAACCTGATGAAGTATTGTACTGGCACTGCAGGAAGTGGCTCCACTGACTGCACCTCAGACACACACCTCTAATGTGCTGCTACTGTTAGGTTGCCAGCTAATCAGGTAATTAAAAAAGAACTGCAGTAGAATTGACACAGCTTTTAATGCCTCCTGATCCTGACTCATCCCTTCGGGACAACCTGGCTGCCTCCCCTACTACATGTCTGACTGATGCTGAGCAGAGTGAGAGCTACACCTTCACTTAGCAGGAAAACACAAACATGGCTTTGAGGCCTTTGCACTTGCTAATGAACACAGATGATTAAACACACAACGAGATTGTCTCCCACCACCTTTTAGCTGAATTCCAGTGTAATGAAGTGGCTGTCAAAATCCTCACCACAAACTGGGATTGTGTTAACAAACTAGTCTAAGAGCGTTAGACACAGCATGATTAAATGGTTATTGAGCAGGCAGTGTTGGTTTACTGAACTGTAGAAGAATTATATGTACTAACCCCATGTTACTGTTTTAGTCTTTACTCTCTTTTCATACACGCAGTCTGTTCATAGCTTAATTTTTGTTATCATTGCCTTGGATATCTACCAGCAGAGAGGGACATGACAGAGTTAATACTGATTTAATTACAAAAGTCTTTACCCAAGATAAACAATAAAGCAGGGTTCCATAACAGTGAGAATTGCAGTGTTGCAGACGTCTGGCAAATGCCTCTCAAATGCTTTGAAACCTCTTTTCCCTCCCTTCTTGCATTTCAGCCTTTAAAAAAGACTAAGTCTAGATGTATTGGTTTTGTCAAATCCCAGGAATTAATTCAATTAGTTCAGTCTATCACCTCCCGGTCTGATGTTTGCAGCCACACTGATTTATGTTTAAGTTCTGTCTATGCCGTTGGCTAACATCTACCAGTGCTATGTACAGTAGCTACATTTTCAATTCTATCCCAACCTCAAACACACTAAAAGAGTCTGTTTCCATTGAGTCAAATACTGAGGTTCTTACACAGTCGTTCTCAAACTTTTGTACTGGTGACTCCTTTCACACAGCAAGCCTTTGAGTGTGATCCCCTTTATAAATTAAAAACACTTTAAAAATATTTAACACTATCATAAATGCTGGAAGTGAAGCAGGGGTTGGGGTGGAGGCTGACAGCTTGCAACCCTCACGTAATAACCTCGTGACCCCCTGAGGGGTCCCAACCCCGAGTTTGATAACCCCTGTTCTTACTCATTCCTTACTCAGACTACCCTCCCAAGGAAGTGAGTAGAAACTGAGTAAAGACATCAGGATTCAGCCTGTTAGACATACTCATTTCAGGCCCTACTATATGATACAGCATCACAGTATTATTAACACCGTTTTGACTGAGGAATCACTTTCATTGAAGTGGGCTGTAGCCCACGAAAGCTTATGCTCAAATAAATTTGTTAGTCTCTAAGATGCCACATTTCAGAGTAACAGCCGTGTTAGTCTGTATCCGCAAAAAGAAGAACAGGAGTACTTGTGGCACCTTAGAGACTAACAAATTTATTAGAGCATAAGCTTTCGTGGACTACAGCCCACTTCTTCGGTCTCTAAGGTGCCACAAGTATTCCTGTTCTTCTTTTTAAGATGCCACAAGTACTCCTGTTCTTTTCACTTTCATTCTAACTCTCATTTCTACCCCTGTAAACCCTGCAAAGGTTTCATTTATGGTTTAGGGACTGAATCTGCTCCCAGTGAAATCTGTCACAAAACTAGTCCCATTGACTCCAATGGGAGGAACATGCCTTTTCTAAGTAGAATTATCAATCACGTACTGTTGGCACAATTAGACCAGTTGTAAATCTTTGTAATCAGGCCTCTCAAAAGACATTTAAAACATCTTGAATGATTCCATACATTAAGTGCATATGAAGCACACCTTTGCCAGTCAAATTATGCTTAAGAGACAATTTAGAATTTCAGGAGTTTTCCATAAATTGTCCAGGGTTTGCTTGGAGCTCAACCTAAGCTCTGTCCTAATCAGCCCAGGTTTGCTGAAAGGACTGTAAATATAAGCTAATCTTTCATTGACCATTAGGGCTGCCACCTCTGAGATGCAAAAACGAGGACGTCTGGGATGGTACTGAGCCCCTAATACAGGACAGCTAGCAGTGTGCACTGAGAATCCTTACAGACTTCCCAGAACAGTTACCTTACAAAAGGGATGAGCCTGGAAAAACTTGGACAGGAGACAACTCTAGCAACTGTGGCCTCAGTTTGGGGGCCTGTGATTCATGCCCTATGACTAGACATTACCTGTTCTGCTATGAGGAGCCTGGCAGGAATGATGTGCTCTTGACTTCCAAAATCTACCCTCCCCATAAATTCCATTGCTTCCCCTCTGGATACTACAGGCAGAAAAGGAAAGATGGCTTTCCAAAGGGAATTTAGACCTCTACCTTTTCTAATGATGGGGTCAGAGAGAAGGTATTTCACAGATACTGAAGGTACTTCACAGATTTCTCACATACACACAAACCCAGAAATCTCTCCTGTCCTCCAGCAGCATGTACAGGGTCTTTTCAAGAGAGACAATCTCCCTGATTCCACTAGAGGAGCAGAGTCAGGTTCTACCTTTGGTGTAAATCAATGGAGTGATGGGGGATCCGGACCATTCTTGAATTTTGCAGCCTCAATAAGTGGCTGTTAATGCAACTGCTGTTGATAGACCTGGAGGTTACATATTTATGGACTTATTCTTCCAGTCCAGCAGACAGGATCAACAAGAGACAGATGCCCCAGAGGAGTCAGCTGACCTTGCCAGTGAACAGGAAGGGAACAACATAGGCACTGAGTTTTCTTTTTCTCTGAGGGTACTCCACCCTCACTCTGCCCCAAGGCCCTGCCCCCACTCCTCCTCCAAGACCCCGCCCTCACTCTGCCTCTTCCTGCCCTGTTCCACCTCCTCCCCTGAGGCCCCATCCTTGCTCTGCCTCTTCCTACCCCACTCCAACCCCTCTCCCAAGGTCCCGTCTGCCTGCTTCTCTCTGCCCAACACCAAGTGCCCCCCCAGCCACCGCTGTGGCTGATGGGTGCTGAGCACCCACTATTTTTTTTCCGTGGGTGCTCCAGCACGAGAGCACCCATGGAGTCCGCACCTATGGGGAGAAATACCCCCATCCTAAAGTCAGCCAAATAGGATCTCCCCTCCTATGCATCTCCTAAAGGAGAGGGAAACGGTGGGGGCGAAGGACCTGTCTGGCTTTAAGATTAAGCTTGATAAGTTTATGGAGGGAATGGTTTAATAGGATAACATGATTTTAGTCAAATAAACAGTGTGCCATCGCTGGTAAATAGTATCAATGGCCAATGAGGGTCTGGCTGGAGAATCTTGCCTACATGCTCGGGGTTCTACTGATCGCCATATTTGGGGTCAGGAAGGAATTTTCCTCCAGGGTAGATTGGCAGAGGCCCTGGAGGTTTTTCGCCTTCCTCCGCAGCATGGGGCAGGGGTCACTAGCTGGAGGATTCTCTGCTACTTGAAGTCTTTAAACCACAGGATTTGGGGACTTCAACAGCAGAGTCAAGGGAAAGGGGTTGGGACGGCTTTTGTGGCCTGTATCATGCGGGAGGTCAGACTAGATGATCATAATGGTCCCTTCTGACCTTAAAGTCTATGAGTCTAGGATGACTGGCTAGGGGGTCAGGTGATTATAAAAGCCATCAAGTGGCTAAGCTGGAGTAGAGAGCTGCTAAGCAACTCCTTGGTCAAAGGGGGTGGGGGAGCTACAGCCAGCAGGCTGGCTCCTGTAGCAGGCTGACTCCCTGCTAGGCACGTGGCTAGGAAAGTGGGAATCTGTGGGGAATTGATAGGCCCTGCAGAAGACCCCAGGTTAGGGAGGAAGAGCCAACTGATGTGCTGAATTTGTGTTAGCTATATGAAATAAAGAGGAAGCACTGAGAAAAGGGGGCTTGAAACAGACTTGGGTGTGGCCCTAGTTCTTCACTGGGTTGAGGGGACAGGCCAGCAGCCTACATTGCCTCACTACCACAGACATCCTAAGGTCTGCATGATTGAAAAGCCACTCTGAACCCATTCCTGTGTCTAAATGTGCATTGCATTGTGGAGCTCCTACGTTTCTTTGTTTGTGTGGAGTTTGGAGCTCTCTCAGTCAGGCATCTTTTCCTCTAACCCAGTGGTTCTCAAACTAAGGCCACCGCTTGCTCATGGAAAGCCCTTGGCGGGCCGGGCCGGTTTGTTTACCTGCTGCGTCCGCAGGTTCAGCTGATCGCGGCTCCCACTGGCTGTGGTTCGCCGCTCCAGGCCAATGGGGGCTGCAGGAAAGGCTGCCAGCATGTCCCTCGGCCCATGCCACTTCCTGCAGCTCCCATTGGCCTGGAGCGGCGAACCGCGGCCAGTCGGAGCCACGATCGGCCAAACCTGTGGATGCGGCAGGTAAACAAACCGGCCCAGCCCACTATGGGCTGTCCCTGAACAAGCGGTGGCCCTAGTTTGAGAACCACTGCTCTAACCCTCAGCTCATTCCCACCTGCTCCAGTTTGCCAAAGGGGCTCACCACAATTTTAATTGTAAGGGAAAGTGCTGTAGTTTGGGTTGTGATCAACATTTCTGTTGATGACTAATAGTCTATATAAGGTCCCTGGTAGCTCTCTGGCATTAATTAACCAGTTCCCAGAAATCTGTTTACACCAGTGATGATGCTGGTGTTGCATAAACAAAATGCATCTGATTAGTACCACATAACCATTATCTTTAAGCAGAGGCTTGATAAGATCATCACATAAGAAAAAAACAGACAAGAAATGTTGTCATACCTTCCCCATAGCTGAAAACATTATACCTGGGAGAAGAAGCAGCCAATTGTGTTTCAGCTACTCGAGAGTGACTAGAAGGTGTTGAATGGGAGTGGGAATCCGTTCAGGAGAGTAGAGTTTTCCCCACTTCAAAAATATTAAACAAATTGGTGGAATGAGTCCTGTTATTGGGGAATGCTCTTACCTATTTCATGCCTTGAATTATAAAATTCTTATCTCTCTGGTTATCCACAAAAAATCCCCCTTGTTCCTTTATTGAACCAAACTAGCCATGTCTTTGACCAATTAAAATAAAAGCCTGTACTGATTGATCAGCTGAGGTCAAAATGCATTTTTTAACTTTGCACAGCTCACCTCATCATGAATGTCCCTTACTAAAGCTATAGACCAGTGGTTCTCCACCACGGGTTTGTGTACCCAGGAGGGTACACAGAGGTCTTCCAGGGGATACATCAACTCATCTAGATATTTGCTTAATTTTATAACAGGCTGCATAAAAAGAAGTAGTGAAGTCAGTACAAACTAAAATTTCATACAGACAATGACTTGTTTATACTGTTCGATATACTATACACTGAAATGTAAGTACAATATTTATATATTTCAATTGCTTTATTTTATAATGATATGTTAAAAATGAGAAAGTAAGCAATTATTCAATAACAGTGTGCTGTGACACTTTTGTATTTTTATGTCTGATTTTGTAAGCTAGTAGTTTTTAAGTGAGGTGAAACTTGGGGGTACGCAAGACAAATCAGACTTCTGAAAGGGGCACAGTAGTCTGGAAAGGTTGAGAGCTACTGAGTAGCATTTTGTTTTGATTTCTTTATTCTATTTCCGTCTTCCGGCAAATATAATTATATTGTAGTAAACTACGGGCCTGATCCTGCAAACACTTACATAAAGGAATAACGTCTCGCATGCAAGTGTTTCCATTTACTTCTATGGGACTACTCTCATACCTCTGCCTCTGGGTAAATGTTTACAGGATCAGGGCCCATAAGAATAGCAAACAGGAAGGTATGACATTAACAAGAAAAGAGGAGGGCTGTTTCTTGTTTTGGATGGAGTTTCATGCAATACTTTTCACTCTGTTGTTTCATGTGGATTTTAAGCTCTCTAACTTTCACTTTTTGTGACTTTTTAAAAGAGCCCACTGTTTTTTCCAGGGATTAGATTGCCAAATGTGGAAAAATTGGAAAGAGTGCAGCGGAGGGCAACAAAAATGATTAGGGGTCTGGAGCACATGACTTATGAGGAAAGGCTGAGGGAACTGGGATTGTTTAGTCTCCAGAAGAGAAGAATGAGGGGGGATTTGATAGCAGCCTTCAACTACCTGAAGGGGGGTTCCAAAGAGGATGGAGCTCGGCTGTTCTCAGTGGTGGCAGATGACAGAACAAGGAGCAATGGTCTCAAGTTGCAGTGGGGGAGGTCCAGGTTGGATATCAGGAAGGTGGTTTCACTAGGAGGGTGGTGAAACACTGGAATGCGTTACCTAGGGAGGTGGTGGAGTCTCCTTCCTTGGAGGTTTTTAAGGCCCGGCTTGACAAAGCCCTGGCTGGGATGATTTAGCTGGGAATTGGTCCTGCTTTGAGCAGGGGGTTGGACTAGATGACCTCTTGAGGTCCCTTCCAACTCTGATATTCTATGATTCTATGATTCTAAATCCACATCTAGCTCCAAGTTACAATGATTGCTTAATTCCTTATGTTTGAAATTTGGCACCAAAAGGCCGCGGCAGCCATTTTTGGTTTGTGGAGGATAGTCAGGAAGGCATAAATCAACTCACATAGCTTCCAGTTTTGAATTCCGTAGACAGACACCCCAGATCAAGTGCACTCCAGTTACAAGCTCAACCATATTATCCCAGTCTCATTAAAACATTTGTTATTGAATACATTTGATGTTTAGCTAAATGATGGGTTCAGTTTCTCAATACATCTTATTACAGAGAATATAATTATTCTCTCATCCTTACTAGTGTGCCTACTCTCTGTAGAACATTTTAGGGTCTCAAGTCAACATTTTCAAAGTTGACTAGTGATTTTGTGCCCCTTGGATTTTGGCCCAACCTGAGACACCCTGAAGCAGGGGCACACGGGGGAGAGGAGGGCTGAGCTCTCCCATGGCCATAGGTAACAGACGTCGCAGAGGCAACAGCTGGAAGTGGTGGCCCCTCAATACATCCAAGCCCAGCATGTGCGGCAGGGAGTCTCCTGGGGTTCCGAGTCAGGCTTCAGCCATTTCCATCAGCCATGGCCCAGCTCCAGGAATCATGGCCCTGGGGCTTCCATTCCCCAGGACCTTTCGAGTCACATGGGGCAGGGGGGAGATGGCCTAGCCTTCCCCAGGGGAGAGGAAGCCCTGGGGCCATAATTCCTGAAGCTGGGTGGCTCAGGCCTTGACTGCCTGGGCAGGGTGGAGACTGGCAGGCCCCAGGAGAGACCCCCTGCCCTACATCATGGCAGGCTGGGCTCCCTGTGCTATGCCATGCTCCGACATGCTGAGAGACCCCAGTTTCCAGAGGCTGTGGAACTATGAAGATTGAGAGTTGGTGCCTGCACAATGGCAACATTGTTCAGGGTTGATCGATGTTTCTGCCCCTGTGCATCATTCCCTGTAAAACTGTGTGCATGCGCTGCGGACTGTAGTGAGACTGGGACGGGACCCAGAGGGACTGAAGCAGCTGCTCTGGCACCCAGGAACCCATAGGAACTCTTGACCTGGGTCCCTTCCTTAGTAAAATTCTGGTTGCCCCTCCTTCTTGAAGGGGCCTGATTTTCAGAAGAGTGGCTGTTCAGCATTTTCTAAAAATCAGGCCCCTAAACAGTCTCAGGTTGGCAACTAATATTTAAGGCACACAAAAATCACTAGTCATATCTGAAAATCTTAATCTTAAATGTGTCTGTCTTGTCCCTAAATGGACTGCAGTTACGTGTTTGAAAACACACTACCAAATCCCAGCCCCACTGTAATCAATGGCAAAACTCCCACTGACTGCAGCAGGACTAGGATTTGGTGCAAAGTTAGTAAACTTCAAAACCAACAATAATAATGACTTTGTACAGTCTTCACATTCAAACAAAAAGGGAATTAGCGGTTCTACATTTTGGAAGTGAAAACTGGGCCTGGACTTTTAACTCTAGTCTCTCACATTGCTACTAATTTGTATGCCAGTGTAGTGAGCAGTTTCTCTAAATACAATAGAAACTCTGCCACTTTGAAGATAAGCCCTCGCAGTTAGCTTGAAACAATAATTCTGTACTTTCTTTCCTGTTTCTGGATTTATTTTAAGTATTCATATAAAATGTCAGAGAGCCTGATGGCAGCCAGATCAGTTTGTATAAAAATCGACTGCCTGTTTGTAGTATATTACAGGCTATATTTGACACAGGAAAGCAGTTAATCATGAAAGCTATCAGCACACCACACCCATCTTTGTAAGTGCCTTATAAGCAAGATTTATCACCATGAACTTGAACTGGATAGAGACAAGTAATAATGGGAATAGTGCAGACCCCTTCTGGGGAGTTACGGTTAAAAGTGTAATATCCACACTACAATTGCCAAACTAAAGGTTCTTCAGTCATATTATGTAACTATCAGCAATATAGAAACACTTGACCCAGTTCTCTTCTCACTTTGTCGGGATGTAAATTAGGATTAACTCAATTGAGTTACACTAGAGTAAATGAGAGAATACACACAATTATGGAGACTCTCTCTTTTTGATTATTTTAAATCCATTGTATCATTCTCTTACTTACATAGCAGTACTGCGAACCCTATAAATTCAAAAATAATCACACAAAAAACAGACACAGAAAATCCCGAGTTTAGTTGAACAGTCATGAGATTTGATTTGACTTTAAACATTTCTTTTGGGTCTACTTTCTAATTGTGAGCTCTCAGGGGGATCTGCCCCTTTTTGCACATGTTCATTTCAGGAGAGAACCTGAACTACATAATACACATACAAAGAGGAGTGGGAATAGGGTTGCCAACTTTCTATTTGCAGAAAACTGAACACCCTTGCCCCACCCCCTGCCCCACCCTGCCCCCTCTCCAAGGCCTCCCCCCACACTCACTCCATCCCCCTCCCTCCATTGCTCGCTTTCCCCCACCCTCGCTCACTCACTCACTTTCAGTGGTCTGGGATTGGAGTGCAGGAAGGGGTATGGGCTCTGGGCTGGGGGTGCGGTCTCTGGGGTGTGGCCAGAAATGAGGGGTTCAGGGTGTGAGAGGGAGATCCAGGCTGGGGCGGGGGTTGGGGCATGGGGAAGTGAGGGCTCTGGCTGGGGGTGCAGGCTCTGGGGTGGGGCTGGAGATGTAGGGTTTGGGGTGCAGGCAGGGGCGGCTGTAGGCCAGTTCAACCAATTCCCCTGAATTGGGCCCTGCGCCTAAGAGGGCCCCGCGCCCAAGTCCCAGTACAGCGTACCGGCAAGAGCAGTGCGCCGTATTGGTGTGGCCCAGCTTCCCCAGGGGGGCCTAAGCCCTTTAAATTGCCACCAGAGCCCCCTGCTGGAGCCCGGGGGTAGGGCTGCGGGGCTCTGGGGGCTATTTAAAAAGGCTCCCGCTGCCTCTACTGCCCTAGCCCTTTAAATAGCCTCCGGAGCCCTGCCGCTTCCCCAGGGTTCCCACGGCTATTTAAAGGGCCGGGGCGGTGGAGGCAGGGGAGCCCCAGGCCCTTTAAATAGCCCCCAGAGCCCTGGAATAGCAGGAGCTCAGGGGCTATTTAAAGGGCTGGGGCTCCAGCTGCCTCTGCTGCACCCCCTGCCCTGCCTGCAGCCAGCCCCTGTCTCCAGCCAGCCCTGCCTGCAGCCAGCCCTGCCGCACCCCCTGCCCTGTCTCCAGCCAACCCCTGCCGCACCCCCCTGCCTGAAGCCAGCCAGTCCCGCACTCCTCTGTCTCCAGCCCTGCCAACCCAAGCTGCACCCCCCTGCGGCCCTGCCTGAAGCCAGCCCGCCCCACACTCCCGTCTCCAGCCTAGGGTGACCAGATGTCCCAATTTTATAGGGACAGTCCCGATTTTTGGGTCTTTCTCTTATATAGGCTCCTATTACCCCCCACCCCCTGTCCCGATTTTTCACACTTGCTGTCTGGTCACCCTACTCCAGCCAGCCCCGCACCCCTTGCCCTGCCTGCAGCCAGACCCTACCTTCAGTCAGCCCCTGCCCTGCCTCCAGCCAGCCCCATGTCAAGTGGTGCCCTGCAGTTCCCAGGGCAGTAACCCTGCCCACCTGCTTCAATGAGGGGGGCAGGGAGCAGCTGGGACCCACACATGTGCACACACCCCCAGACTGTGGCGGGGACCCACACATGTGAAACGGAGCTCATTAATAACCGATCAACAGCAGATATGACACAATGTACATAATATATAATTTTATTATTTATATAGTTATGGAAAGTAAATAATACTTGGAAAAAATTAAAGGTTTTTTTTACAGGGTTTTTTTTTAGTCATCCCTGCCGGGGCCCCACTGAAAATGTTCGAATTGGGCCCCGCACTTCCTAAAGCTGGCCCTGCCTGCACCCCTTGCCGAACCCCAACCCCCTGCCCCAGCCTGGTGAAAGTGAGTCAGGGTGGGGGAAAGTGAGTGATAGAGAGAGAAGGGGATGGAGTGAGTGGGGCGGGGCCTCAGGGAAGGGGCAGGGTAGATCCTGGGTTGCCCTTAAATTCAAAAAGTGATCTTGGGCGTAAAAAAGTTGGAGACCACTGATCTAGACTATGGCAGTACACTAGTATAGCTGCAGCTGTGCTGCTGTAGCACCAGTAGTGCAGACATGGCCTCAGGCTCAGAACACCATGGCTGCTTACCAACTCACAGCAGTCTACTCAACAGTTGAGGAGAACTGGCAAAGAAAAATACCAGAGCCAAGGGAACCGTAGAGAAGACTTAAGTCTGCAGAATGTAATTACTCATGTTGGAATTTGGTGAAAAAGCATCATAGGGTCTTTCATTATCAGTTCTCTCTTTTTCTCATCTAAAAGATGGCTCCTCCAGCAGCCCATTGCCCCACATCATTATGGTAGAAGAGCCGTGGGCAAACTATGGCCCGCGCGCCACATCCAGCCCGTGGGACCATCCTGCCTGGCTCTTGAGGTCCCGGCTGGGGAGTCTAGTCCCCGGTCCTTCCCCCGCTGTCCCCCCTCCTGCGCAGCCACACCGCCGCGTGGGCCGCACTCTGGCCCGCTGCTCCTTCTGGTCAGCATGGGGAGCGCAGCTGGCTCTGGCCAGGTGTCATGGCTGCGAGCTCCTGCTGCTGGTAAAGGGGCGGGAAGCGGGAGGTTGGGTAAGGGAGCGGGAAGTCCTAGGGGGCAGTCAGGGAGGAGGGGGCAGTTGGATGGGGCGGAGGTTCTGGGGGGGTGGTCAAGGGATGGGGAACAGGGAGGGTTGGGAGTGGCAGTCCCAGGGGTCCTGTCAGGGGGCAGGGATGTGGATAGGGGTCAGGAGGGCAGTCAGAGGACAGGGAGTGGGGGGGTTGGATAAGGGGGTGGGATCCCAGGGGGCAGTTAGGGGCGGGGGGGGTCCCAGGAGGGGTGGTCAGGGGACAAGGAGCAGAAGGCGGTAGTCAGGGGGCAGGAAGTGAGAGGAGGCGGATGGGGGCAGGGGCCAGGCTGTTTGGGGAGGCACAGCCTTCCCTACCCGGCCCTCCATACAGTTGTGTAACCCTGATGTGGCCCTCAGGCCAAAAAGTTTGCCCACCCCTGTGGTAGAACATTGGTTCAGTATAGACTCAGAGGGTGGACTTGCACCTACTGTACTGAATCACCAACAGCATGGGTGGCTGATGAACCCCGGGCTTGGGGAGGTTAGCCCCTGGCCCACCCCGCTCCTTCTCCCCGAGGCCCTGCCCCTCCTGCCAAAGCCCATAGCCCCCTCACACCCACGCAACTGCCAGCCCCGGGCCGCCCGAGCACACCGCTTGCCCCAGCACGCCAAGCATGTAGCGTGCCACCCAACCCTGGAGCGCAAGGCAGGTGCGCAGGTAGCGCGCCCCAGAGCGCTGGGTAGTTGAAGTGCCCCCCAATACGCCAGGTGGGCAGCACGCTTCTCTCTCCCATCCCCAAAGCACCCGATGGGGGGGCGGCATGCCCCCCCCCCACCCCAGAACGCAGGCCAGCCCCCATTAGCCCCAGCCCCAGCCTGGGGAACCAGCCACCCCCGCAGCACAGTGCCAGAAAGCAGGAAGGGATCTGGGCGTGGAGCGTGGGCAGGGCTACACAAGGCTGTTTGGGGAGGTTCAGCCTTCCCTGCCTTCAATACCCACCACCCATGACCGACAGCATTTGCTGCAGCACCCTCTATTTTCCAGGCGGGCCAACCCTACTTGTCTGGGATGAGGTAGTATAGCTGCAGACTGAAAAGGATAGAGATCACTAGCTCAGATTCAAAGGGATAATCACGAGATTTTTTTGAAATTTTAACAAAGAAATGGCATTTTTGTTTAGTAACTTGGGCTTTTTCCTATAAAGACAGATCATCAGTTCATTGACCCAGGAGTCCTGCTTCAGTCGGTTGTCAATAAAGGATGCTTCAGAGGAAGATGAACCCTCTTTCCCCTCTTCAATGTACTCAATTGTGCTACAGAATTCTGGAATTGTGCTGTTCAATTCTGTACCTGGAGAAAGTGTTCTTGATACCACAGTGAGCAGTTTATGTCCAGAGGGCAACAGGAGACTGGATTAGTGTTATCTCAGATATTATTAATGGTCATTTAATTGTCCAGCATTTTTAAATAATACAACCACAGTATTGGATTTTATAACCGCCCAAGGCAGTGAATTCTACAAGCTACTAATTCCTATTCTGCATAGAATTTTTCCCATTTATTGATTCTGAACTCAAAATAAGGAGTGGGCTGGGGAGGGAAGAATCTATATACAAGAAACAGACTGAACTGGTGCTGAGGGCACTCAGTAGCATGCAGGATCTGGCCTTAAATTAAACAGATAGACCAACCAGATGTGCCAGTCCCGACACAGATGGTGGGATTTTCAAAGGTGTTGAGCATTGTCCTAAATCTGCTCCCAGATTGGACTTTTACCATTGAGTTCAGGGAGCACAACTAAGATTATGAAAATACCACATATAATAAACTGAAAGACCAAATGATGGTAAAAAAGGGAAGTGGCATGGATATCATTTGTTTCTGAAGATTTAGTGTTCTATCATGTGCCTCTTCAATAGATTATTACCAGTAAACTTCATGGAAGTGTCTCTTAAGAAGGAAGCTGAAGTAAAAAATATAAATACCTAGTTCTGGAAGTATTTTTAAAAAATAGAATTGTTAAAGAAAATTGTTTTTTTTAAACAAGCATCCAAATATCAAATGTCTGTTTTATACTGTGTTCTAAAGAAATATTGATTGAAAATTTAACTTGTGAAACTTCACTGCAGTCTTACTACTGCTTGTAAGAAACAGAAGCAGTGGCTGAAACTCTGTGCCTTAAAAACAAAGAAACAAACACACACTTCTGCCTTTTCTTTTATAAAAAGAGCACTCAGGCCTGGTCTACATACAGCTTTTATACTGGCATAACTATGGTGGTTAGGGCTGGGGTGAGATTTTTAATCAAAATAATTATATCTGTACCGGGGTGAAAGTAAAATTGAGCTCGGGGGCTGGCTCTGGCCCCCCCAGAATGGGTGGGGCCTCGGGGGGAAGGGGCAGGGCTGTGGTCAGCATCCCCAGCCAGCCCATCTGCGCTGCCTGACCTGTGCTGCTCAGGGCTCCAGCAGCAATTTAAAGGGCCCGGGGTTCTGGCCGCCGCTGCTGCAGTAGCGGCAGCGGTGGCTGGAGCCCCAGGGCCGCGATTTCTTTTGTCCTCCGCCCCCTGTCAGTGGCCGGGGCGGGGGGGAGGCAAAAGGGGCAACAACATTAAAGCACTGCCGCAGCAGCACTTTAAGCAGGGTCCTTTGCCGTGGCCCTTTTTGCCCCTTTTGTGCCCCCTCCATCGGTGACCCTGCGGGTAGGAACCCGGCAGGGCCGCCGATGGGGGGGCGCAAAAGGAGCAGTGACGTTAAAGTGCTGCTGTGACAGAGCTTTAAAGTCAGCAGTATGGACCGGTACTGGCAGATACTTTTTACCAGTACGCCGTACTGGCCCATACTGCCTTACTTTCACCCTGATCTGTACAACCCCCAGTGTAGATGGAGTTAGATTGGTATATATACTGGTATAACTCATTCCACTTCCCATGCAAGAATAAGCTATACTAGTATAAGCACTTTTATACTGGTGTAGCTGTATCCACACTAGGGAGGTTATAACACTTTAACTCTTAACTACCAGTGCAGTTAAAGTGGTACAATGTGTACAGAGAAAAGACCTTAGTCATTCACTGAAGATCTCATCCACAGATGAATATTTTAAGTTCAAATGCACTTTCACATCACTGGAGCCACTTCTTCTTAAGGACAAAATGGTCTTGTGCCTCTGTGACACTGGCAGACCAGGTGCCAGCTCATGCCAAGGTCCTCATGCCTCAGCTGAACACTGACAAATACACAGCGGGAATCAGTCTGGCTCACCTCTGTGTTAGTATTGTTAAAATAGGTATTAGAATTCTCAGACTGTGTTTAGACTTTATTGAATGCTGGTAAATTGTTGCATGCATTAATCTCTCTTATAGCAGCTGTATCCCATATTGTAAGGTAATATTTAAGTGTTTGCATTATAAGCCTCTATAACTGTAAATCGCCAGACAGAAGAGAGACATCAAATTAGTGTAAAGCGCTGGTCTCCAACAGAAGGTGTTATCTCCTGGCCAACAAGGAAGGCCCGTTGACACCAGATGGACTAGTGTGGAACATTAAAGAGGTCAAAAGACAATTTACTCTCTCTTCCCACCCCCCTCCTCCCATGAAGAGGAGTCATGCAAATGAATTCCTCCCATCAGCTGAGCCCTGCTCTACACTATAGACTTACGTCAGTATAAATATGTTGCTTAAAAGAAGCTCTCCTGTAGGCATAGGTAGTGTCTAAGGAAGTGCTACAGCAGCATACGTGCAGCGGTGTAAGTGTAGGCAAGCCCTAAATTTGCAGCTCAGAGCAAAAGTGGGGAAGAGAATAAAAATCCCATAACGAGGAGGAACTGTATCTCTATGACACTTGGAATTCTGAGGAGCAAGTTTTCTAGGCATAAGCAAGAGAACCCCAGTGCTTATCCCAAAAGGATATATAGAGCTTGTTTATCAAAGAAGCTTCTATTACCCTTTGAAACTTAAGATTGTACCTCATTTGTGTGTGTATGTTCACCTGCTTTAACCTTGTAAATAACTCGTTTTCTTTTCCTATTTAATTAATCTGTATATACTTAGTTACAGGATTGGCTACAAGTGTTGTCACTGGTATGAGATCTAAAGTGCAATTGACGTGGGGTAAGTGACTGGCCCATTGGGGCTGAAAGTAACCTGAATATTGCTGTGATTTGTGATGTAAGGGACCATATATCACAAAGGTGTGCTTACCTGGGTGGGAAGACATCCTGAAGTACCGTGACTCCATGTTAAGGGTGTTATAGTGCCTGAGGAGTTTACACTAGATAATTGGGGAAATCTAAGATGGAGCAGCATAAAGGGGCTCTGAAGGCCTGGATCTCCCCAGGACAAGAAATGAGTCCAGCAATCGTAAGGCTACCTTCTGAAGATCTCCTGGCAAGCCATGGTGTACCAGACAAGCTGTAGGAGGGCAGGAAGTGCACAGCGGGGACAGGGTCACAGCACAAAAGTGCTACAGAGGTTCCAGGCAATGCCACAGGATGCTGTCATAAGTCCCCACAATTACCCCTGGGGCCACAGAGCAGCCCAATATCATTAGGGCACAAAATTGCTTAAGACCTCTTTAGCCCCCCTCCCCCTTCTCCCCCAGGCTAGGAGTTCGATGCTGTGCCACTCACAGAGAATGTGTATTGTGTGCTTTTACACTTTAATAGAGGAGCTAGAGGTGTTACATCTGACATCCTTTCTTCAGAATAGTCATTACCCATTTAAGTTACATAGATTTTAACAAACAGTCAACACACCCAAAAAAATTTCAAACAGTGACTCTAAAACTCCTTTCCCTTCAGCTGCTCAACTTTCACTCTTATGTGGCATTGTTTCACTGGTTCCTGCAAGACTCTGACTAGAAGATCAGGTCTTGTCTTCAATATAAAAAACAAGCAGAGGGGAGGAAAATGTACATGAAAAAAAAATCTCAGGTCTTTTTTTTTTTTTTTTACACTTTAAAAACAGAGAACACATCCAATTTTTTTCTGCTTTGTAGGTCACCTTTCACTGAACCAGACTCAGATAGTTGTAAGCCGACCTGGTCAGTTGGGTTGTAGAGATGTGCCAAAAGTTTTCTTCCTCTCTCCCTTGGGTTGAATGTAAAGGATTCCTATCTTCATAAATGGCATTCTTGTTAAATGAGATCATTTTGTAACTGATACAGCAACATACAATGAACCCTGTTCAAACACCAGTAGATAGATTTTAGTCTTTTTTTTTTTTGCTACCGTGTAAACATGAAGCATATAAGCCACAACCTCAAGAAATTTCTTAAAAATAGACTAGCCTACTTTGGTAACGTAAGGTTACAAGAGATATTTTACTATTCTTAGCCACTGAATTCCGTAGGTTAATTATCAACATACAAAACTGCAAGGAATTCAGTTCCACGGTGTAGCTTTAAGAGAGATGAATCAGGGCCACCCACAGAGGGGGGGGGCAAGTGGGGCAATTTGCCCCAGGTCCCGGGCCCCACAGGGGCCCCCACTAAAGTTTTTCGGGGCCCCTAGAGTGGGGTCCTTTACTCGCTCCAGGGCCCTCAAAACTCTCGCAGGGTCCAGGCCCCCGGAGCTTCTTCCGCTCCGGGTCTTTGGTGGCAATTCGGCGGCGGGGGCTCCCTGCCACCGAAGACCCCAGGCCCCCTGAATCCTCTGGACGGCCCTGAGATGAATTCTAGAATGGTGTAAAAATTTGAAATAGTGAAATGTCTCTTATTTATTCTTGCTGGTAACAATCACTATAGCAGCAATAAAGAAGCTCATTGCATTGTTTACTGTTCCTAAGTAGAAGCCCAAGTGATCTGCTATCAAGAGTGTCTTAGAACAGGATGACATCCTACGTGTCATATGTGCGGCAATACTGAAGTAGAAAGAGAAGCGGATTTGTTCGTTTAAATTGATAAATTGGAAATACAAGCACTGCTTAAGACTGGAGGTGGGCCCAAACTAAGTTATCAAATTAGGATCTGGGTTTTGTAGACAGTACAAATATTGGTTCTTCCAATTGGGGTTCTGATCCAGCCTAATATACTGAGAGGCTCTTATCCTCAAATTTCAATCCCAATTCAGGTCTAGGTTTTGAGAACCCACAAATACTGGGACGTTTGAATTGAGCAGGGGTCGGCTACCTTTCAGAAGTGGTGTGCCGAGTCTTCATTTATTCACTCTAATTTAAGGTTTCGCGTGCCAGTAATACATTTTAATATTTTTAGAAGGTCTCTTTCTATAAGTCTATAATATATAACTAAACTACTGTTGTATGTAAAGTAAATAAGGTTTTTAAAATGTTTAAGAAGCGTCATTTAAAATTAAATTAAAGTGCAGAGCCCCCCGGACCAGTGGTCAGGACCCGGGCAGTGTGAGTGCCACTGAAAATCAGCTCACGTGCCACCTTTGGCACATGTGCCATAGGTTGCCTACCCCTGGAATAGAGGATTCTGGACCAAGCTAGTGTAAGGAGAAGGTCCCGTTATGCAGTTGGGATCTGGGTTTTGTACCCAACCCCCTAAAAAGTCCCAAGTTTGTTGAAATTCGGAGTTATAGTTTGGTCCCATCTCTAATCAAGATGAGTATTTAAAATGTTTGGATGAAGAGAGACAAAAGACAAACTCCACACCTGCTTCTCAGTACTAATCAATCAACTAATCTTGGGTTATACTTGGATTACATTCAGACATTCTCAGCATACCGATCTTCTTAGCTCCACTCCAGCTAAGCGCCTTCCTTCCTATAGAGACCCACATTAGGTGGCTACACAGGAGATGACCCTCGCCTCTCTCCAGGATTTATGAAATACTTTTCACCTTCATGCTACCTGGGGGAGAAACATTTCATTCAATTATTATTTATAATCTGTTTCTAATTTTTTTCTGAATCGCCTGATAAGGCATGTTTAGAATAACAAGATAGTGACTTTATGACTCAGCCACTAATCTATACTGGCTAGTACTTGTCCTACCAGCAGATGTGGCTCTAAGGGAAACAAATGGGGATTATTATTTCCCCAGCTATGTACGTAATTCCTTAATGGGGTTTATTGGTATCCTGGTCTGTTAATGCAGTTTTAAGTACTCATTTAACTGTTCTGCATGTTTATGAGCTGAATAAGGTAGAGATCAGAGAGCACAACTTTGTGAGCAAAAATGTCTGCATTTTAGCAGCCTTGAATACTTATCTGGCCCCCCATCACCATGGTATCTGAGTGCCTCAGACTTCTTTTTTAAATGTTGTCCTCACCACTCCCCTGTGAAGTGCTATTAACCCTGTTCTATAGAGTAGGAGCTGAAGTACAAAGAGATTTTGTGCACAAGGTCACGCAGGAGTCTAGGACTGAGCAGAGACCTGAAGCACCCAAGCCACTGGCCCATCCTTTCTTAGAAGAGATTAGCTGGAAATTTTGAACCTCTGTCCACTTGTATAAGATAGGAAGCTTTCCACTACCACCAAATCTGCTGTACAAAGATGCGATGGCACCTCTGACCAATACTGTTCCACTATCTCCTTGTGCTCCGCCAGCTGTCTATATCTGCCTGTTGTCTTTTATCTTATATTTAGATTGTACACTTTTTGCACAGACAAGCTTTCTATCCTCTCCTGTTGGCTAGTAAATTCCACGCTACCTTGGTGGATGATGATCTGGCCTCAGTTATTCATACCTTTGTCACCATCTGGACTACTGCAGTGCTATATACCTGGGCATGAAAACTTCAGCCCTTAAGAAATTCCAACTAGTACAGAACACTGCAGTGCATCTCCTCAGCAACACAGTCTATCGTGAGTTTATCAGACAGGTCCTCTGCTCTCTTCATTAATGTGACATAGAATATGGAGCTGAGTTCAAGGTCTTGGTCCTTATCTTAAAAGTGTTCAATGGCCTGGGCCCAGGATACCTAAACATCGAGTAAAGCTCCATGATGAGGACCATGGTCCACAACTTTGCTCTTCTGGCACAATGAAACTCTCTCCAGAAAGGATAGCGCTTGTTCATGCTGGAGTACCATGGGGGCTGGCCGAGACACCCAGCCTCCCTGTGACATGCTCCGCTAGGGAGAATGAGCCAATGCAGATCCACCTGTGAATAGTTAATTGGATAAGTAACTGGGCAGTAGTTTTTTAGGTAAGGAACACCATGGGCCTTTAAAAGGGTTAGTAGGGCTCAGGTAGAAGCCTAGAACACAGAGAGGAAGCTCCTGGGGAGAGAGCCCCTCAGGGGACTTGAGCAAGGAGCTACTCCCACTGGTGTCTCCTTGGAGAGCAGAAGCTCTTGGTTAGAGGAACAGCCTCCAGAACACAAAGAAATAAGGCTCCAGAGAAGAGAGACTACAAAGCTCTCCAGGCAGGAAGGGCCTGAGAGATACTCTGAGTCACCAGGGGAGAGGCTGCAGAGCTCCAGGCAATGGAGAAGTCTGCTGGGGTCTTACAGCAGAAGGCAACTAGTTTCCATGTAACATTTGGTGGTTGATCAAATAAACTAGACCCAGGAGCGCCGCCAGCTTTTCTGCCGCCCGAGGCGGCAGAAGGTCTCACCCCGAAATGCCGCCCCCCCACAGAGGCGGCGGAAGGTCCAGCCGCCGAAATATCGCTGCGGTCGCCGCCCCCCAAACTGTAGCGCCCGGTCGCCTAATGGGTTGCACCGGCCCTGACGGGGCATCATTCACTGTATACAAGCCTCACTGAACTTTTTGAAAGCCCACTAGAGGAGATTGAAGCAGAGACATAATTGTAGTTCCACACTGGGACACCAGGGGATGCTCCAGGGGTGAGTGCCCACCATTACAGGGAGACAGCTTTCTTGGGAGTCGGAGACAGTGGAATGACAGGAACTAAGGACTCTCACAGCCCTCATCACTTCTGCTTAAATTCAAGGTGCATTTCTTTGACCTTGCCTTCTTTAGCACCAACACATAGTAACAGGTATACAGAGAGAGAGAGTGTGAGTGAGTGAGTGTGTATAAAGAAAACCTATCCAAACAAGACATTCTACGGCACACACTTCTCCCGCTGGGGAGAGGATGAGAAGAAAAAAAACACACTGAAGTTATTCATGTTGCCTATTGCACTACTGAAAGGTGTTCAGATAATATGGTGATGAGTACAATATAAGTTTTGTTCTGTGTTTGGGATCCTGGACCACAACTAGGGCTTCTAGGCACTAGGGCTTCTAGGCACTACCACAAGATATAAATAATATTGTAATAAGATGTTCCATTGGTCGCAAACACTGAGCTATGTTTTCAGAGGACTCTCAGCTGGGTATTTAAAAGGCCACTTTATGCCTGTTACATATTGCCAAGAGGAAGGGGGTAATGTACAGAAGTACAATCCCCAGGGGAGGACCAAAGGCAGAATGCTTCTCTCAACTTCTCAGCACACATTGAAAACACTCCACTACATAACTACTTCCTGCTATGCACCAGTTCTTCTCCACAGATGAATCTCTCACTTTGGCATACCATGCACACACAAAGGAATAGGGAAGAAACCCTTGTATCTTTTGAGCACAGGGACTGCAATTGTGCTTGGCCTTTATGTGGGCTGAACAAACTGGAGGGTGGGAGTGGGGGAAAGACTCATGCCTAAAGGCCAAGTGGTATTTGACCCTATTTTTGCACCTGCGGCAATCTTTCTCCACACAGAGTCCTGAATCTGTGCATGCATGTCAGACAGCTGGCTAGCTTTCAACACAATTCACACATACAAATTCAATTTAGATTACCAGAGATGTAAATTTTAGAGCCAGTTCCTGCAAGTTCTCCCCATACAGGCTGTCCATAGGGCCAGGCCTTAGAATTAATTAAAAAAAAAAAAAGTTTTCCATGGGGCACACTTTCAACTACACACTCTCACTACCTTCAACCCATTTCAGAATGTAACTGTTAGCACATGATGTAGAGGACTGTAAGCTCCACAGAACAGAGACCAGGTCTCCCTCCCTGTTTGGTAGATCACCACGCACATTGTCAGCTCTTCACAAATACCATCAGTTTTAAAGTACAGGTAAAACAAAGCATTTTATGGCCATCAACCTGCTGGCTCAACTGTTACCACTCAGTTTAACATCCAGCCAGCAAAGGGCTCTGTAAATCCTTCTGGCACAGGAAAGGGAAGAACCACCTGAGGTCAGAGGGGACCTGGCTGTGAGAGAGAAAGCAGCAGGCTGGAGCCCACAGCCTAGGAAGGATTATTGGGAAGCTGGCACCAGGAAAGCTGGGTCTGGAGGACCTGGGAAGTGGGCCAAAGAAACACCCTGTTGTTGGGAGGGGACCCCTAATGGCTGCAAGCAGAACAAAGGGGTCACAATGAGACCAGATTACCTTTATACTGGCTTGCACTTAGGAAGTGTTGTTTCTCTCTTGTAGTTGGGAACTGTTAAAGATGCTGTGCCTAGGATAGTTTTACTGTTTGTTTCTGGCAGCTCTAGTAAAGAAGCCTTATCTGAAGTGTGCATTTGTTTTTTAGGAACCCACTGGGAGCTAGACCCTGAAGAACCTAGTGCTCGGAGCAATGACAGCACTTGTACCCCATGCTTGGAGACACCTAGCTCACTGCCAGACACATAATGATAGGTGTACCACCATACTCAAAGGGACAGCCTGCAGCAGGATCGGTTACAATGCATTAATGGGAAAAGGTCAACTAATGTACATTCGTTAAATAAACATTTTAACTAAGCCTTTTAGAAACCCAAACATCATGCAATCATTTTCACATAGAAGAAATTCACCCACTGTTGCTCTAGCACCAGGACAGTATCACTAGTGCTAGCAATGGCTGGAGTGTTAGTCTGGCCAGGCTGCCATTATTTTCACTGCCCCGTCAGCTAGACCTGGTCTAAACAAGTTAGAAAACACAGTGGTAAAAAGCTGACACTCAGTGTAAACGCAGTCTCCAGCTATTGTTGACACTGGTGGCAATAACTGAGGCCTGGTCTACACTGGGACCAGGGCGGGGGAAATCAATCTAAGTTATGCAACTTCAGCTACGTGAATAACGTAGCTGAAGTCGACGTACTTAGATCTACTTACCGCAGTGTCTTCACTGCGGTAGTCAACTGCTGATACTCCCCCGTCGAATCCGCCTGCGCCTCTCACTCCTGTGGAGTACCGGAGTCGACGGGAGAGCGCTCGGCAGACGATTTATCACGTCTTCACTAGATGCGATAAACCGACCCCTGCTGGATCAATCACTCCAGAGGTAAATGTAGACATCCCCTCAGTGCTGGAGCAGTAATGGGAGAGATTCAGAAATCCCTTGGGGTACAGTAAGCCACAGAATGGTGTATTTTCAGAGCAGTGTGTCAGGAAACACACCATTTTAGGGAAATAAATTGTCTGTTAATTCCCTGTGCTGAAAAGCTTCTTGTCCTAATTCAGACACAAGCTTCCTTCTTTCAGCCTTAGTACTATTGTATCTGAGACTGCATGAGTGTGTAGATGATACTGTAACGCTGAGCTGTCCTGGGACTTCTCCTAAGTGTTTACCTTGAATTTCGGTTCACAGAAAAATTAATGCAATTGCACCTAGACTACATTGCTTGAATTGATACATACTGTCTCACAAGCAGGTTGAGGGAGCACTCTAGAGTGCAGTGTTTTTCAAACTTTTTTTCTGGTGACCCAGTTGAAGAACATTTTTGATGCCCACAACCCAATGGGGCTGGGGATGAGGGGTTTGGAGTGTTGGCAGGGCTCACAGCTAGGCAGAGGGTTGGGATGTGGGGGTGAGGGCTGTAGGGTGGGGCTGGGAATGAGGGGTTATGAATGTGGGAGGAGGTTATGGGGGGGCTGGGGTGTGGGAGGGGGTCAGGTCTCTGGGCTGGGGGTGCAGGCTCTCGGGTGGGGCTGGGAATGAGGGGTTTGGGGTGCAGGAAGGGGCTCCAGGCTTGGAGGGGCTCAGGGCTGGGGCAGGGGATTGGGGCCCGGGCTTACCTCGGGCGGTTCCTGGTCAGCGGCAGAACAGGGTGCTAAGGTAGGCTTCCTGCCTGTCCTGGCACTGCGGACCGCGCTGCGTCCCGGAAGCAGCCAGCAGCAGGTCCGGCTCCTAGGCGGAGGCACGCAAGTAGCTCCGCGCGGCTCTCGCCTGCAGGCACTGCCCCCCCCCCAGCTCCCATTGGCCAGTTCCCGCTTCTGGAGTGCGGCATGGTGTCAGAACAGGTAGGGACTAGCCTGCCTTAGCTGGGCAGCACTGCTGATGGGACTTTCAACGTGTCTGGTGCTGACTAGAGCCGCTGCAACCCAGTGCCTTACATTCCGCAACCCAGTACTGTGTCACGACTCACAGTCTGAAAACCACTGCTCTAGTGGGCTATGACAATACAAATAATTAATAATAATGTACATGTAGTTAACTTCTAGACTTTGACCTGGCATGTTAGTGCTATTTAGTCTTAAACCCTCAGACAGAGGTAAAAATAGCTCAATGGCTCTACAACTTTTTCATTCTATGGACAACTGTGTGAGAGCAATCCTTGTACTGATCACTTTCCCCTTCACCCTGAGGTCCCTATTGCTTGGTTATCAAACTGTTTACAGACCACGGGTCATAGTTTGAAAGATCACTGAGCCATGAACGCATATTTGATATCTTGGTGGGAGTTACAGGCAGTATTGTACAGGGACATGAGAAACTCTAGATTCAAGTGCAATCAGGCGGCTTTTGATTCTCAAGCTAGTAAATGGAGGAGTCATTGTAGGGAGTCCAACATTTTTTCTCTTTTAATAAAAAGACACTATCAAAGCCAGTACATTTTAGACTAAACCTCCCAGTTCTGTTTGGTCCACAAGGATACACATGTGCACTGTGCACTTGCAGTCACCACACTCATAAGGATGAAGAAGATAAGCAAAGCTACTCAAA
Organism: Trachemys scripta elegans; assembly: GCF_013100865.1. Classification (NCBI taxonomy): domain Eukaryota; kingdom Metazoa; phylum Chordata; order Testudines; family Emydidae; genus Trachemys; species Trachemys scripta. Next base: position 215,758,286 of record NC_048299.1, on the reverse strand, counting down.
TATCCAAGAATGGAGCAAAAGGATGATTCGACATGCACACAAGTGCTGAAAAGGCAAAGGAACTTGACAACCCTCGGTTATTATAGGACCACCCAGCAGGGAAGAATACATTTTACTAATCATGCCTTCCTCATTTGTAAGGTTACTTGTTTTTAAGGCTGTCAAGTTTGACAGGCCCAGATTTGACCTGTGTCCTGCTCACCTTTGAATAAGTCAGTAACCTAAAACTAAAGAGCCAGTTTAGAGTCTCTCCTCATTATTTTGGTTCATTGTACTGATGAAATGCTGTGGTGGCTCTTTTAATATACTTCCAGTAGAAATCTTTAAAGGTTTAAACTTAAGTAATTAATGATTAGTTTAGTAAAATTGTACAGCTCAATTATCCAGGAAAAAGTTTTAAAAGAAGCCAATGAAAAGCAGTATCCCTTTTCAGGAAATTAAGAAAACAACTTTGGACAACGAGTTATTATAGCACAACAAATTGATTATTTTAGATACCCCACTGCTATGCTTAAGCCATCTGAAGTTAATAAAAACAAGGGAACCGTCTTAGATACTTCTATGCCTCTCCATTTTGCCATGCCACATCTTGTTGCAGAAATTTTATTTCACATGTACAGGGGGACAAACTTTCAGTTAAGTCTCTGTGTCAGAAGATAATTAAGTAAAGACTCACTATACCACAATTGTGATTTCCTCATTGAAACCACCACTACCCAGTGGTATAGAAGGGTGAACTCATTGCGAGGGCACCTCCTTGTGGCTGGGTGCAACACAGGAACGTTCCCTCTCTAGTACCCACTGTCTACATTCCTTTTGGACCTGCAGTGCTAGGCTTCTTTTCAGGATTTAGCCCTCCAGCTAGATCACATTTTAGTTCCACTCCTTCCAGTGGAAAGTCCAATGAACAAACATACAAGAAGTAATTACAAGATCTTGTCTAAGGTCTCTGGATAAGGAAGGACCATTGGGCCCAGTGTTGGGGTCACTTTTCTCAGGAGTTTAAATCATTCTTATCCCCGTGTGTCAAAGGAGGCTTCACACCACCTCCTTCATGGCTGGTAGGAGAACCCAAGCCCACCCTCTATACTGGGTTCCAGTCCCAGGACCTTAGGATGAGCAGCCAAGGTCTGTTCCATCAGACACCTGGCTGCTGCTTCCCTGGAGTCCTTCCTACCATTAGGCTTTCCTTGGGCCTTTTCCCCAACTCCTCCCTGAGCTCTTTGTAACAATCACCACCTCCCAGGGCTTCTCCCCCGAGGTCTAGTTCCCACCCTTTTGTTAGAGTCAGTCACAGGAGCTTGCTCCAATCCTGTATCTACCCTGGACTTTTTCCTCCCCCTGCAGGAGACCGTCTGTTCCTTACAGATCTCTCCCTCTTCAATGCCAAGAGAGTGATTGCGGAGTTTTTACCCTCTCTCCCTGCAACCCCCTTGTGGTCTAGGGGATTTCTCCCTTTATAACATTCCCCAGCCAGGCTTCATCTTTAATTATACCTGCCCCCTCTTCCCCCCAGGGTCAGCCAGGTAGGTTAAATGGTCTCTAAGGTCTACATTAACCCTTTCATCATCTGTGTGCGGGTACACATTCCATCACAGATGGGCAAAAGATGCAAAATTCTGATTTGGACCCAAACTTCTCTACAGTTGGTGGGAGGGCATCAGATCTGGATGCTTAGTTTAGTTTAGTCTACTATAGAAATGGCCACTAAGTTTGGCTCCAAACTTCCCCTAAAATCAGAGCTGTAGTGTAATCCTGACCCCACTGAACTTCAATGGAGGCAGGATTTCACCTGTGGAGTTTTAGTTCAGGATCTTCTCTACTATCAACAGGGCTTCACTAAATCCAAGCTCACTGCAAGCAGCTTCAGCTGTCTAAGAATGATGCCAAAATTACTGATAGGTACTTTCCTTCCACATGTGATTCTGTAATGGGTTGAAATGACACATGCATACAGCACAGCTTTAGTGCAGTTTCCCTTCAGAAAAAAAATATGGAGGTGCCTAGGTATAAATGATGAGCACATCACAAATGCCTGCACCATATTATGGATGGATTTGACACGGCTACAGCTGCAACTTTCATCCATAGAAGCAGCAAGTTACAAGACAGCTGTACTTAATAGTTAATATTGTTGACCTAAATAGCAACACGAACTACCTTTCTTTTTTACTGGGGGGCAGGGAAAGGAACAATTCTACTGGCTTGAACTAAAGGAGCTGATCTTTGAACACTTCTCTTGGAAGCTGGGAGACTGATTTTCCTGTTTCACTGGTGACCTCTCCCAATAAATACATTTATTAATTTCCATGTATTGTTGTTGATTGTTTGAGCTGTGCAGTAGCCACCAGTTTATCTGTACATAGAAAATACCATGCTGCCAACAGAGAAGCCTGAAGACCAATTTGGATTCCATACACTGTTTTTTGCAGTAATTTCATATTATTCATGTGATGCAAACCACATGCTAGGATTTGGGCTTTCATTTTTATGCAAATGACATTCCAAAATACTTGTCCTTACCCTTAAACTCCCTAGAGCAGTTTTGGACAGTCAGAAATAGGCCTTGCCTTATTCCAGATATGGCTGAACTGCTGTTGATTAGCTCAAGCTAACAGGGAGTGGTACAAATGTACATTTCAGTATGCTGCCCTTTGGTGAAATAGATCCCTTGACCAACAGAACCCAGAGATCATTTCGTATTTCTTCTGTCCAGTCCCATAGTGTGTCACCTTATGATAGCTTTTTTTGTTCATGTCATTACAATTAGCCCAATAGACCAAATACTTAGTGTAAGTCCATAGATTTCAATAAAGTGAGACTAGGAATGAATCTGGTATGGTAGCGTAAACTTCCAATGCTCCTACATACCCCTTATATAAGGTTCAGAATGAGGTATCTTAAACTTCTTAAAATGACCAGATTTGCCACATGCAACTCCTGCACTACAGTCACAGCTCTGACCACATGGCTATGAATATCCCGCTGTAGAAATGCTGGTTTGTAGTAGTCCATTGCACATACAGCAAACGAGAAATAGGACTCCGTAACTCCCCCCCCCCAACTTTTCCTTTTTCCTTTATGTTCTCATTTAATTTTGAAACTCAAACCAACACGCTGCCAAGATATCCTATAGCCCTTCCTCTGTTTTGCCATGACTTGATGAAATAGAGAGATTCTCAAAAGTTGGTCCTTTTAAAAAAAATCTAATTAGTCCAATTAAAGACTTCACCTACTACTTTGCTAGGTTGTTTTTGCTCTTGTTCATATATAAACCCTTCCTTAAGCTGCCACTATCCTATTTATTTAACTTCTCCAGTCAAGTATTTAAGATCATTTAACTGCTCCCAACACCGTGTTTACGCCGGTTAGACAGGCCTTCTGTACTTCTTGAGTGCTGTTGCCAGTAAATTATATGAGGGACAGAATGCAGGCCGGGTTCTGCTCCAGGTAGGTCACCTGAAGACCACCCCTCTAATGGAAATGCAGTGAAATACATAAACACAAGGAAAGAAAGCTTTGATCGGGCTTTTGTATATTTATTTAATGCTGACAATGGCCTTGATCACAGGGGATGTTCCAGCCTCCTTGCACCACACTGTTGGTGCACTGTTCTGCCTAAGCAGGGGATCCTCAGGTGGCATAGAGTTGCCATAATAGCTCCCATACACAGTCCTCTCCCAGCTGCTAGCACAGAGGGGGGTTGGCTGAGGAACAAGGTGGCCAAGACTCAGCTCTTCCATAGTCATTTCCCAGCAGCATTAATAGCCCCTTGGAGGTGGTGAAAGCCTTCAGGTTGCTCTAATCTTCACTGAGGAGCCAGCCCAGAGCAGATTAGATAGAGAATTGAGGGCAGCACAAAGGTCACCTTTGTTTCCAACTCAACAGCATGACATGCTTCTTGTCTGATGCGAGGTTCCAGCCCAATGGGTTCAATACAATAATAGAAAATAGATAGCTCCTGTCTTGAAGTGCTTACGGTCCCTGCTCATCTCCATACCACCCCTCCCACAAAGAAGAGTTTTCTCAGGACACTCCCCTACATAGCATTTTTAAGAGAGTTTTCCTTTTGTTTTGGTTTATAGCTTTGTTGTGGTAGCTTTTTTTATTTTTTGGTGCTTTTGTTGGGTTGTATTGTGTAAGGTGCCTTGGGATACTTGCATCCTGTATATTGTATGGCATTGTGTTGAATAGGAGGTGCAAAAACTTAACACAGGTCTCCTCCTACCCTAATATGCCTTTTCTTTTGCAAGTTTTCCTGGAAGTTGTATGTGAGGCGGGAAGGGGAGAGGTAGATTGTGGCTTGGCTGAGACTGCAGGATGCTGAATCAGCTGCTGCTGCTGCCGCCTTACATTTGCCTCTTTTCAAATAAGCGGTAAAATTTTCAAGTGCCTACATGATTTAGGAGCCTAAGTCACCCTTTGAAAAATGACATAGGCACCAGTCATTTTTGAAAATGGAACTTTCCCTTCTAGAGCTTCAGGCTCACATTAACATGCTGCAAGGTAACACAATGCTTATAACCGCTCATGCCATCCACAGAGCAATTTCCCCACTCTCAGACCTTCCCTTCATTGACAGGTTGCAGAATAACACAGCAGAAAAATCAAACTCAACATCTCACAAAAAAGCTGTGATAAAGCGACTTACTAGGCAGCACAGTCCCTCATGGCAGGGCACGGTGTAGCAGGGTCTCCTCAGGTGCCCCTCATGCTGACAGCTGCTGCAGTCCTGTGGTGGTCTACTTTTGTGTCTCAGCTCTCTGGCTGGATGACATATGGTCCCACTCCTTCTGGGGTAGACAAAATGATATTATAGTTCAGCAGCTTCCCACCAGCTCTTCAGCCTGACTTCAGACTTAATAGCCCTTTCAGGCTCTTTATCTATGGGGCCTTGGTGCCACCTTTGTCAATGGGCTGGTAGGGGACCCATGCCTTCTCACTATTCTGGGTTCCAGCCCAGGGACCCTGTAATAAACAGCTAAGGTCTGTCTGCTCAGACCCACCATATCCACCCCGTGCTACCTCCTACTGTGGCCTGCCTCTAAGCCTTTCTACCCATGGGCACTCTGCAGATCCTAAAAGAAAAAACTCCTTAGTCTCAGGGAACAAGGCACTTATAAATGTCCCATGCCAGGCCTAGGTAGGCTCTGGTGTCTAGCAATCTTGGGTTAGCCTCTGGTCCCAACCAGTCTTTCTTTCAGGGAGCCCCAGGACAGGCCCTAATCCTAGCCAGGCCTTCTTTCAAGGGGCCAGCACAATGTTTCTCTCCTCATCAGCCCTATGCTGAGCTGGGCTTTTCCCCTTTTAGCCCTTCCCTCCAACTTGACACGTCTCCCAGGTGAAATGGGGCAGCATTCATGGAGCACAAAGGCTCCTAATAACCCCTTCCGGCTAAGTGCAGGGTTTGGACACCCCATCACATGGGCCTTTTTCAAGAATCACTCTATTCTGAGGTTTTAGCCCAATCCAAAATAACATGAAAATAATCTGAACATTTTTGTAAAAACCAAGAGGGACAGAAAAAGTTCAAACTTTTTCAACCATAAGAAGAAATTTTGGTTTGTATTTATGTTATAGATGTAACCCCCAAGGAGATTACCTAGATTCCTGGGGCTCTGTCTGCTAGCAGCTGAGGGAGAGGCACACTGTCCCTGGTAGGGAGGGGGAACCAAGGCAGACTCAGAGTCTGCCCAGCAACCAATAGGGAGTAAGATGCCCTTCCAACGGCGCTCAGGAAAAAGGGAGAAGCCATTTTTTGAGAGAGCTGGAGCCAGCCAGGGCAAGGGTAGGACTGGCTGTGTGGGGAGATGGGGAGTGCCAGGCCTGTATGCAGGGTTCCCCCTGAGAACTGGCCTCTAGTGACCTGAAAGCAAGGTCTTGGGCTTTTCCTTCTGCACTGATGACTCCCAGTTTGTAGAGTTTTGCTAGGAAACTTCCCCAGCCTGGCCCTCCAGCTGAGTTAGCCCTCCAGCTTCCTAGGTGAGACCAGTCACCACATGGTCAGCTCTGCTCTGGCTGCTAGTCCAGGGCTGCTGCCTGCTGTGAATGTGTCTGGATGCTGGGGTAGGAGACGACAATTTGGATTTTAGTATAGTTGTGTAATCTGCACCTTGAGCCATGCACCCCTTTGTGGTGAGGGGAAATCCTTGAACCAGAAGCAGCCTGACTCCTGCCTGAAGAGGATCCCTGCCAGCAGAGATCAGCCCCTCTGCAGTGACTGAGGAGTCCAGAGTCATCTCTGAACCTGAGGATCATTCATGGAGTTTGTGAGTGCACCATCCTTTAGTTAGTTAGTCAGTCAGGGAAATTGTTTTGGGGACCCCCTACTCCCTGAACTGTGTCCTCAAACCAGGGAATAAGAGTTTGGGGATTTTATAGCCTGCTGCATATTAAACCTGTGGAGGGACTTACCACCTCCTCCCACTTGTGATTCCTTTGTGCTGTACTGAACCCAGTCAGCCACACTGCTAAACCACTGCAGAGAAGATATCATGGTCATAGGTCATCAAGGGCCCCAACAAAGTACGCGTACCAAGGGGACACTGATCTTACATTTGCTACATTAAGTCACATGACTGGAGAAAGTCACAGGTATTAGCAGCGTGGGCACCAGTGACCCTAAGAATAGTGTTTTACCCTCTTATATTTGTCTCCTGTTTAATATAATTACTGTGTTGAATATATTGTATGTAGTTGTGTTGTTTCTTGGGAATCTCCAACTATCTGGCAAGTAAGTGGGGTTTACCCTGTGGTTAGAATTTTCCTCCCAAGCTGCCCTGGTTACCCTGCCAGGAATGAGCAAGGGGGGTGGAGGCATCACCAAATAAATTCATAGGGGAAAATAAAGAAGATACACCCAGCTGAGTGGATGGCAGGATCCAGAAGAACCCAGACCTGTCCATCAAAACCTGTAAGCAGATTAGCATTAAAATAATAAAGGTATCAGTGCTTTCAAGTTAAAAATCAAATTGCCGACCCTGTATGGTTGCTGAATTTTAGTGCTCTGGAAACCTGTTGTCTATTGTTAGACATAGTCTTTCACTCCCTGAACCAGCAGGGGTTGGGAGTGCTGCAGAGGCACCTCACACAGGTCCTAAAAGGAAAGAAGAGCCTCATGTTACTCAGCAGCTAACTTTTAGTCAATAAAGGCATTCTCCTGTGAAGTGCTACATGCCTCATGCAAGGTCCTCTGCATACTCCTTACCAATTCACTTTGATGGAAATCAAAGATGCTCACAACCTGTCAGCAGAGGCTCACTGCTCTGCAGAATTACACCCTCAAGAAAGAGGTTCATCCAACTGTCCTCAGAAGACTAACTATCCTGATGGTGTCTAAAACCATGGCACATATGCAGAGGACAATGGGGTGGAGGTGAGGGATGTTCACTGGGAAACCTACCAGAGAGATGACAAGCATGTGAAAGAGACTTGAGGGGCGAGGAATTATTGCTAATTTGATTTTTTTCATTTCTTTGCAGAAATATTCAGGTATTGAAAATGAGGCTAATGGTCTAATCCAACTAAGCCCCTAGGCCTTTAAAGCTGTCATGTGCCCTCTTAAGAGGTTTCTAATTCTTCCTACACTGTTCGGTTAGATGGAGTGCCTTATAACTTCCTCATTAACATCAAGAGCTGTGATTATACAGTGGTGTTACCATGGGCTTCAAAGCCATGAAGCCTAAATATAATCTTACAGTACCTTGTTAGAATACAAAGCACATCCTCCAATGCATTTTTTTTTGTTTGCATAAAAGGCAGTACAATAAGGCTCACTTGACCTTTGCTCCCTGTATAGCTCATTTTAACATTGTCTGAAGAGCACACAGTTTGCATTTTGCAGGGCACAGGTGCTAGGTTCCACACTGGACATTGAGCCTCAGTCCTGGCAGTTTAGTGCAGCACTTTTCCCCACCCCCCAGCAGCTGCACTCAGGGGACTGCTTTTGTGGACCACCAGGAATTTCCTGTGATAGAATATCAGAAACCTACTGGTGACTAGTAGGAGGTGACTTCACAGGGCAAAAGTTCCCTTTCCACAATAAACATTCTCAGTGTTGCTGTGTAGATTTCCTACACCAATAAGCAACTTGTCATCTTGACACAGAATGGCTCAGGAAACAAACTACAGACATTTATAAGAATTTAATCACCCTGAAAAGTGAAGTTGTCGCTCAGCTGCAGTTATATTAATAATTTCCCTGAGAAATAGAAGAACTCACATACCAGCTATGACATTAAAACAAACATTGACTGAAGAGACAGTAAAAGCAAGAAAATTTACATTTAAGGATTAATCGAACCTTATGTTTACTAGTAGCTATGGGCACAAAGGACACAGTCAGAGTTATTAGGGTGTCACCCATTTTGCCTAGGTCCCCTATTGGGAACACTCTACAAAGTTTCCTTGCATATGTATGAATTTTCCTGGAAATGAAGGGCTAGAGTTTTATTCAGCGCCAGCTGAGACAAGATACTTGGTTATAATAGACTTGTTATGGGGTCCACTCACAGCTAGGGCACCCCCTCCTAGCTGCTCTGAGGAATAGCTCTGCTGGATCTGACACCCTTTCCCATCTCTCATTCGCACACCCTGCAGCCTCTGTCTCTGCAACTCAGGGTACTTTCTCTCCCTTCATGACTCAGTAGCTCCCTCTCCATGGCTTGGCCCTCAGGCTGGGTCACTTATGTGTTTTCCCCCTCCCAGGGTGTCAAAAACCTCACCATCCCATGAAGTCTTCAAATCCACTGTCTTGACTGCACCACTTCTCCAGTGGCTGGCAGGGGAACCCGGGCCTGCCCTCTACTCCAGGTTCCAGCTCAGGGACCCTCTAATCAGCAGCCAAGGTCTGCAACATCCCTCCTTGCTGCTGTTTCCCTGAGCCTTTTCCTACTCCACTTCTCTCAGGCTTCCGCTCCACCACTCTCCTGGGTAAACCCTTTGTGACGCTCTGGGGAACACCCAGCACCCCCATGTTCATCCTTATAAAATTATTGTGTGGTATCCAATGCAAAGTTTGTCATATTGGGTGTCTTCGAAAGGCTCATGATGCACTGAGCATGGTTGTTATAGTAAGGTTATAATTTCATGTATATAGTTAGGAGGCTGAAAATGTATCCTCATGGCTTAAAGCAAGCCCATGCAAAAACTCTCCAAGAGCAGAGAGGCAGTTTGCACCTCATTAGGGCATGTTTGGGACAAACCCAGCCCAACCTCACAGGAACAAAGGACGCTGGCCTAGGCAACAACAAAAGGATCTGTTAGACTCTCAAATGAGTCACCCCTCTTCCTTTGGCCAATTTGGGACTACGATGAGGTAATGCTCACCTGACTCTGAAGGGGGGGGGGGGAACAAAGCCAAGAGGGAAGAAAGGACATTATAAAAGGGAGACACGTTTGCTCTCTCTCTCCCTCCCACCTACATCCACAGACACCACACCAAGCGACTGAAACGCTGATCAAAGGGGAGAGACAGGCTGAAGAGCAACCAGCCAGAGCAACTGTCGTGAGAAGCATCTAAGTTTGTAAGCGCATTGAAAGTGTTAAGATCAGCTTAGAATGCGTTTTGCTTTTATTTCATTTGACCAAATCTGACTCATTATGTTTTGATTTATAATCACTTAAAATCTATCTTTTGTAGTTAATAAATTAATTTGTTTATTCTACCTGAAGCAGTGCATTTGGTTTGAAGCATGGCATAGACACCCCTTGGGATAACAAGCCTGGTACATATCAATTTCTTTATTAAATTGACTAACTCATATAAGCTTGCAGAGTCCAGCGGGCATAACTGGGCACTGCAAGATTGTTTCTGGGACCGGAGATATTAGCTAGTGTCATTCGGCTGCACAATCCAAAGAGCAGCTTACATGCCAGAGGCAGTGCGTGAACAGCCCAGGAGTGGGGGTTCTCACAGCAGAGCAGGGTAAGGCTGGCTCCCAGAGTCAAGGATTGGAGAGACCCAGCAGATCACTGGTCCAGATAACACCGGAGTGGAACATCACACCCTTCCTTCAGGGCCTGGATCCCCAGGGTTTCCACTGGGTTTCTTCCTTTCCCTCTCTAATACCCAGAGTGACTGCAGGCTTCCTCACGGCAGCTTTCTTTTACTGCCAACTGCCTGGCTTTAACCCAGCCTTGTCTGCTCCTTCTTAGCGGAGCTCCACTTCAGTTAGTGCTTGCTTAGGCCACCTAATTCCTCTCAGATATGGCCTAGCAGCCTCGTTAACCCTTTCAGGTGAGGTGTGGAGTGAACACTCCTCACAAGGCCCTATAAAGGAAGTGTTGTAACAGAGGACACTAGGTTTGTTAAGGTAACATGCAACTGGGCAGAGTGCAGTTTGCAGGCTGAAATAGCTTTGGGCAAACAGCATATTTATTTCCTGTGGAAAATATATCTATTATCATGGCTGAGCCTAAAGAGGTAAAGCTGCAGAAAATGATATGCTGCTCCCCAACTAGCAAAAGGCAACACGGTCAAACCCCTGTGTGGGAATCAAAGTTATTGGACAGCAAAATTAACCTATGGGCCCAGAATCTTGGCTGTGTCCAAGCTCAGCTTGCTACAGTCCAGGACAGGGGGAAAAGGTTGTTTTAAGGCACCTTTGATCTCCTCAGATACCCAGGACTGGCAGGGTGCAATTGTACCCCAAGCAAAATGTAGAGCTGATCACCAGCTGGAGATTCCCCATCTGAGGGACTCCTGGTTAAGCCATCTTTCCAGCCCCCTTTGTGCTACTGGGCAGGGTCCAGAATCTATCCCATGATATTTCCATCCTGAAAATGCATAACTATTCTCTAGATGAGACGTTATTCAGGTGCCTATCACCGTAGCTAATCACCTAAACCCAGTGCATGCATAGATCTCTCTCTCTCTCTCACATCCATTCTGGCACCATGGCAACTAGCCCTGGGGCCTGAAAAAACAGGACATTTGTAGGAACACACAGCAGCATTAGGGATGAGCGACGCTGCACTCATTTGCCATCAGCAAAGTGCTACCATGTTTCATTCTCAGTTATGTCATCATCCCCTTGTCATTGACCAGCCCTCTCTGACCTCTCTATTTTTGTGCTTAGGTATGTGACCCTGTGGAGCCAGCACTCTTAGGAGTCAAGTCCCATAGCTATGCCAAAGTTATAGGAAATAGCTTTGCTTTTGTTTCGAAAAAGTAATGGGTTGCTTCTCTTCAAGTTTCCACAAAGTTTTTCAAAACACTTCAGAGAACTTGTGGACAGCATGATTTCTACAACAGAGGTGCATAACATCTTTGGAGTGTTCAATACAAAGAAACACAGCAAGGTAGATGCTATAACCAATTAACCTTGCACTGAAGTCGTAGGCTATTCTCCCCTCAGTGTATTAACCAAACTCAGAGTAATGGGAGTGACATGCACATACCGAGGGGAGAATCAGCCCATCTGTCAAGAATATTCTTTGTGACTAAGATGAGATTTTTAAGTTTCTCTCTCTGGCTTAACTGTGCATTGATTTCTATGTACTTAGGAGGAAGGAACCAGTTTGGTTGGCTTTTTTCTGTTTCACAGCAAGCAGAACACTGTATTCCCTTTCTATGGACCGTGACATCTCATGACATTTAAAAAACCCTATTCAAATTGCAGGACAGCCATATTTTACACTCAGCAGGAGACTCTAGGAAAAACTGTGAGGCCAGGGTTATTCTGACTCTGGACAGATTGTCAAATTGGGTGCTAGGAACAAAGATTAGGACATTCTCTGCCAATTCATATGATCCTGAAACAAATAAGAAGCCAGAAGGTTGCTTCACCCAGGATTTCCTTATGTTACAGAAGACGTTTTTCAATTAGAGATTTCCATCCATGAATCATTTAATTTACACTGGTATTTTTGTTATGAGTCTCCATATAGCATGGCTTTATTATTATGTGATATGATGAAGTCGATTAAATCCTTTTGCTCAATTCTCTGAGCAGATATTGATCTTCCTTGACCATACTGGAACTGAGCTGAGAGAACTCAACTGAGGCCAGGCTCACTGATATTTGGGAAATTTCTTCAAACTTGGACCATTTTTCAAAAGAACCTCTGCTGATTTATCGGTTTTTAAATCAACACACATGAAACCCTGACTAGAAACCAGGCAGAACTCAGCAATATTGGGTGAGTTTGGGGGTTTGTTTTCTTCAGTCTTATTAAACATTTAAGTGTAGTCTAATAGAACTGCATGGCCCTTTTCAGGAAGATAATTTCACTGACAATGGTATAAATCCATAGAATGGCCTTAATCTCAATTGAATGCGCTGCAATAGAAAGCAACTTATCTCAGAGGGTATAGTGCCTACTCCTTTCCATGCCCAGCTAGTTCTGCTGTCCAGCAAAGAGAGGAAGTGGTGGCATGCTCATAGCCCTACTTTCTTCCACCCCTCCGTACTCTCTTTTATGTAACTAGAAGCTCTAGTCTGCAGCTAGCATGGCATAAAGAGGATCAGAGACTGCAGTTGGGCAGATCCTTGTACTCTCCCATGTTTGCCCCCCAAAGCTAGACCTGGGCTGTAACAATCTGGCCTTTTGGGTGTATTTAATGGCAAGTCAGTTTCTTGCTGATGTTGCTGTTCATGATTGTTTGGGGTATGCACTCTCAGTAAGAAATAAATGAGTCCTACCTTTGCTATTTGTTTCAGTCCAGATTTTAGATTCCTAAGACTGGAAGGGACCTCTGGGGTCATCTAGTCCTTCCCTGCATTGCTATAAGATGGGGTCTCTCTCCCATTCATAAGGCATAAGCAGGCACTGAGCTCCCCAGCAGCTTTTTCCTTTTCAAGTCAGTCATACTAATCAGTCTAGTCCTCATGCAGTTTGAAGGAAGAATTCCTGCCTCCTGATATGAGAATACAACCTTACATTTCCAAAATACCCTAAAAGAATTTCTACTGAAAAGTCTAAATCAAGCTTAGGGAAAAATCAAGATCCCATGCAGTAAATATGCAGTCACAGTGTCTAGTATAGGTTAGTCAGAGTATACCTCTATTGCCCAGCTCCAAACCAGACATTGGCTGAAAGTGCATAGCATTGCATGCACAGTTTTGAAAGAGAGCATCTTAGGTCTTCACTTTGGCTATCAAGTGCTTTTACTCATCAGCCAGAAGTAGAACAAGTCTATATTTGTCCATGCAATGTACACTCAGCACCTATCATGGTATCTCTAGGCATACAAACAAAAGTGAGAACAAAATCTAATACAGATCTTGCTCTGGAACTCTCTCTTCAAAGTTAGTAAACTACCTGGCTCTGTTATCAGTGGAAGGTTTCTTTGATCAAAGACCTGTAAGTATCACAGAAAACACTTAATTGTACCAAAAACTGAGATGCCAGCTGTGATCAGCTCTTGCACAAAGTAGTTGTTTTCCATTAGACTTGCCTACAATTCAGGACATAGTCAGAACATCTCCTAGTGCTGCTAATGGTGAAGAAGTTTCGAGAAGGGAATTTTGAGGACCTTGCTGCACTTTCTTGAAGAAAATGGAAAACATGTATGGCACACTTCTCTTCTAATATACATTCCCAGTATGTGGTTTTCAGAGAGGTAGTAAAGCTGACTAACGTTGACCACCATCCAGAATGCAGAATCCAAATCCTCTAGACCTCTACCCCCAAAAAAGAACTAGATTGAGCATCTCTTTATAATGGACTCAAAGCAAAAGCCCAAATTCAAAGCTCATCAAGCTTGGAGAAAGTTCAGATCTAGAAACGGTCTTCACAACCCAGTCCCATCTCTGCTGTGATGTATTATAAAGAGTGAGCAGACGCCTCAGTATCTTTTTCTGTATGGAAGTATGGCTAAAACTCTACTCAAAAACTGCCCAAGCTAGTAAATAGAAAAGTAAAATACTTATGTGCTAGATAAGTACAGCCACAAACAGTTGTGCCACTGGAGATCATGGAAATGGCTGTGCAGCATACAGGACCAGGCAAGCATAGTGGCCCATGACACCTAATTAATTTTGGGGTGGAAAGGAAAAAAAGATAACAGCACAGTTACATATTTTTCCTTCGCAGTGATCTCCTTGTACTACCTCTTCTTGTCAAGTGTCAGTGAAGTGTTTTCTCTTAAGTTTTCAGTGGTGGAAATGAACGTGCAAATGTCACTCTGCTGTGTACCATTTGGATCACATTGTCTGATTACTCTGTGCCCATCGTCTGTTTGTCCTATACCCAAGGTGGTTGGGTATTTCATTCTCACCTGGGAGACTGGGTCTCAGCCAATACATTGTAGTTAAGAATCATTCTGGATTTTGTTAGGTAATGAATCAATGACGTACAGCTGACTCCCTCCAGAACTACACATACAAATGAAAGGCTAACTTGTGCCATCTTTACTCCCAATGAGCAGTAAACTTACTTTGCAAGAAGCCTCAATGGGACTATTTGTGGAGTAATGTACTAAACAAGAATAAAGGTGGCATAATCTGGCCCAAAACCAGTTGTCAACTGTACAGTCCCCTTATACGAGGTTGATAAAATGATTTCCTGCATCATATAATCTCTAAAAAGAAGAGGAAGTAAATGCATCTTTACTAAGGGCCTTGGTGTATTACCAGAATAGTATTTTTTTCTAAGGAGTAAAAAGATTCACCATTTAATTAGTTCATTGTAATTAAAGTAGTCATCTTATCATTTTTGACTGTTCAGATATCCTCAGTGATTACAATGCTTAACACAAGGAAATACAGTGGTAGTTTACAGCAGTTAAAGTCCCATTTATTCAGTATTATCTGTTAAAACCTCTCCCAGAAAGTTTATTTTCCATATTCATCTCCATATCTGACTGCAAATGTTACTGTCATTGCTAATCAAAAAGCCATTTTTGGGCAGGGGTATTTCCAAATCTATTGTTAAATGATGTTTGCTGAAAAATAGTTTTTGGGTAGTTTTTGTTTGTTTAAACTAGACTTGCAACATATTTTAGTGTTTTTCAAATTCATAGCAATTTTTAATTAGGTTCAATACTTCATCAAAAACTAAAATAAATGCTTACCAGCATCGCCAAAAGGTAAGAGCAACAATTCCAGACTTTATGGATGAAATAGAAAGCCTGGCATAACATCTCCCCCTAGTGTTCTTAATGTATTTTTTACAATTTGAAAACATTTTCTCTTTCGAGATCATGATGTGCAGATGTTTTTTCAACACTTGACCCATAATTCCTGCTCTGTATAAATGTATAATTTGTATGTATGTCCCCTCCAGTGTAATTTGACAGAAGTTTATTTCAAAGAAAGTACTGCAATCTGTCTGCCAAACTATCAAACTTTTTATGTACAAATTACCTCTGAAACAATGTCATTGGGTTTCACCTGTTAGAGTTCAGAGAGAGGTTTCTCATACTGACTATAAGCAGCATGGTTTCACATCATTTACAAACACAACCATAAGCTGGAAACTCCCACTACCTACAGTTCTATCCTTACTTCTTGCCATTCTCAACCTTCGTAGTCTGTGGAAGATAGCCAGTTCTCCGTAAGCTCCTCAAGAGGCAGCCAGCTGGTCCACCCTCCTCCTCTGCTGTTTAGTCAACCAAACTAGACTTACTCTTAAGTGCACAGAAAAGATGTTGGGAAGTGGGTGACCAACCAGCCCACCCCTTTCTACTGAAGTGAAACACAAATTGCTTCATTGGGTTCTCCTGTTCCTTCTGTTTAGCAAGTTTGCCTCCTAGTTTACTGATAAGTCACAGAGGCAGGTGCATTTTGTTAACTCCAGCAAGAGTAGAAGCGGGGTGAGACCCTCTCTCTCTAAGCCTAAGGCAAGTAGAAGCAAAGACAGAAGAGATCCTGCAGGATAACCCTCAGCGTGTCCAAGTTTGGGGCAAAAGCTTAGGCTGAAGTTTGTTCTATTATTGTTATTTGAATCACTGAAAATCAAAACCCAGAAAGGGGTAATTTTGAACTATATCCAGTGAGTATACCCCCTTCAGAGAAGGCTAGGACTCCAGCTGCTTTCAAAGATGCTTATTCAGACTAGGAGCAACCACCAAGCTCTCATGTTCTCTGTTTCAATTGTGGTCAACGGGTACATATACAAAAATTCTATCCTGTGCCAGAGTGTGACTATGGTTGGGGGAAGTATGTGGTCTTGCTGTGGTCACTGGGTCAAGGGCTCCCACTGAGTATACTGCACTTGTGCAGCTAGAAAAGAGGATGGTATCCAGTCTAATGGTTTCAGGTCTGGCCAAACATTAGTGTGGGAGGGCTTTGTCAGAGATGATTTACTGAATGGGTTCTGATGACTAAAGTTCACTTGTGTCCAATGGAAAACAAATGAAGGGGTCAGTTGAATTGGGAAGAGGGGTACTTTTCTAATCCCACTGACTAGATAATCTCAGAAGTATTCTGCCAATGTTTTTTTTTATTCATATAAGACTTTGCATTTTCTCCCCTTTGGTAGGAACTTTCCCACATGTGGTAATATTTTCAAATTAAATGCTAATCAAAAACTGTTTAAGAATGAAGTCAGTCATTCTCATCCCCTTTCTCAGTGACGACAATGACATCTTCAGTATCACTCTACTGTGTAAATTCAAGTGTACTCCACTTTAGATTCTAAGTTTTGTTATGGTTCTGAATCTGGTAAAGTGATCTTTCCATTCTAGCTATTCTGTGGGTTTAGTCAAACAGTTTTGTGCAGGGATGAAATCAGGTTCAAAATTAGTCAACTTCTGACCCAGTAATGCAACAAAGGTAAAAAAAAAAAAAAAATCACACAAAACGTTGCTTTCTTTTAACACTAAAGGAGGAACTTTAGTGGAATAAAGAGTAACAATATTATTTGTAAAGTTTCTCTCTTTGTGTGTCAGAATAGTATTTCAGCCTAGAACGTTCTTGAGATCTCTTTCTGCCTGGACTCCTACTAGAATTTTAAAGAAACACTACAAATCTTTACAATGAGAGTCTCATTATTTGGTAAGCTGGATAAAGCCTAAGTAAATATATAATGAGGAATAATCATGTTAAGAGGGACTAAAAGTTCAAACAGTCCCTTTTCAGCTCTAACTCCTACGACTCTTTAATTTTAGTTAGAAACAAAGCCCCAGCACTTTATATTTCTAAATGTATCATATGAAAAAAAAATTGCATTATGAAAAAAATACAAATAATACTATCAGAATTTGAGTGAATAATTGGAACTGCCTCTCCCCTCCCCAATAAATTAGGATAAAATAGTCAGTTAGGGCCAGATCCTACATTTCTGGCTTGCTCAAAACTCTCATTAAAGCCATTTGAAGCTTTGGGTGCACAAGGAAATCAGGAAAAAGACCAAAAATTGGTTCCCGCTACTGCAAGCCCTAATATTTTTGGCCCCAGTAGTGTAGTCCTTTTGCATGCAAAACTCCCATTGATATTGAGGGTCTTTTAGAAACTGCAAGATCAGACTTTTTCTTGGTATGGGTTTAGCTTGATATTATATTGATTATGAAGAATATTGGCAGAAAGTTGTTTGAGCTAATTACCTAACTCCAGTATCTCTTTCTCAAATGAAATAATGGGATTATATTAGTCTGTAAATTTTGCCATCCTAACTCCTGACACAAAATATGAAACTGATCAATAATTGTGGCCTAATATTTCTGTTTATAAGCTACAGAATAACAGACTATCTGAATCAAAATTTAAACATGTAATAGTGACTACTTCAAGGTTTATGAAAGTTCACAAGTTTGAAGACATTCTTAGTTTGATAAAGATGTTTCTGCCTCATGAGTTCCTAAGTCACTTCACTGGAGAATTTGATTCTGACCATATCCAAAGCTATTAAAAACAGACAGTTTAGTTTAGGATTCCTATAGGATTTTAAAAACAAGACCCTATAGATTCTGTGCAGGCTAGTGAGAAACAACTTAGACACCATATCGTTGGTAATATATTTGGTTACTGACAAGACACTGATCTCTGTGGTTTCTAACAACCAGCTAAACATCTCCATTTAGATGGATGCTACTTCATTCTAGAACAGCAAACTACTGTTGGTATAAATAATTATCTGGATGAAGAAAATATGATGGATTTTAATTGGCGACAACACAGGGCCTTCCCAGGTTCTCCCTAACACTAATGAATCAGTTCAGGAAGAAAGAATCAAAATCTCCTCTAAACACAGAATTTTCAGCTATGGCTCCTTGTATAGCACAGTAATGCTGGGAAAAAAGTCACATTTGACAGAAGAATTCTCAACTCCAATACTTGAAGCAACACTTAATAGACTTAAAGGACAAATGGTCCAATCCTGGCAGCTGCTCCATGCCCACCTGGCACCTCATTGAAGTCAGCTTGTGTACTGGACACCCAGTGTTTTAAAAAAGGAGTTCCAAGGTGTATGCACAGGAAATTCCAGGCAATTGTGTGACTTTGGTTGTGTAATTTTGCCTAAATGAGCAATTACATATTCAAGGGGCAGCTCCTCAGCTGGTATAAGTTGTCATAGCAACATAGGGCTACGACAGTTTACAGCTGTTGAGAGTTTGCCCCCAAATGTTTAGGTAAGCCTCTCAGTCTTTTACAGGTTCAGTCCTCATATGTACAAATAAAGGCTTGTTAGTTTGCATATAATGTTACACATGAATTATAGCCCTTTTAAAAATAACTTTTAATGGACTGAACCATTTTATTTATTTTTGAAGTAAATAAAGAAAAACACAGGAGATACTATGTAATCTGGAGTAAAGTGTCTAGGAATACAAACCAGGTGAGAGCGCTTAGGTTCAACCTCTGACTAGAGTGTATCTTTTTCAGTGTTTCTGAAGCATGCTGTAAGGAATCAACATGGGGGATATTGATCTCTGTCTATTCCCCATTTGTCATGTCTCTGCCTCAGTGGTTACATTTCCCTGTTCCTTAACCTCTCCCTGATGACTCACTTTGAGCCCCAAGGATACACCACAACGTTTATGCTCTGTTTGAACAAGTTTCCTAAAGTATTTTAACTTGACCTTTAAACCATCTAAAAGAAAGACCCAGAGTATGTGTTGACAGTTGTGATTCACAGAATTAAATGAAGGCTTCAGTGTGAGGCTTAAATCCTTAGGACTATTGTAAAAAACAAAAATTCTCACTGAACCAGAATTCCATTAGGAATATAGAGACAAGGTGGGTGAGGTAATATCTTTCATTGGACCGAGTTCTGTGAAAGAGACAGGCTTTTGAGCTTCCACAGAGCCAGGGGTGTTGGAACAGTTTTTTAGAGTGGGGGTGTTTAAAGTCACTGAACAAAATTGTAAACCCAGTATATGATGGAACCCACTTCAAGCCAGGAGGAGTTGCTGCACCCCCAGCACAGAGCTCCTCTTCTTAGGAATAAATTCATTTGGTCACTAGGTGTCAGCCTTTCCCATACCTGTGGGAAACAGACTGGGCAAGCAGAAATGTGATTCTCCACAATTCATATGAGTGCCCTGAGCCATGTGCCTTTGTTTGTTTGTTTGTTTTTGCATCAGATGGTTACATAAATGACTTGTGGAGCTGTCTGCACTGAATTTGCACTGCATAATGTAAAATTTGCAAACCTCAGCTTGGAATCTCTATTACTTAAAACAAAACTTAGGGGCTGCATTTTCCTGTCACGGTGGGGAATTAGAAGTGAAAAGTTGAGACTGATCAGAAGTTACATTTCTGAAACAATGAAATAGGGAGTAACAGCCAGAAAAATCAGAGGATATTACCAGTGTGCGATTATTGCCAACCTTCTGAATTTTATTCTGACTTACAGTATTTGGTGTTTTTCCTAAAGCCTCAGCTCCTGGAGACATGCCATCATGCGAGAATCTTCGCTTTTGCTTTTTTTAAAAAGTAATTTTCTAGTCCTCTGGGTTGTGGAGAAAAGCTTAGAAATTTGACCCCTGAAGGGTAGAAAACTAGAAGGTAATAAAAAGAACCCAATATTTATTTTTAAAATCTCCTGGCTTTGTGGTCTGAGTCATTATTTTTGAACATTTGTGGTCAGCAATAGTGTAGTAACCAAAAGCAAATGAATAATTTTAAAATAAAGCAGACCTAGAGAACTATTGTCTAAAATTGTTCATATATTTAGTTTTTGAAATTTTTCTTTAAAGAGATCCTATTGCTTATGTTCTTAACACTATCTGTATGTATATCCCACTAAAAACAAAGTTTCATCATCCAGTTACTTTGTGCATTGTGTTCCTAAAAGTAACTGTAGAAGAAAGACTCACCAACTGGCACCCCGCTCTTGTGGCTGGGTGTGGCATTGCAGGAGCCTTCTCAGTAACCTCTGCCAAATGCCTGTCAAGCTGACTGACAGTCCACTTCTTGTGACTTGGGCCTCCAGCCTGGTCACGTTCTGTCCCACCCTTCTGGAATATGAGTGTCCCAAATGAATAATGGACTGTACACACTAATCATCAATAGGATGTCTTCTGCTTCTCAAGGGCTTCCTCTTTCCATTCCATGCTTCTGTCAGACTGTTGACTACAGGGCTTCTCCCAGGCATCTCAATCAAATTCAAAAGCAACTTGTGCCCCCTCATGCCGGGGTTTGGGCATTTAATCCATCCTGAGGCCTCCACACTTCTCCCTTCCTCTGCAGAACACAGACTATAATCTCCCTGGAGTCTTACCCCTATTTCATAGCCCACCCCAAGAGCTAACTCCACTCTTGCAGCTTCTCTGTGGTTTCTCCCTCTCAGAAGAGAGAGCACCAAACCCCTTCTCTCCTGGGTCTCCACCCACCTGCATCTCTCTTCACTGTTCTGAACTCATTCCTTCATGAAAAAGACACAGCTATTCCACAGCTGGATCTGATAGCATATGTAGTCTACACACCCACCAGGTGTAAACTGATGAATTAATTAAGCCCGTTGACTCTTTTTAACCCTTTCTCCGCCAGTGTGGGGTGTATACCCCATCACAGTGACATGTATGCTATCTAATGAGAGGTAAGCACCTAGGCCTAGCTCCTCAAGATAGTATTTAGATGCCTAATTTCCATTCATTTCAAGGAGAGGTGGGTACCTACATATCTTTGAGGAGGTGGGCCCTGATCCCTTGTTAACAGGTTAAGTTCTTGGAGGTTCTACAACCTCATTGTTTGACTTGTGTTCTTTTAAAAAAAATCCTATTATATTATTGTAGTTATCCACGATGTGCTATCCTTTTAAAGCTCAACAGAAGTGTACTGCGCAATCTTGGCTTTTGCTGTGTATCTCAGATGGTGTTGAACAATGCTAATAGCTATTTTTAAAAGTGCTTTGAGGTATTATTTTTCCTAGTTTCTATTTAAGTATTTTTTTCCAAGCAGTATTTGTGTAAAGCATTATTGGCATTCAGTGGCTTGCTGGGTTAATACAAACCATTTATTCAAGTAATGTAAAAGGAATCTTATCGTGTCCCTGCCAGAATCCTGCAGGGTTGGAGTGGGTGGACAATGCCATAGAGCTGCTCATTTCCCTGACTTTGCCCCCTCCCACAGCACACAGCCCAGTGATCACAGACACCTCTCTGTCATCCATTGGAGTCATGCGCAGTTCTGAGGGCTATGGTTTTCCCCCTGTCCACTTACTGAACTATGTAATCCAGACTAGTAGTCACTGCTAAATACAGAAAAGTGCACATTAGCCACACCTTTCCCTGAAATGTTGTTGATGCTGAGGAAGTCTGCCTGGGAAATAAAGGAAAACAGATGATTATAATATAATGTTAACTTAGTTTCTTTTGTTTCTTCCCTTTTTTTTTTTTTTTTTAAATCCCATTCATTCTCCTTCCATCTCAGACTCATTTGATGCTTCCCCTATTAAATAGAACACTGGACTGGGATTCAGGAGTCCTGGGTTCTGTTCCCAAGCATTGCCACTGCCCTGCTAGGTGACACTGGGAAAGTGACTTTGCCTCTGTTTCCTCTCTGCAAAATGGGGATAATGATACCGACTTCCTTTGTAAAACACTTTAAGATCTGCTTATGAAAAGCACTAGAAGAGCTAGGTATTATTTTCTCACAAATTCCTGGATAATAACATCTTTCTTCTTCATTCTTTGCCTCTTTCATCCTTCATAGTCACCCTCATTCTATTTCCACCCTCTTGTTTCTCTCCCCACCACGCCATGATCCCTTTGTTCTGTTCTCATGCTGCCTTGCCATGTTCTATAATCCCTCTTTTCCCTTCTCTCAGTTGGACTCCCTCTTGGCCCAATTCTCGTTCTCCCTGGACTGGTGCAAAACTACATTCTTCCTCTTTGCCTTATATGGCCAACTATAGCTGCCAGAGGATGGGTGTCATATTTCTCTTCTTCCCCACTAGAGAGATGCTGCTATTGCAACTGTTCAGAGTGGTGGTGATGATGACGGCAAGGAGAAACGAGAAGATGCCATCCTGCACCTAGTGCTGGAGGCGGAACTGGCAGTTCACAGAAGAAAGTTGCTCAGTTTCAGACAACCAGATGATGGGAGTCTAGGTGCATCCAGCAAAATACAGCTCAGTCACTGCACCTCTCAACATTCCAAGACCTGTGACTATGGGGTTTGAGAGCTCAAAAAGGCCATTTACAAGGGCAGGAGCCTTTCGTGAATATTTGCTATTCAGTCTGTGATTTGCTTTAACTCTCTGTCCAGTAGAACGTAAGGAAGTTGTGAACCTCCTAACAGTTGAAAATAGCCATGAGCTAATTGACACCCTTGTTGGATGAGATCATAGACTCTACAGCACCAATGAGGAAACTAGAATGAATCTTAGATCTTTGGTTTCCAAGGCCATAAGGGTTGGTTGGTTGGTATGTCATCCCCTTGCAGAATGCTGAGGTAGGCCAGCTCCTGGTGGTGGTGTTCTATTCATTACTCAGTATTCAAAATTCCAACATCTGAAAACCAGGAAATGCACAACCCAAGCAACTGTAACCCTGCCCTCTTTCAGCATGCCCCAATGCACCCCATTAATGCACACACCTTTACTCTGCCAACCATTCTTCACCTACCTTTACAATCCATTCACCTCACCCAAAGGATTCCATCAAATACTATGCGGGGAGGGGGAAGTTGCCCACACCATCTTCCCTCTGTTCCCCTGGAGCTAACAGTAACCCATGGGAATTATTTGCATACAGTCAGTCAATGTGTTAGGTGTTCCTATACTCAATGGTGAAGTCAGTGGTTGGGCCTGCTTAGGAAAAATGTGTTTGCAAGCTGATGTGTAGCTAAGTCTAAGGTGCGTGACAGAACTAATATGAGATCTATATTTTGCACCCCAAGATATGTGTGAGCAAAGGGAAGATGCATGTGTACCTTTATAGCCAATATACATTATTATTTCAATGCATAATTGTTTGTTATATATTTAGCAAGGCCCAGAGGTTTTTTCATCTGCATGTTCTCCAGGTAAAATGAGTGGTATGGGTCAGGTGTAGCTGGTCCTGAACGGTGGAGGTAGAGTTGGCTGTGTGTGGTAGGTGTGTTTGCAAAATCTGTGGATTACTTTGGGGTGTGTGACAGAGTTGTGATTACTATTAAGGCTATCAATTAATCGCAGTTAACTCATGCAATTTAACTAAAAAAAAATAAATTGCAATTTAAAAAGTTAATCACAATTAATCACACTGTTAAACAATAGAATACCACTTGAAATTTATTAAATATTTTTGGATGTTTTCTACATTTTCAAATATATTGATTTCAATTACAACACAGAATACAAAGTGTACAGTGGTCACTTTATATTTTTTTACTACAAATATTTGCACTGTAAAAAACAAAAGAAATAGTATTTTTTAATTCACCTAATACAAGTACAAGCAATCTCTTTATCATTAAATTTGAACTTACAAATGTAGGATTATGGTAAAAAAACCTGCATTCATAATAAAACAATGTAAAATGTTAGAGCCTACAAGTCCACTCAGCCCTACTTCAGCCAATCGCTCAGACAAACAAGTTTGGTTACAATTTACGAGAGATAATGCTGCCTACTTCTTGTTTACAATGTCACCTGAAAGTGAGAAAAGGCGTTCACATTGCACCTTTGTAGCTGGCATTGCAAGGTATTTACATGTCAGATATGCTAAACATTCATATACCCCTTCATTCTTCGGCCACCATTCTAGAGGACATGCTTCCATGCTGCTGATGCTTGTTTAAAAAAAAAAAAAAAAAAAAAAAGCGTTAACATTCATGACTGAACTGTGTGTCTCCTGCTCTATTTTACCTGCATTCTGCCATATATTTCATGTCATAGCAGTCTTGGATGATGACCCAGCACACATTCGTTTTAAGACCACTTTCACAGCAGATTTAAAAAAATGCAAAGGTACCAATATGAGATTTCTAAAAATAGCTACAGCACTCGACCCAAAGTTTAAGAATCTGAAGTGCCATCCAAAATCTGAGCAGGATGAGGTAGGGAGCATGCTTTCAGAAGACTTAAAAGAGCAACACTCAGATGTGGAAACTACAGAACCCGAACCACCAAAAAAGAAAATCAAACTTATGGTGGTGACATCTGACTCAGATGATGAAAATGAACAGGCGTCGATCCGCTCTGCTTTGGATCATTATCGAGCAGAACCCGTCATCAGCATGGACGCATGTCCCTTGGAATGGAGATTGAAGCATGAAGTGACATATGAATCTTTAGCGTCTCTGGCACGTAAATATCTTGCAGCACTGGCTACAAGAGTGCCATGTGAACGCCTGTTCTCACTTTCAGGTGACATTGTAAACAAGACATGAGCAGCATTATCTCCTGCAAATTGTAACCAAACGTGTTTGTCTTAGCGATTGGCTGAAGTAGGACTGAGTGGACTAGCAGGCTCTAAAATTTTACATTGTTTTATTTTTTAATGCAGTTTTTTTAGTACATAATTCTACATTTGTAAGTTCAACTTTCATAATAAAAAGAGATTGCTTGTACTTGTATTAGGTGAATTGAAAAATACTATTTCTTTTGTTTGTTTTTTTCAGTGTAAATACTTGTAATCAAAAAATATAAAGTGAGCACTGTACACTTTGTATTGTGTTGTAATTGAAATCAATATATTTGAAAATGTAGAAAATAATCCAAAAATATTTAAATAAATGGTATATTAACAGTGCAATTAATTGCACAATTAATTTTTTAAATCTCACGATTAATCGCAATTAATTTTTTTAATTGCTTGATAGCCCTAATTATTATGAGAGATCAGCACCCTCTTGTGTGTGAGGAAAGGGCAGAGGTGCATGTGTACCTTTAGGACAGACTCAGATTTTAAGAAAAACAGTGAGGTGTCTGGTGGCACTTTAAAGACTAACATTTATTTGGGCATCTGTCTCCATGCATCTGAAGAAGTGGGTTTTTTACCCACGAAAGCTTATGCCCAAATAAATCTGTTAGGCTAGGTCTACACTACCTGCCTGAATCGGCAGGTAGAAATCGATCTCTTGGGGATCAAATTATTGCGTCTCGTCGGGACATGACAATCGATCCCCGAATCGACGCTCTTACTCCACCAGCGGAGGTGGGAGTAAGCGCCGTTGACGGGGAGCTGCGGAGGTCGATTTTGCCGCCGTCCTCACAGCGGGGTAAGTCGGCTCAGATAGGTCGAATTCAGCTACGCTATTCACGTAGCTGAATTTGCGTATCTTAAATCGACCCCCCCCCGTAGTGAAGACCTGCCCTCAGTCTTTAAGGTGCCACCAGACTCTTTGTTGTTTTTGTGGATACAGACTAACACTGCTACCCCTCTCATACTCGGATTTTAAGGCCAGGAGGACCATCATGATCATCTAGTGACCTCCTGCACAGTGCAGGACAGAGAACCACACCCACCCATTCCTGTAATAGACTCATAACATCTGGCTGAGTTACGGAAGTCCTCAAATCATGATTTAAAGACTTCAAGTTACAGAGAATCCACCATTTACACTAGTTTAAACCTACAAGGGACCCATGCTGCAGAGGAAGGTGAATTCCCCTCCAGGATCTATGCCAATCTGACCCAGGGAAATTTCCTTCACAATGTATCATTTCTTTGCAGAATTGTATGGGTTATGTCAGTAGCAGGGTATAGGGCTTCACTACAAATGATACTGTCACAGTGAGGTGGAACATGAGAGGATTCTAATGCTTTAATGATGGTTAAGTGAAAGCGCAGGGTGATATGGTATCCTGTGAGCAAGTATAAGGGAGTTGTAAAAGGTGAAGTGTTCTTACATTCCCCATATGGTATTATTTCTGGGGAGCTGGCTGTGTGAGCATCTACCAGGATCTGGAACCGCCTGCATTTTGTAGTGTCAAGTGCCAGTGTGAATATGCCCTAAGTGCATATTGAAGCACTGCTCACAGAGGATAGAGGGAAGGTGGCATGAGCAGTTTTTTTTTTTTTAATCACTCTTTAATAGTGTTTGATGGAATCTTCTGGATGTAGTGAATAGAATGTAAAAAGAGGTGAGGAACTTGTACATTTCAGCACCTGGGGGGTTAGTAGAGCAAGTGTGTGAGTTAATGGAACGTATTATGGCAGTGTTGAAAGAGGGCAGAGTTAAGGACGCAAGGATTGTGCATTTCATGGTTTTCAGAAGTTTGAGTTTTGTTCAGCTTAGTGTTCTCCCCACTACTGTATCAGCCCTGGTCCCCCAAACAGTGAATGCATCTCTCATAAGTCTTCACTCCCTTGTACACAAATGTTTCTTCCCCACCCCACTTCTATAACTCGATTCACATGCAGCTCCCAGCGTGAAGGACTACTGTGTTACAACAGAATGCTGTTCCTAGTCATGGTTCAGAATGGTTGGAGTGTGGAGTTTCTGGCAGGGCCAGCAAGAGAAGTCAGACTGGGTTTCTGTTCCAAAATACTGACAGTTGTATTTTGAGAGAAAGATCTCCAACCCTTGTCAAATAGGTATAATCCATCTCTGAGAAACAGTGAAGTGTCACTGTTTGTAATGTTTCTATACAATACAGTACACATTTTCTGGCCAGCCACAAACCCTCCAATTTCCTGATTAACAATCTAACACTTAAATTAGCTTCCATATTGTGGCTGTTGCAATTATTCAGACATTCAGCTAAATCAGGGAAAATTGCCACAGCTCTTGGACACACATCTCTGATGCCATCCAAAGCTGCTCTCCTACATTGTGTGAAGTGTACACCAAGAATAAAGCCCATACCATTACTGCCCAAGTGAATCACTATATCATCCAGTAGATCACAGGCTCTTAAGTCACCGGTTAGATGCTGATGAGTGGGCAAACATGATGCCAATGCAGCCAACCTCTCTCCACCTGAATCAGCCATAGTCAGCAATCCCCGTGTCAAGGTGTACTGTAACTGTACTCCATGCTCTACTGCAAATTTCTGCAAGCTTGTGATCCAGGAATTGCCCAGAATCCACATGTGTGGCAAGCCCCAGGCATTAATTTTCCCTCGGAGGTCAAGGTACCTGCGCTGTCTGATCCAAACCTCTGCACTATGTTTCTTTAGAAACACCACATCTACCCACCCCAAGGTCAGGAAGTAGCCACTTGTCTGCCTTCTCTCTGGGCTAGTAACATATACAGATTTTCTGAAACGATTAATCCAAGATTTGCCTACCACCGGCCCTCATGTTTTGTCTCTTCCACAGCCACAACCTCCTCTCCCGGTCTCTCCACTGACTGACCCACCCACACAAAGTCCTGTCTCTAGCTCCCCCCTACACAATATAACAAATTTTGGTTAGATCAGCTGTTGACTATTCTGCTGTGTTCCCAGTAAATAGCTTCGTAAAATAAAAACACATTGTATTAAAACAGACAACTTACTGCAAGCATTATGAGTTATTAAATCTTTTGTACATCTGTGCAATAAAGTCTGGGCTAGAAGTGTCAGGGGAGTGGGGTTTCACAAGGGCAATGGCATCAGCACATTGTCCTGAGCTACCCAGCCAAGCATGAAGTGGCTGCATGGAACTCCTCTCATGGTTTTATTCTTTATTGGTTCATGCACACTGTAAATCCTTCCACACTGCACGTCTACACAAGCAAAGAAGTGAACATGTTCTTAAATACTACTTACTCACAGTTTGGGTTCCCCAAAGACTCAGTGGGTGTCATGTACCACCTTGGGTAAAAATAGAGGCCATTTTGACCCACATCACAGCCATAGTTTGATCTCTACTTCTGTGCAAAACAAAACAAAACAAAACAAAAAAACCCACACCACACCCAGAAACTTTTCTAAAAGTTGCTATTTGGTGGGGGGAAAAGGAGCTTATATCCAGTGGTGGATTAATGCACAGGTGTAAGCATGTGAACTCACCCGGCAGCGCCTCCTGCTGGTCATCTCAGGGAATTAGCTCACCAGCCTCCGGAGTGCCCTCTGCGGGCCAGTGTCCCACTGCCACTTGGCCCCAACGTCTCTCCCAGGACTCAGGTGCCCCGTTATCTGGGATGCTGCCCCCTGGCAGTACACCCCTCAGTCTCAGGGTCTCCCCTCCCTGGGGAACCCCCACCCACTATCCCCACCTCACCTCAGTCGTAGGCTACTGCCAGTCACCAACTAGCCCCCACTCCCTGGGGCAGACTGCAGTATAAGCCACTCATCACAGGCAAGGGAGTTTTGGATCTGCTGCCTTTCTCTACAACCCAGTACCTCTATGGGGCCTTAGACAAGGCCTTGCAGCCTGGGGAGTTGCCAGCCTGGAGCTCCCCAGCCCCTCTGGTCTTTCCCCAGCCCTGCCTTACTCTAGGTACCCTGAGCTTCCCAGCAGCTAGGCCCCTCTCTCTGAAAGCAGAGAGTGACTATGTCAGCGCCTGGCTTCACTGGCCTTTATAGGGCCATCTGGACCCTGATTGGGGCGTGGCCCCCAGCTGAGGCTGTTTACCCCAATCTGCCCAGCTTTTCCCCTGCCACAGCCCTCTCCCAGGGCTGTTGTTAACCCTTTCAGGCCAAGAGCCGGTGACTACCCTGCTACAACGGGCCCCCTGGGCTCATGCCCAGGGGCCCCAGCAAGAGCACTGGAACCTGGGTAGAAGTGGGGGGTGGGGGGCTGCTACTGGAACTGTGGCCCTGCCCCCTGTTCGTCCTCTTCCCTCTGAGGCTCCATGCCCTGGCCAGCCCGAAAGCCAGAGCTGGGCCATGATAAGAGCCGTCCAGGGAGCCGAGGCTGCTGTGGGGAGCCCCAGAACCTCCGCCTGTTCTGGGCAGGGACCAGGGTGCCTGAGAGCAGCCCCTAGCCTGCATCCCCACTTCCCGGGGCAAACCACTGCTCCAGTCCGGCCTCCTGCCCCCTCTCCAGGGCCTGCAGTCATGCTCCGTGGTGAGAGGATGCCCTGCCCCAGCTGAGAGGCTGTGGGGAGCCCCAGGAAGTTCATAAGCAGCGAGGAGCCAGGCAGGAAAGACTCCTCCGGAGTAGCTCCCGCTGCTACTGGCCTGGCCTCAGCAGCTGCCCCACTCCACCCAGGCTCACTCAATGCCTGCACCTGGTTCCCGCTGCCAGGCTGTTCGCACTGGGTCCCTCCTGTTCCCGGTAACCTGCCTGAGGCAGCAACCACGTGCAGCACTGCTCCTCCTGTTGCCTCTGGCCCAAGGCCTGTAGTTTGGGGGGGAAAAAACGCCTCCCCCACCCTATCCAAATTATGCCCAGGCCGTCGCTCCATGCCTGCCCAAAGCTACTATACCCATGTTAAAAAGTGGGGGGCCATGTGTCCCTTGACTCCCCAGTTATGGTACCCCTAGGCACCCTGGCTGTGAGCACCCAAATGTTATTTGTGCTCGGACCACCAATAAATCTTAAATCAGCCTTTGCTTATATCTCTGCAACATCTAGCTCAAATGATTCCTTTGAAATTTGGGTCACTAACCTTATCCCACACAACCTCTTCAGGCATACAAAATTACAACCAAGCATGTCAGTTTTGGAAGACTTACGAAGGTCAACTTTTAAACAGAAATCTTGGCTGAACCTTAACTATACAAGCCAGATGCAAAAATGATCATGTCAAGTCTTATGATCATCCCTCTAGAGCTCCCCTTGATCCTCAGTAAACCCAAAGCCCATTACCCTGTGATTCCATTACCCAAGCAGATGTCAGCATGCACCCTGAAATCCACAAGAATAATAATAACTAGAAGACTTAACAGCAATACAGAACCCACCCCAAACAACTCAGTCAAAAAATATAACCATATATTTATCTATGAATAGCTGGAACTTGTGCACTAGCGCCAGGAGCTAATGGAGTTTAGAAAGTTTAGCGTCTCCATGGAAGACAGCAACTGGGGCAAGAAACCTTTAACACTGGGCAAGGATCAAGGAATTGTGTAAAGAATATAGCTCTATATAAAACACAACAGGGTAAATTAAAATGAGAGATTAGTATTAATGCAATATTAAGTGATATTTCAACCTTGGGACAAATGCTAAAGCTGGGTCTGGAACACAAAGGTTAGCCATTTAACACACAGCACTTTGTTTTTTCTTAACTGCAAATGTTTAATATATTAATGCTGTTAAATATCCGATACATACAGGATGCATAACATCTCCAATTTAACATTGCGGGGACAACCTTAATATATGAGATACCCCAATTTTTGAGCACTTGATAGTTCAGACTTCACTTTGCATTAGCACTTTCTTTGATCTATAATTTTGCATATTTAAGTTTTAACTGTAGCAAAGAAAATTAAGAAGCAATGGGAAATTACGATCTTAACTGATCACTTTTGTATAACTTCCCGTAGCTCGAATATCAATTGACAATATTGGCATATGGCCAGTGAAGATTCAAGATTAATCTATTCGTTTACACATCTATACCCACTTCTTAAAAGCACTGCATGCCAATTGAATTTTTTGTTGCAAAACATAAGGACTGAGCAATCAAACCAATAAAGCCTCGTAAACACCCTTCTTAGTCTGAAGCAATTATCTTAACTGTACAAATGCACAAAAGAGGAAGAGGCACATTTGAGTTACAGCTTCACTTAAAGTCCACAGTAGGTATAGTACTAATTGACTAATGTTAACAACAAAGTGAAGTCCATCTTATCTCACAAGAGCCAGATGTTTCAGAAGTGGAAAGTGAGTACATAATTGTACAGAAGTCATTTTGCTTTCAGTATTTTGTCAGAGACTAGCTTTTTCAAGGAAGTATACAGGAATAAAATGTTACCCTCAACACTTCATGGCACAAATGAAATTGTTTTATTCTGGGGCTACCTGATAAATGCCTTTCCTGTTAAGGCAGAGTCAATACACTTGCCGTGCAAAACATTGTTGCATATGAAAAAGCCTAACAAAACAGGAAACCCAATGCAATCATTTATCTTATGAATGTAAAAACATGTGCACATTCTTAACATAAGTAAACATAATGGCCATACATGCCAATGCTGGTTTTCTCCACGTGCAAGAGAACTTGATCAGCATATTGAAGACATTCCATTGCAGAGCAGTTTGTTACGGATTTATTTATTTGTTGATAACTCACTTGTGCTTTTGATAAGTCTATACTATGTTGCCAGGAGACTTGTGCTTCTGATGAGATAAAATTACAAACAGGAATTCTTTTATAGCCTTGTCACTCTTTAGTTAGTAAATAAAATAGGAACCACTGCTATTAAATACTAGCTACTGAAAACAGAAAAAGACAAGCAGAGCATATTTTAAATAAGGCAATTTACAGCCTTCTCTGCCCCCTCCAAGTGTAAGTGGATAGAAGATCACCTTTATAAGTTAGAATGACCGGATTTTGTGGAACGTGGCTGTTTTGGCTCCAAGGTATTTGCAGCATTATAATATCAAGACCAGGATACAGCTGCCTTGTGACTAAGACGATGTTCACTGAATAAGTGCTATCCAATCACTATACGTCACCAGACATCTGTTTCCTGTTTTCATTCTTTCCCTGTTATCATTTTATCCGAGTTACCCCTTCACCTGAAGGCCATTTAAAAATCTGCTACAATTGAAGTACATGTGTCTATATCAGACAGTGAGTTAAAAAATAAAAATAAAATAAATCACTTACCAGGAACATCTTGTTAATCTTATTACAAAAAGCTAAAAGTTAAAATAAAGTCACTTTTAAAATACACAATGATACATAAACACTGGTCTTCCCTAAAATGACTAACTTCCTTCTTTGTTTCCAGTTAAGTAGCTTTCCTGTTGAGTACCACCACCTCCACAAAGTACAATTGTGAATTGATTCATAAAAACAGAAACATTATGGCACAAATAAGGGAAGGCAATAAATATTCTCTCCCCGTTGTGCCTTCCCTCCCCAAAAATGGAGCAACTAGTATTGTAGAAACAATAAAAAAGGTGTCACTTGTCATTTAAGTTTCCAAACCAACAATCATCAGGATGCAGAACAGGATACCTCTCAAATGAGAAATTTATTTACTCCGCATTCAAGTTAACAGCAGAAGCTATGTTTTTTGGAACAAGGGATTACTTTTAAAGAACATGCCAAAAAAGTTGTGCACCTTATAAAAAATGCTCACTTTAACGGCATTGAGACCCAATTCCTGCTATTCATGTTCCAGTTTTACATCAGTGTTTTGGAATATTCCAGCTTCTTTTAACAAACTGCAAACTGGGGGTGGGGGCAATCAGTTATTTCTTAGCATCTAGTGCACATTGAGCAGCGACAATGGAAACTTGCAGGTTAGTTTGGTAATGTCAACTTGATTCCACCAGAGATTTTGTCAAAATCAGTGAGATTTCACTGGGAGTGGGGGGAAGGCGTGAAAAAGGTTTCTCTCATTTAGTTTGTGACTCGACCTGATCCTATTAATTGAGCAGCCCAAAAAGCTGGATTGATAAACAAACACCAAGTTTCATCCAGCTCTCCACTCTGAAAAAAAGGGGATGGGGGTGGAGGGAGCGGAGAAGAGGAAGGTGAGAAAAGAACCTTTTCTAAAGCATACAGCAGGGGCTTGGAACCTATGGGATTGGACTGGGGGAGCAAAGGAGGGTTTTGGCAATCAGAAGCTTGTCCTAGGATAAGGGATGGTTTGATAGCTAAAGGCGACTATACTGAGGATTTCTATACAGAAAATTAGATTGGGAAAGAGGGATGTTGTTCATATAGCTCTTGGCATAGGTGCTGGAACTAGGGGTGCTACCACACCCCCTGGCTTGAAGTTGTTTCCATCACATACAGAGTTTACAGTTTGGTTCAATGGCTCTCAGCACCCCCACTATAAAAATTGTTCCAGCACCCCTGTCTCTTGGTCTTCCGGACTTTCTTTCTGGCATGTTTCCTTTTCGTCTCTGCAGAGATATCCAACAGTCTTTGTCGTCCCAATTCAGGACAAGAGAGTGATAAAATATGGGTTTCCCCATCGGATGAAAATTCCGTTTCTTAACTAGCTAATTAGCGTCAGTTTTAATTATAATTTTCAGCTACCTAATATTGGGGGGATGTAAAATCACCAAGTGAAATAGGGCATCTTCAGAACAAAGCAGGAAGACAAATATTTCATGCTATCTGTTCAACACTTGAATTTCTTCAACTTCCAATACCATCTCTCGCTCTTCTATTTTAGGTCCTTATGGCCCTCATCACCCTAGTATCCAAGTGTCTCACAATCATTACGGGTGTTTATTCTAACACTACCCTTGGGAAATGGGGAAGAATTATTCCCATTTTAGATATGGGGAATTGCGGCACAGGGCAGATTAATTGGTTTGCCCAGAGTTGTATATTATGTTTGTGGCTGAGCTAGAAATGGAGCCCCACTTCAGTGTCCCATCTGCTATACATCCTTCCTATCCTTAGATTCTTACTTTTAATACATGTGCAGCTGATCTACAGTCAATGGCTATAATAGCAACATTTGCTGATATTGTTTTTTGTATATATTTTTACTTGTGCCTGGATTTTCTATTTATAGTATTTTAGTTCAATTCAGAAAATCCTGATTAGACACAAATGTGTGTCTAAACTGGTTTTACATATCTGATTAAATCAATAGTCAATAGCTCATGTTCTAATCCCGTATCTGCCATTGACCAATTACGTCACCACTATGGCCTTGGGAAAGTTAGTTAATCTCTCAGTGCTTCAGAAACACTAGCTGTACAATGGGAAGAATACTGATCTTTCTCACAAAGGTGTTAAGGATTCAGTTTTGTATAACACACTGATTAAAACACTAAGAATTCTGAAATGTCTTTACAGCAAGATGCATTTCGCTACTTTTTTTTTTTTTTAGAAGCCTTAAAATGTTAGTTGAAAGTCAAGGTTAAAAATTGGGCTTGAGGAATAAGTGAAAGCTAAAGTTATTGGTACAACCAATTCCTTTGACTAGCATTCTCTAGAATAAGATCAGCATCAGAATATTTGTAATCAATGAAACAAATGGCAAATGACAGCAAGAGAAAAATGTGTATTTTATTCTTGAAAGACTATTCTCTTCACTACACGGTATTATGACTCAATATAGAAAAGAGATGTACCTGTAGCATTACACAGTCACAAATGTATATTAATGTTTTGACTAGTACAATAAGAATGTGTTTTAAAAAACAAACCTCACTTCTAATCCATTATTTCATATCCAGATGTTTCCTGTACATCTGCAGTTGTCTCAGAATTCATGAGCTGTAGTATCTTAGCAACCTCTCGTCTGTTGGTTTCAGGATTTTCTTTTCACTCATGTTTACCACCCAACCTGGAGCAAGACCAAAGAAAATCTGTCTAGGGTCCTTACGTGTGCTTAGCATTTGGAAAAGTTCATCTTTACTTATGTCTGGCAAAACATAACCATATTTCTTGGCGAGTTCAAGCCTGGCTTCTGGAATATTTGATGGATTGGCTAGATACCCACGATTCTTGGCATCTGTGTAGTAACGAACCAGATCTTCAGGTGGAAGCATTCGCTTTGGAATAGGCTGGCCACGCAGAAAGAAAGGTATTGGCTTACACAAAATCTCTACAGGCAAGCAAAGGAGAGAAAGAAAGAATTAGGTAATAGTACTTCATAATCAAGGTTCAAAAAAATTAGATGATGCCTCCTTTCCTCAAAAGACAAGTACACCACATGCCTGAAGTCTCTTGCTAGATTATTTACCTGCCACAAACTCATGCAGAGGAAAGGAGGAAAACTAGAGACAAATCTCTCCATATTTTCTTGTTCTGGGATACCAGACATCAATTAAGTTGTACAAATGCAATAAACCAAATGAATCAGTTAAAAATATTGTTTAAAACGAAATACTGATTTATAACCATCTGCATGAACCCCAGTTTTAAGAAAAAATGTTTTAAATATGTACAGTAACGCCTCGCTTAACGTTGTAGTTATGTTCCTGAAAAATGCGACTTTAAGCAAAACAATGTTAAGCAAATCCAATTTCCCCATAAGAATTAATGTAAATGGGGGGGTTAGGTTCCAGGGAATTTTTTTTCACCATACAAAAAGCTATATATTATATAGATATACACACAGTACACGTTTTAAACAAACAATTTAATACTGTTCACAGCTATGATGATTGTGAAGCTTGGTTGAGGTGGTGAAGTTAGAGGGTGGAAGAGGGAGGGATATTTCCCAGGGAATGCCTTGCTGCTATATGAAGAACTAGCACTTGGCTGAGCCCTCAAGGGTTAGTTAACACATTGTTGTTAATGTAGCCTCTCACACAAGGCAGCTCGAACACGAGGGAGGGGAGACAGCATAGCAGACACAGACAGACACACACCTTGTGTGTGTGGGAGAGAGAGAGATGCACACTGCCCCTTTAAGTAAGCTGACCCACTCTTAAATGCATTGTCTTTTTAAGTGGATCAGGAAGTTGAGACAGCAACTGCTGCTGTCCATGTCCCCTCCCTGCTCTATATGGAGAAGGGGTAAGCGGGGTGCAGGAGCAGGGGGAGGGGGACACGCTGACATCAGCCCCCCCTTCCCCTCCTGCACAACAAGCAGGAATCTCTGGGAGCAGCTCCAAGGAAGAGGGCAGGAGCAGCACATGGCAGTGGGGGAAGGGACAGCTGAACTGCTG
Organism: Trachemys scripta elegans; assembly: GCF_013100865.1. Classification (NCBI taxonomy): domain Eukaryota; kingdom Metazoa; phylum Chordata; order Testudines; family Emydidae; genus Trachemys; species Trachemys scripta. The sequence continues at coordinate 215,722,336 of NC_048299.1, read as the reverse complement.
CTTGACAGCCTGCTGGGCAGCTGCAGAACACGGAACTTAGGGGAGCGGGGAGCTGATAGGGGGCTGCTGGTCCACCATGGTTCCAAACCCCCCACCAGCTCGCTGCAACCGGCTGCTCTTCCTGCAAGCAGTGGACAAAGCAGGCGGCTGCCAAACGACATTAGAAGGGAGCATTACACAACTTTAAATTAGCATGTTCCCTAATTGATCAGCAACATAACAACGTTAACCGGGACGACTTTAAGTGAGGAGTTACTGTATAGCATGCCTGGTTTGGAAAGAAAGAAAGATATGGTACAGTAATGTAAACTGTAAGATTACCATGTACTTAAAGGCCTTGCTTGTAGGTTAGGACTGTTATATCAGGGCTAGAGAGACATGGTGGATGATCAACAGAAGTTGGTCCAATAAAAGCTATTACCTCCCCACCTTGTCTTTCTAATATCCTGGGACCGACATAGCTACAACACCACTGCATATACCAGGGCTGTTTATTTTCAGCTTATGGAGAACTCTCTCTAATGTACTGCCCTAATAAGAATTTCTCTTTACAAATGCCAAACAAACAGTTTATTGGGAACATCCCCAGGGATGGGTACAGTCCACCATTTATTTATTAACTAAAGTGTTCTGGGTTTCTTTGGTTGGTCTAGAAAAATGGACAAGACCAACGTAATACAATTCACTCAATAAGGATCACGTTTGGCCTCCAGTTCATGCATGCAACCACCATTAATACGGTAGATTGCATCTTGCCCAACATTCACATGTACAGACTCAAGCCAAGCAGAAACCACACTCTTCACTGAAACTTTGTAAAAAAGTGATAGCTATTTTGTTTAAGGTGATTCCATGCTCCTCAAATTTTGATTTCAAAAAAACCCAAAACAAATCACTTCCACAATTTAAAAAATACATTTCAAATCCGTATTTTGCTTTAAATTGGCTCTTTTGCCCCCCAACTCCCCAAATGGATTGTATTCCTAGAAGAGGAGTCCCAGGAATATAAGCCCACTTTCGCATTTTGTTATGAATGTAAAATTATATATTTATTTATTTATTTATTTCAAGCACTTCAACTTTCACTGTCAATATTTTCCCTACATCTAATATGGACATAATGGTCATCAGATACAATTGTAAAAATAAACAAATAAACAAACCTGCAGCACTCAGCTAGTTTAACATGTTCCTCCCAACCCCCACCTAAAAGCAACCTTGCACCCCAAATCTGCAAACTCCTTAAATGTAGTTTTTTCCCTAAACAGAATAATTTATATAGCATCATTGACTGGGTAGGGCTGATAAGCCAAGAGTAAATAATGGAAAAATGAGCAAGTACTGCTTTTGAGGGAGGTTAATTGAGTAGCAGATTCTCAACTGCACTGATTTAACAGAGCTCCTACTGGATCTTCAAAAAGAACGAATGATTGACTCTTTCCAATGCCGTCTACATTTAGGATTTAGATTTAAAAAAAACAACTCCATTCCATCAAAGAAAAGAAGTGGGGAGATGAGGGGGAATTCTTACCCAAACTCCGTGGATCATAGAAGCCTGTCGTAATAACACCACCATTTTTTTCAATTGCAGCAATGGCTAGCTCAGATGCCATCTGTACTTCAATATTTACTTTTGCTGAAAAGTTATCGGCACCCTGCAAGTTACAGCATGTGCTTAGTTTAGTTAAACGTAAATGGAATATTTTGGTAGCTATATTTAGCCATCTCTACAGAGTATCAAATATGAAATACAAAAACTAAGTTGGGTCACAGTTCTACAATATTCCATTACATGATTTAACAATGTTAACTCTCTTCCAAGTGAAAAAATAACATCTTGCAAATCATAACACACTGTCCAGCTTTTCATGAATAAATAGTGCCCTCTAGTGGATTTAGCATTAGCATTTGGAAACAAAACTGTGGCTTAGAAAAGTAGTCACGCTTCCATGAGAGAGGGAGGGAGGGGAAACCAAACCAAACCAAAAAAAACAAAAAAAAAAAAAAAGGAGGCTTTCCACTACCAGTAGACTAATAATGTATTTCAGACATACCTTCTCCACTAGTTGGACACCATAATCCCTTTTGAGTGGCTGTACTGTCACACCTCTGGCATTGGTGAGCTGGGTTAAATCGATCGGTTGAGTGGGGTCCACTCTACCCAAGTCAATAAGGTATTGCAGCTTTTGAAGACTGAGGGGGTGATATTGGCGCCTGTGGCTGGAGAAAAGGCAAAGAAGAGCAAAGAAGTTTAGGATTTCAAAACATGAAGCTGAAATTCAGTTTAGTTAGCAGAGTGAAACAAGCTTCCAGGTTTAGTGGGTTAAGAGACAAATGAATGATACAATACTTTTTTGTTTTCCACCCTTTCCTAAATGTTCCAAGTAATTTTGTTTAAAAATAGGCCCATCCATAAGTACATTTTATTCCCGTTTTATAAAATAGGAAACCAACACTATTACTGGGTTCAATTCACATCAAAGTAACATCCCCAGCAGCTGGTCAGCTTAATTTGCACAGATGGTCTGGGTTCTAGAGGGAGAGGCTAAGTGTTATTCTGAAGAGGAAATCAGAAAGTTTGAATGCTCTTTGGCAAGTCAAGAAGATTTTCGACAACCACTTCTCCTATGAGTCTAACTCAGCAGCCTTGTTGACACATGAGAATCCGACTCCATGACATAGAAGCATATGCAAAGAATCCTCAGTATTCTACTCCAATGTGAGCTCTTTCTCGGCTTATGTCTAGTTGACAATTTTTATTTAATTGCTTTTCTATTGGGCTTATTGTAAGCAAGCACCTCACAAATATTAATGATTTATCCCTCATATCACCCTGCAAGGTAAGGAAATATTGAGTAAATATCCACTCCCCCATATGGTTGGGCATTTGATTGGTCAAATAATATCCAAAATGGTCAAATATTTTAAAACACTAATTTACCATAACAGTAACAAAGGAGTAAGACTTTATGGTCTCCAATAAGCTTAGCCTTAGATAAATACATATGCCTAATTGAAAAACAAACAAACAAACAAGTTACTTAACTCAGTTATTTTTATTCAGAAAAATGTGAAGCACACTGTAATGACATTCAAAAAAGTTGACACACCATGACACAATCAAAAAAGCAGGCCAGCCACTACATCAGGGCATTCTTGCTGGAATATTTGACAAGTCAAATAATAGGTAGTCAGTTAATCAGACCACTGATATTATACAACTAATCAACTGACCAGCTTGCCAAATCTACTCCCCCACACACTCAAGGGGAGCAGAAAGATTGCAGCCAAGAGCCATCAGCTTAAAAAAAGGAATGGGGCTAAAAGGGAAAGAAAGTATAAGCAGGCTGGCTGAATCACAGGTGAAAAATCAAGTTTTCAAATAGTTTATTCAAATACTTGTCTCTGTTATCCAGTGAGTTGTATAATTAGTCAGATACTGTAATGGATGTATTTAAATACCTGTGAAATTTATTAAATAATATATTCAAGATTTTGGCTATTTGATCAGTCATAGTAGAGAGTTATATTTCTAACAACCAAATGAAATAGAAAGCTCAGTATTACAATTAAATGAAGCAAAGTATTTAAAATATACAACTCTTATTCCTGTAACCTACAGTCAGTATAGTGGCACAAATATTTTTCACTATGGCTGGTAGGCTGTGACTTCCGCTAACCGGCATACATTTTTCAAACCCTGGAAGTATTTTCACTCGTTTTTATACAAGGGGACCGAGACAGAGATTAAGAATAGGAAGAATACTGTAAATATGGGATGGAAATTTTGTTTGATTACATATGCACAGTAAGTATATCACCCATAAACACATGCAAACACTTAACTGTGTTTGGTCTTTGTTATCATGTAAGAATAAACTGGAAAGACATTTTCCAATAGTTTGGGCTTGGATTAAAGCAAATAGCAACATTTACACAAGATTACAAAATACCTTTTGGTTAAAGAATATTCACAGATAAGGTAAATGTATGTTAACCACAAGCTACAAAGAGACCATTTACCTGTATTTTGGCAAAAATTATATTTCTAAGTACAGGATATGTTTCTTGGAACAACTGTAGAGTTACAGGAACAGACTCTTTTACCACATTGCTAATTTACTTTGCTATTGTTTTACTGTACAACACAAGTTACTGTTAAACTTCTGTCACTGTAGAAGATTGGATAATTTTTCATTAAAAAGGCCGTTTACTAAATACATTTAACATTAATGAGAAACTCCTAGTTTTTAGATGTTCTTCAGCATTCCCTATTTTGGATTGCTGATTCAGGAAGTCCCTGTCTAACCACCTGTGGAAAGTGCTGCTCATCCACTTTCATGGTAAGGTAAGTTAAGGGGAGGGAGATGACTATTTGGAAATAAAGATTAAGAAAGCAACTTGCTTAAAAAAAGTTTTCATAATACTAATCAAATGTCACTACTAACCACATATTAAATTCACTTAATTATTAGGCATATACACAGAAAACCTTTAGTAATGAAAACAAATCTGCTACCTATACTTCATTCCACAGAATAGAAACATACACATGAATATTCATCAAAGTCAGTATTAATACCATTAAAAAAATAAAAAAAAATAAAAATCAAACTACATATTTAGTAAGACTTTATACACAAGCATAGATTAGAAACAGCTCAAGGGTGAAGGAGTTAAACACATGCAATATATCACATGGCCCTTAATGGCTAAAACTGTGGTATATGTTTGCCACTGTTACGAATATTAGTGCCATAAATTTGCATTTACAGAATTAAAAGAAAGTCATGGACCCAAACAGCGTGCACACTAAATTACACAAGAAATGAAGACAGACAAGGAGAAACATGGGTTTCACGTTGCACATGAAACCTGTAAGTTCTGATTTATTTTTAATTGGAGCAATAAAGTAAGGCAAAAAATAGTGATGTGTAGATCAATGACTGACAGAAGTGGATTATGAGAAAGTATCTGTAGAGTTTGAGGACAATTGCCCCACTGGAAGAGGAAGGGTGTTCCAAAAGCAAGGACAGTCATGGAAAAAGCACACAAATTCCAATGGGAGAAGGAAGCAAAGCAGGATGCATAAGCAGAGCACAGGGTGCAAGATGAAATGAAAAAACTATGGAGTAGGATACTTCAGCTGAATCCAGTGAATTTTGCTGTTAAGGAAGTTAGCAAGACTATGGGCAGTCAATAAGGGCGCAGAAGTCGACAAGGACAACGGTTTTGAACATTGCTAAGGATGAGTAAAAAAGAATAGTGCAAGTGTGAACGGACAAAATCAGAAAGGTTAAGGCTATGTCTACACTACAGACCTTTCAGCAGCACATCTGAAGCTATGCCGCTGCAAGGTTTCCCATGAAGCTACTCTGTCAACAGGAGAGAGCTTTCCTGTCAGCATAATTTAATATGGAGATATACCGATTTCATAGAACTGGAAGGGACCTTGAAAGGTCATTGAGTCCAGTCCCCTGCCTTCACAGCAGGACCGAGTGCTGACCCTGACAGATTTTTGCCCCAGATCACTAAATATCCCCCTCAAGAACTGAACTCACAACCCTGGGTTTAGCAGGCCAATGCTCAAACCACTTGAGCTAACCCTTCCCCCCCAATTAAACCACCCCCCATGAGCAGGGGTAGCTATGGGCATAGCTACACTTTCAGATGTAGAGCGCTGAGAGTTAAACCCACCTTCGTAGAGCGCAGTAGGGAAAGCGCTGCAGTCTGTCCACACTGACAGCTTCAAGCACACTGGCATGGCCACATTTGTGGCACTTGCAGCAGCATTGGGAGCGGTGCATTATGGGCAGCTATCCCAGCATGCAAGTGACTGCAACGTGCTTTTCAAATGGGGGGGTGGGGTGGAGTGTGGCAAGGAGTGTGTTGTGTGTATGTGGGGGGAGAGAGAGTGGGGTTTTGGGGTGCTAAGAGTGTGTCAGCATGCTGTCTTGTAAATTCAGATCTCCCCCCCCCCCCCCCCCAGCAAAGCGTAAATGTTTGCTTTTTCTCGGAGCTGATAAGCAGCCGGCTTCTCCGAAACGGAGCTTTGAAAGGGCATTTCCGCATTCCTGCAGCCGATTTCATAACAATAACAAGAGTGGCCACTTGATTAAGGGGATTATGGGACATTTCCGGAGGCTGATCACAGTGCAGTAACGCAACACCTCGTTCACGCAACACCTGCGTAGTCAGAGCGCTTTACGTGCCTTGCCAGTGTGAGCGAGGAGTGAGCTAGAGCGCCCGGGGATGCTTTATTGCGCTGTAACTCGCAAGTGTAGCCAAGGCCTTTGTCAGCAGGAGAGTGTCTCTCGCTGACATAGCGCTGTCCACACTGGTGCTTTTGTTAACGAAACTTATGTTGACCGGGGGGTGTTTTTTTCCACACTACTGACCGACAGAAATTTTATTGACAGAAGTGCTAATGTAGACATAGCCCAAAACACAAAGTGAGTTACACCAAGCCAAGGACATAAAAGGCAATAAAAAGTTTTATCAATTCATTAGGAGCAAGACAAACACAAAGGAACAAGTAGGTCCACTACTTAACAGGCAAGGAGAGCTAACAACAGAGGACATCAAGAAGGCTGAGGAGTTTAATGCCTATTTTGCTTCAGTCTTCACTGAAAAGGTCACAACAGGGAAGGAGGACAAGCTAAAGCAGATAAAGAATAATACGTTAAAGAATGTTTAGGTAAATTAGATGTATTCAAGTCAGCAGGGCCTGATGAAATTCATCCTCAGTACTTAAGGAACTAACTGAAGAAACCTCAGAACCATTACCAATTATCTTTGAGATGAGGTCCCCGAGGGCTTGAACAGGGCAAACATAGTACATATCTTTAAAAAAAGGAGAGAATAAAAAAAGAGGAGCAGGGGAATTATAGATCAGTCAGCCTAACTTTGATACCTGGAAAGATACTGGAATCAATTATTAAACAATGTATGGGTACCTATAGGATAACAGTGTTATAAATAATAGCCATCAGGGATCTTTTAAGAACAAACCATGCCAAACCAACCAAATTTCCTTCTTTGAGAGGGTTACTGGCATATCAGATAGGGAGGAAGCTACAGATGTGATTTATCTAGATTTCAGTAAAGCTTTTGATACAGTCTCACATGACATTCTTATAAGCAAATTAAGGAAATGTGGTGTAGATTAAGTTACAATAAGGTGGCTGCAAGTGGTTGCAAGACTGTACTCAAAGAGTAGTTATCAACAGTTCACTGTGAAACTGGGAGAAAGTGGGGGTGTGTATCTAGTGGGTCTCACAGGGTCTGTCCTGGGTCAAGTACTGTTCGATATTTTAACTAATGACTTGGACAATGGAGTGGAGAGTATGTTTATAAAATCTTCAGATGACACAAAACTGGGAGGGGTTGCAAGCACTTTGGAGGACAGGACTAGAATTCAAAAAGACCTTGTTAAGTTGGAGAATTGGTCTGAAAGCAACAAAATGAAATTCAATAAAGACAAGTCCAAAGTTCTGTACTTCAGAACTAAAAAACAAATGCATTACCTGCAAAATGGGGAATAACTGGCTAGGTGGAAGTACTGCTGGAGGCTAGAGTGAATCACAAGTTGAATATGACCCAACAATAAGATGCAGTTGCGAAAAAGCTTAATATCACTCTGGGGTATATTAGTAGGCGTGTACTATGTAAGACACGTGAGGTAATTGTTCCGTTCTACTTGGCTCTGGTGTGGCCTCACCTGCAGTAGTGTGTGTAGGTTTGAATGCCACACTTCAAGAAAGATGTGAACAAACTGGACAGAGCCCAGAGGAGAGCTATAAAAATGAAAAAAGATTTAGACAATCTAAACCTATGGGGAAAAGTTGAAGAAAAAAAAAAAAAAAAAAAAAAAGCCAACACTTTGGCATGTTTAGTCTTGAGGCTAGAAGAACGAGGGGGTACCAGATAACAGTTCTCAAATACGTTAAGGGTTGTTATAAAGAGGATGATGATCAATTGTTGTCCTCCATGTCTACTGATAGTATGACAAGAAGTAACGGGCTTAATCTGTAGCAAGGGAGATTTAGGTTAGCTACTCATAAAAGCTTTTCCAACTGTAAGGATAGTTAAGCACTAAAACAGGGTTCCTAGGGAAGTTGTAAAATCACCATCACTGGCGGTGATGTAAGAACAGACTGGACAAACACCTGTCAAGTATGATCTAGGTATACTTGATCTTGCCTCAGCACAGGGCTTGACTAGATGATCTCTCAAAGTCCCTGGAACCACTATACGCCTTTGAGTTTATCTAAAATGGAAAAAAGTTACCATGATGAGAGGTATGGAAGTGAGTAAGTAGGATTGGTTGGCCAAGAGCTGAAGGAAGAGCAGGTGATCTTGCAGAGATGTTGAACCCAATGGGGTTGATCCAAAGCCCACGAGGGTCCCTGGGAGTCTTTCAACAGGCTTCAGATTAAGGCAAGTGAGTGCATGAGTGGAGATAATAAAGGTGGAGAGAGAGCAAGAGCTGAGCAGGAGGAGTGGTGGGACAGATACAGCTGAAAGAGAGAAACAGACAAAGCAGTCAAGTGTGGAAAAGAGGGTAGAAGGCTGTAACTAGGGAGTCATCAATATGGAGAGTAAAAAATGAAGGGAAGAGCGGTTCAGAAGGTGGCAGAGAAGTGAGGGAGACTAGTGGATTGAAAGTTACAGAAAGTGACAAGGGGGAGGGTGGAGAAATTTGGGGGAAAAACAGATGACTAACTGAAAGGGGAGACTGTCTCACATGTTCGGGCTGTGTTCACAAAATTAGATTTTGACTGCCACTTCAGAAGAAAGCTAAAAGCAAATGACATTCCACTTGAAATAAATCTAGAAAGTAAACTTACCTGTGTCCTTCATTATACCCATATTTTGGAATAATCAAGTAAAATGGAGTCTGGCCACCCTCAAAGCCCAATCGGGGGCGATTTCCTCTTTGTCTTTGTCCTCTATGACCTCGACCACTTTTCTTACCTCCATGTCCTCCACGGCCACGTCTTCTTTCCTTGAAAGCAATAATTCCTAAATTCAGTTAATTACACTATGGATACATAAACTCTGGCAATGTACATTCTGAGGAAATATAAGACTGTTCTCCAATGAACTGGGTGAGACTGGTGAGAAAAGTTAAGCATTTCTACTTCTCTAACTAAAGGAGAGAATATTAAACAAAATGTGATTCTAGATAGTTACCTAATCAAATGGTTTGAAAGTCTACATGGATATGTACAAAGCGAAAGTAAGAATATAAGTTATGTCATCCAGGGGTATAAATAAGCCACACATACACCCCACAAGCAACGTAAGTTATACCAGCCAAAGTGCCAGTGTGGATAGCACTATGTAGGTGGGAGAGCTGAAGTAATTAAGTTGATGGAAGACCTCTCACCCATCAGCTTAGAGCATCTGCACTAGCAGCGCTGTAAGTTCTGTAGTGTAGCCATTTAGTACTATATTTTCCTCTAACATGTTGTTAGCGAGCAAGGATGGTTAAGTGGTTACAGCACTAGTCTAGGACTTGGGAGACCCAACTTCAATTCCTTGCTCCACCACAGATCCTGTGTGACCTTAGGAAAATCACTTAGCCTTTCTGTGTCTCAGTTTCCCTCTCTGTAAAATGAGGATAATAGTACTTCCCTACCTCTCAGAGGTATTATGAGGATAAATACATTCAAAAGATTGCAAAGCATTTTGAAATCAACAAATGAAAAGTGCTATATAAAAAGAGATTAGGTATTATTGTAGGTCTAAGAGTCAGATACTTTCTCCTGAATGATAAACTACTGAGATTTCCTGCCCATTTAGGTCATGTCTACACTACAATCTTAAATCGACCTATGTTAGGTTAACTTGAAGCCACCGCAATAATTACTGCAATGGCTGATGTCCACACTATCCTCCTCCTGTCGGTGGTGCGTGTCCTCACCAAGACCATTTCCACCAACTGAAGAGGGATAGTGTGGGGGGATGAGAGCCGGGGCTCTCAGCTTTGCACAACTCCCCTCTGGGAAGGGAGGGGACAACCACCCAGGACTTCTCGCCTCCAGCAGGGTGATCCACGCCCGGAGTCTGGTTGGCTACCATTCTCCCGGAGGAGAGTGGGGAGCCAGGACCCTGAGGGTGCAGCAGGGAACTCAGGCGACAGCCTCGCTTGGAGTGGAGACCCAGCAGCAGCCCAGCTGGGGAGCTGGTTTTCTTGTCAATTTCATCCTGCCTTGTACACCTAATTCTGTAGTGTAGACCAAGCCTCAGTGAGGATTCTATTTGGAAGTTGAGCAGGAGAAGATTCCATCTCACAATAAAATAAGAGGTTAAAGAAAAGAAAATAATTTTGTATATATTTATTAGCATGAATGTGACTGGACGGAATCAGACTGGTTCAAGAGTTTGTAGTTTTCACTGCTGTTTGGGTGAAGGAACTTCTAGTGTGCAGCAGCAGGTTCTACAAAGACAGTTAGTGCACAGAAGGGTGGAGGGCTGTACACTTACCCCACAGCTTGCCATGAACTGGCTTGTTGTACAGACATGCCCTGATTGACTTTGTAGGATTATTTTAAAAGCAAGGTTTTTATATATAGTGTAAAAGAATAATTACCCGATACTTCACAGAATAATCTGATTAACTGCACATCATAAGAAGGAATGTCACTCATTTTAAACCTTATTTTCCCTTGTGTCACTGACTTGCTGTTCACTGTTTATTAATATTGGAGTTATTTACACCAGAAATGCTATCTATAAAATAGAAGCTCATTTACCATAGGTATTGGTCATTCATTTCACATTCTCTTACTCCCTTTCATTGTGTTCTCAGTTTGCATCTGTTACACGGGGAACCACGTAAAACCTCTTCATTTTAACATTTGACTATTTTTATTTGGTGTCTGTTAGTTAATTCAGGCTATTTTAATGTATTAAATAATGTGAACAGTAGTCAGGATAGTAGCAATTTAAATAAGACACCACTAAATGATGCAGTTGGTATTTTCACATTAATTTTATTCAATAAGTTCAGAATGCATAACATTAGGTACTGTAAAAATCAGCTACTCTGCATAGTTGGACTCCTACACAGAACACTCTCCAGGGTTGGGGCTTTAAATCTGTTTCATATTCCTTGATCCCTAACCATTTGAGAATTGTGAATCTGACATTTTCAAAGACATGAACTACCAACATTTTACACTTCCTACTGTAGCTTCTGGTAAGTTATCCCCCCATACACACAATTAAGGGGCATTAATAGAAGAGGTGGGGAGACAAGAGGGAACAGTCAAGTTAATAGTGCAGCTCTTCTTATAAATTTTATTTTAAAGCGCTTGACTCAAATCCTGCAATTGGATCCAAACAAATGGATCCCTGGGCGGAACCCCATAAAAGTCAAAGGGGTTCACCCACAAAGATCCAATTTCAGGATTGAGGCTTTTGTGCCCAGCCTCATTAGGAACGGTTTCAAAAATCTGCACCAATGCAACTACATTGAGGTAATTCAATCAATCCAAACCCTTCGATATGGACACACTGCAGTCGAGGAAAATATCTACATTAAGAGTTTGCACTGGTGATGCAACAAAGAGTCCTGCAACTGGTGATGCAGTTTCAAGTGGGCAATTTTCTCAAACTGAGACAGATGATTACATCTACATTACAGACCTCTGTTGGCATAACTATATTGGTCAGGGGCGTGAAGCTGTACCAGCAGAAGAAGTCTTTAGCATCTTTAACATTTATCTGTTAGCATTCTACAGCCTGGAGTCAAGCCAATCCAGGAGAATTTCAGCTTTCACGGGGGCGAATACACAGTCTCATCGCTGGGGAGAGGACCCAAAAAAGCACGAACGCTAAAGGCCAAAAGGCGGCATAATTTTCTAGGCCAGCTTCGTGGTTTTTGAACGCCAAGGCCCCACAGCACCGAAAGGGCTTCGGGACCAGCCGGCAAACGCAAGAGACAGTCGGTCTCGGGACTAAGGAGCCGGCCCGGGCTGGCGCGGATCCTGCAACAACCGGGGGTCAGCGCTGAGCAGCTGAGGCCGCCCAGCAGCCCGGGTACCTGGGGGGGAGCGGGCCCAGCCTCGTTATCGGAGAGGCAAGGCCCGGGCCGAGCCCGCTCCGCGTCTCCTGCGCCCGACACTCACCGATTTCTTGGCGCCGGGGTTGGGTCTCAGGTTAACCAGGCTGACCCTGGGCAGGGCCCGGAGTAGCTCCAGCGCCTTGGGCCCGCCGCCACCGCCCCGCGACGCGGCTGCCATGGCTGCTCGCTGCCGCTCCCGCACGCCCGCGGCCTGCAAGGGCAAAAGCGGCCGCCAGCAGCTAGCAGCATGCGACGCTAGGCTGTGCGCGTCACTTTACGGCAGCCGGAACTCCTTCCCCCTCCCAACTGTCGCGACGCGGCTGTGTCGGAGGGGGGAGGGGCGGAGGAGGACAGGCGGGCGGGGACGGAGCGGGCGGAGGGGAAGCGGGATCGGTGAGACAATGTGGGCGGGGTGGCAGGACGCCGCGCCGTGGAGCGCGTGTCCATGGATTGTGTGGCTTGTGACTGCGCCCCTTTCCTGGGATAATACAGATAAAACAGTGAACTCAACGGAGTTTACCTACTGCCTGGCATGCTGGCAGATATTGTTTCCTTGCACTCCCCCATCTGTCTGTACCCATCTGTTGTCTCTTGTCTTAGGTTAGGTCTACACTACCTGCCTGTATCGGTGGGTAGAAATCGATCTCTCGGGCGACAATCGATCCCCGAATTGATGCGCTTACTCCACCAGCGGAGGTAGGAGTAAGTGCCGTTGATGGGGAGCCGCGGCCTGCGGAGGTAGATTTTGCTGCCGTCCTCACAGCGGGGTAAGTCGGCTCTGATACGTCGAATTCAGCTACGCTATTCACGTAGCTGAATTTGCGTATCTTAAATCGACCCCCCCCCCGTAGTGAAGACCTGCCCTTATACTTGGATTGTAAGCTCTTGGGGTGCAAGGGCTGTCTTCTTGATTTGTATTTGTGCAGCACCTAACAGAATGGGTTGCTGGTCCATGACTGGGACTCCGAGGCACCACTGTCATACAAATAATAAGTAACAATAATGATAATTTGCTTCAATATACGAAACAGATGTCAACATCAACTCACCCCTGCACCATAAGCTTATGCTGTACACAGGATGGGCTTGTTTATACTACCAGCATAAACTATGGTGTAAATCTAACTGGGATATAGTTGTACTGCTATAACTCTCCCTATGTGGATGAGTTTATTATAAGAGTGCCTTGTTTTGGTTTAGTTTATGTTACTTAGGAAGGGGTTAAAGTGAAACCAAAAAAAGCCTTTCTCATTCCAGAATAAGAGTGTCCAAACAGGGAGTTATATCTGCATAACTAAGTTTATTCAACTATACCCAGTGCTTAATTTGTGCCAGGGCTTAGTGTCAACACCTCTAGGTTGGCAGTCCATAGCCCTGACAGGGGCACTTCTGGCTCCCGGCCAGCAGCCACCATTCTCTGGCCATCCAGCACTGCAGGCAGCGCAGCCCCAGCAGCAGCACAGAAGTAAGGGTAGCAATATCATACTCTAATGGCACCTTTACTTCTGTGTTTCTGCTGATGGCTGCGCTGCCTTCAGAACTTGGTGCCCAGCCAGCAGCTGCTGCTTTCTGGCCAACCAACTTGAGCTCCGGCACCTCTTTCATTATCAATTAAGCACTGATTATACTGGTATAACTGGTAAAACTTTCCATGGTAGACAAGCCCATGAATCACAATTACACAAAAAAGTGGGTGTTATACACACACTAAAAAATGGTTATCACTACTTCCCTCCATTATGATTATATTATATATTTTTCATGTATGTGTATTATTCAGATATTATCTCTGGTGATCCCAGCTCTGAACAATAGTTGAAGTATATGCAAACAAGTCTTTGCCCTAAATAACTTACAGTCTGAAGGGACTGATGCAATATAGAGCTATAGGGTACAAAACAAAGACAAGTGGTATAAGGTTAAACAGAATAAACTGAAGAGTAAACAAACAAGAAAAGGATGGTGCATGATGTCTCTATCAGTGGAACACTTCAGGGATGCAAAGCCCCAAGATATACAAAGTATGAAAGGAATGTGAAATAAAGGACGCAGGACTTTTAAATACATATGTAAGGACAATATATTTAAATAAACTTCACCGAGAAGATTAAGAGAGCCCAAATTCCCCTTTCACCACTTCTGTGTACCATGCTACATATATAATTCTGATCTACTCTATATAGGTTCTTATACCACCATCATCACTGTAACATATGAGTATTTTCCAGTAGTGCATCAAGCCATGTGATTAACATCTGTCACTTGTAGTTTGTTCTTTCTCATTGTGTCTCCTGTGGGAGAGATTTATGTGTGCAACTGATAGATTGAGGGTTGCCCCCCAACTCTCAGTTTCCGTCTGCCACCCCCATGGCTGGGAGAAGAAAAGGTAATCAAAATGAGCCTTGCACTTAGAGCATAAGGGGATGGGCTGTGATGGTCCTTAGTTCTTGTGGGAATTTATTCCACAGTCTTGGATGAGTCCCCTGGCCTAGAAAGCTCTGTCTCCTGTTCCGGCAAAATCCTTTACCCTTATGATAGAAAATTCCATTGTGCCTTGAGGAGCAATATTGTCTACCACAGTTCTCAACTTGGAGATCAGACAATCTTGTAGTCCAGGCCATTGAGCACCTTAAGATAAAGACCAAGATCTTGAATTTAACTCAGTATTCTTTGGGATGCCAGTGTAGAGAGTGGAGAGATGTGCTTGCAATAGCCTGTGTTGCTGAGGAAATGCACTGCGGCATTTTGTGGTAACTGGAATTTCCTATGAACTGAAAGCATCATGCCCACGTATACTGCATTGCTGTAGTTCAGATGGGAAGTGATGAAGGTATGTATAATTGAGGACAGAATATCATCTACCAGGTTGGAATGGAGTGTCTAAGTCAATTGGCTATATGATATAAAATGGAATGGTCTGCAAACTGCTTCTCAGATAAGAATACCCTTTGTTTTGCTTATGTCTAAAATTACTTGTCCTTTACTGTGTTTAGGGTGTTGATGCAATACAAATGCCGTGGCAATTGAAAAACCAAAATGAGAAGTTTGAAGAAGAATGCCCTTTTCCCTTGTTCTACTATTCTTATGGAAATTTTGTGCATTATTATTACAATACTTTCCTTATGCTGTTGTGCTCCTTGATCATGTAATTTACTTTACCTAATGAAATTGTGCCTACTCTATAACCAGAGAATAGAATTACAGCCAGCATGATGGGTCAACTGGAAATTATTTTCTTCCAGAAGAGAAGCACTGTGTAGGATTAATTGAGGGAAGATAAGGGGGTTGTTATAGAGGCTACCACTGAGAAATTACATACTGGCTAATAGCTCTGCCTATTGCCAAGGTTACCCCAAACTTCCCATTACAAGACCCTGTTTTCACTTGCTTAGAACTTTGCAAAACATAACTATTTGGGCTGAAATTTTCCATGCTGGATATCTGCCTTAGACAGATTTTTTTTTGGGGGGGGGGGGGGGGGGGGGGGAGGAGGTTTCAGCCAAAATGGCTCATCTGTTTCTGAGAACTAATCTAGGGGAAAATATGTTTGTTTTGCCCCTGTTAAAAATTCTGGCCACCTTATCTTTGAAAAGGTCTAGCATCCCCAAGTTTGGAGTGGGGGGCTTGACATTTGGCAGGGGGATGGCCTTTGTGTCAGGGATGCACCTTTTGCTGTCTCTGTGAAAATCTGCCCAAATTTGGCACAGTTACCTTTGAAAAATAACAATTCCTACTTTCTCAGTAGAGACTTAGACTGTAGCAGCTAACTTCCCTAAACATTCTGACCACACTGGGCATATTCCATCTTGGATCTGTGCAGGGCTTTCACTGCAATTGCAACTGTGGGCTGCTCCCAGCCAGGGTGGTGGGAGAAGGAAACTGAGAGTTGGGGTGCAAAGAGACTGGCTTTGGCTGGGCAAGAAGACTGGGACTGGTTAGACACGGAGATTGGGAACAAGTAGCTGGAAATGGGAATGGCTAGGCAAAGAGACTCGCTCTGGGAGCTGGGTAGAGAGTGGAACTGGCTCGGGAAAGAGACTAGCGGAGCAGCGGAGGAGAGTGTAATTGGGACCCAGAGGCTGGAAGGATGATACTAGGATTTTTTGGGCAAGGAAACAAAGTCTGGAATGAGAAGCTACAGGAGTGAAGAATGGGACTGGCTAGGTGAGGAGAATGGAACTGAGATGAGGAACAGAGTGAGGATTAGGACAGGAACAAACTGGAGAGGATGGGGCAGAAGGGAGAGGTCAGGCTTGGGAAGAAATGGACAGAAAGGTCTGTGCCCACTACAGCACACTCCCCTCCAGAGCCTAAAAGGGATCCCAAGATTCCTGCGTCTAACCATTCCTCTGTTGTCAGCAAATATCTGTGAAAGTATTGGCAAAAGTGTCCCACCCCCTTCTAATGCTGGTTCACACAGAGGAAAACAGGCTGACATCAGCTACTCAGTTAGCTCAAGGTCTGGTCTATACTCAAAAGTTAAGTTGACCCAGCTACATCACTCAGGGGTGTGAAAAATCCACATGGCTGACATAGCTAACACAACCTAACCCCCAGTGTAGATAGTGCTAGGTCAATGGAAGAATTCTTCTGTCGACCTACCTACTGCCTCTGGAGGAGATGGATTAACTACGCTGACGGAAGAACCCCTTTCGTTACTGTAGCAAGTGTCTGCGCTGAAGTGCTACAGCAGCACAGCTGCAGCTGTGCCTCTGTTGTGTTTCTAGAGTACACAAGCCCCAAGTGGCATAAATTTATGTGGTGGATCTAAAGGTTTCAACCCGACTACTGATGACCCATATGGGTGTCAATATGATACCACATGATGCAATTTTTGGGGGGAGGTGGGTGAAGGAGAATCAGTTTCCTTTTTAAAAATCTAGGAAATTACACACAACAAACTTTGCTAAAAGAACATTATGGTTGGAGAATCAAGCACTCCAAAGTTAGGAAATGCCAGAATTAAGGCTGCCTGTACAACATTAATTTGCCCCTAGCCCTGTGCATCTGCATTCTGACACATTCTTTAATTACATGATCACATACTATTTTTTCCAAATGTATTGATCAGAAGAAAAAAGAACAAACTCTTTCACATTGATAGTAATGTTTGCCATATTTCTACAGAGCTAGTACAAATGTTCAGAATGGTCTGGAATGCTCTAGTACAGTGGTTCTCAAACTGTGAGTCAGGACCCCAAAGAGGGTCGCAACCCCCTTTGAATGGAGTCGCCGGGGCTGGCTTAGACTTGCTGCAACCTGGGGCTGAAGCCCGAACCCCACTGCCCAGGGCCGAAGCCAAAGCCCGAGGGCTTCAGCCCTGGGCAGCAGGGCTCAGGTTGCAGGCCCCCTGCCTGGGGCTGAAGCCCTTGAGCTTCAGCTGTGCCCCCCCTCTCCCAAAGCAATGAGGCTTGAGCTTTGGCCCTCCCACCTGGAGCGGTGGACTCAGGTGGGCTCAGACTTCAGTCCCCCCTCCTGGGGTTATGAAGTAATTTTTGTTGTCAGAAGGGAGTCACCGTGCAGCAATGTTTGAAAACCGCTGCTCTAGTAATTTCAGAATAAAGAGCCTGAATGGCATAACAGATATCAAGAGGAATAGGGAGCATTAATTTTTTGAGTCTGTGCCAAAGGATTTCTTTAATTCAGCCAAAAAGGCTACAAGGGACATCTGAATATCATTACAGAGAACAAATAGATTGAATAATATCTTAATAAGATTGCGGCTTTTATTGATTTTTTTTGTTAAGTTCTCCATTTCCCATGCTGTTTACCATTTAGTATCTACCCATTTAGCAATTCTATGGTTATTTTTTATCATTTAAAACAAGCTGTAAATAATTCTAATAAAATAAGTTTACTGGGAGCTTTATCAAAACATTCAAAACACAAACATGTCTAGGTTTTAGAATAAGAGTGTGAGATATCAAATGGAACTGATATGCTTTTCAATTCTTTGCTCCCTATTTGGAATGCAGTTGCTACACTTTTTCCATTTTTAAAGGTCAAGGTGTGTGGAGCCACCCCAAGTCACAGGAAACCTATTGACTTAACAATTCTGCAGCATGTGCCATTTAACAGGAAAATACAGCAGCACTGAAGATATATAGGGAGTGTGTGTCTGTTTCTATTCCTTAATACATTGATTCCCAACCTGTCTTCATTAGGCTAAAAGGTATGTTCATACTACGTTAGCTAGCATATGGTAACTAACACCAGGTAAAATTCTAGTGAAAACCGTGGCAGTTTGTAGTTTTCATGTTGCTGGTCCAAGTAAACCTTAGGCTCCCTTTATCTCAACCTGCTAATGTGTGAAAATTACATACTGCCTTGTCTTCACTAGGATTTTACATCCTGTTAGTTACTGTTTGTTATTGAACAGGTGGAAAGAACACATTTTTTTTAATAGTGCAGATGCCCTCCGCACGGAAAAACGCAAAAGAAATTTGCGGGGGGAGACACGCGTCTCTTCCCTGCCAGCCCAGGCAGCGCATCTGTTACAGCTAGGGTACCAAATGTCCTGATTTTATAGGGACAGTCCCAATATTTGGGTCTTTTTTTATATGGGATCCTATTACCCCCCACCCCCTGTCCCGTTTTTCACATTTGCTATCTGGTCACCCTAGTTCCAGCATGCCTGAAGCAGCCTCAGAGATGCAAAATACTCCGGGGGGAGGAGAGGGGAGGGCAGGGCTGGACATGCGTGCCTGTGGTGGAGATGTTGATCACCATCAGGGAATTGAGCTGGCCAACAAGCAAGAGAACTCTGTCCCTCTCGCCTGATACTATGGCTCCAGGGATGTGGAGGAGGGTAGGGCTTTTTGTTATGCAGGAGGAAGGCTCTGTCCCCAAGGCAGAAATGTAGCAGCCTGCCTGCCTAGTAAAATGTCTGTAACTTCTTGAGAATTGAAGAAACACTTAATTAAATATCAGTATTGGGTTAATGAAAATTGTTTGTTTTTAAATTAAAGAAAATAGATTTTGTAGAAAAAACACATTTTGTTACTGTTGCTGCTGATGGTTAATTGATCTCATTCTCTGAGGCAGAAATGTAGCAGCCTATCTGCATAGTAATATTGTCAATGATCCTGTTGTTAAGCTAACTATTCCTATTCTCAGTCAATTTCCCCAGGAACATAAAACCTGTAAAAGTTTTAAGGCCTCTGGTTTGCCAGAGTGATGTAAAGCCTTATAAATGACAATAAGGGAATCAGCTAGGAAGATGTATGCGCTTTCTCACTTTTTTTCCTGTGCCACAGTGGCACAATGGGGTTAGATTTTTACTTACCCATTTAAAAAAAAATGGATGTTGAGGGTAAATTAAGCATTTACCAAGCAGTCAATAAAATGTCAGGACAATCAGAACAAAGCACTTCCCAAAGTACTCAGCCAGGTCCAGGACAATGATTAGCAAAACTGTATGACTTTCATGCATGGGCGGAGGGGTTGCATAGGCTGGGGGAGGCTTTGCCTCCCCAAACAGTCAGGTGTGACCG
The DNA here is from genome assembly GCF_013100865.1 of Trachemys scripta elegans. NCBI lineage: Eukaryota > Metazoa > Chordata > Testudines > Emydidae > Trachemys > Trachemys scripta. The sequence continues at coordinate 215,702,770 of NC_048299.1, read as the reverse complement.
CACCCTCTCCCGTGACCACTTGCTGTGTGCGGCTCCAGTCCTCTGGCTCCAGTCCCCCAATGCTCCGCTGGGGCTGGGGCTGCTCACCGCCCGCCTTCCCGTGCTCCAGAGCTGGGCAGGCTGCAGCCTATGGCCACCTTCCCCCCTGAGCTGGGGCCGCCTGCCTTCCCAAGCTCCGGAGCTGGGGCCACATGTCATACGTCCTCCTGGCGCTCCTTTGGGGCTGAGGGGCTCTAGCAATGGGACTAGGCCAGTGGCTGTGTGGGCGGGAGGGGCAGCTCTGGACTCTGGTGAAAGGCAGGGCCTGGCTCCGGCAGCGGGTGGTATGGGGTGGAAGAGGTGGGGCCTCAGGTGGAAGGGGTGGGGCTGAGGACTAGCCTCCCCCGGCAGCAGTTCAGGCGCTGCCCATGCTTTCATGTGTAAAAGGCTGAGCAATTTAAAATGACATTCTACTTTTAATTTTTTTTTTTTTTTGCTGTTTGGTGTTCTGTAATGTAATTTAAATGAAAATCCAGGATTAGGACTGGAATGCAGGATATTAGTTAGTGTTTGTAACTTAACTTTCATGTGTTTAGGAAATTCTGAATAGTTCATGCGTCTTTTTTCTGTATTGTAGTTTAAATAACTTACCAAAACAAGTGATTATATTGCATTATTTTGACAAATAAAATTTGCAGAATTTTTATTGTTTAGGCTCAGAATCTCTCCCCCCCTCCCTCGACAGAGACCAGGGCTTGAGAGCGGGCTCCAGTGACCCCGACGGGCACCCTCTGGCCCCTGGAGCAGTCACTTCTCACCTGTCACCAGAACAACTCTTTTGCGCACGCGTCTTGGCATGAACCTCATTATACCCCCCCCCGCCCCGCCGTCAGGGAACTAAATGACAAGAGTAGAGTCCAATCGGAGATGGAGGATCCTCTGCGCCTTAGAGCCAATAGGGGTGGAGAGCAGTGATGGGCGTGTCTTGAAGGGAATACTGTTGGCTGCCCCGCGCAATCTAACGGCCGCTGTTTAGCCGTTCCATGCGCGTGCTTGCGCATGGGGGTTAGGGGGGAAGGGGTTGGTGACACAAGCCCGACCCCCCCCCCCCGCTCTCCGACTCTTATTCGCAGCGTTTTGCTCCCTGCTGCCGCCCCTTACGCCTCTCCCCTCCCCTTGGCCCGGTGCCTGCCCCTCCTCCCGGCCAGTGTGTCCCGCTGGCCGCCCCGGAGCCCAGTGTATGTGCGGCAACAACATGTCCGCGCCGCTCCCCGCCATCGTCCCGGCCGCCAGGAAAGCAACCGCCGCGGTGAGTCCGGGCCTGGCGGCCCGGGGGAGCAGGGGTTGAGCGGCTCCGTCCTGGGGGCGAGGCGCGCGCGGTGCACGCTCTGGCCTGCGGGCCGTGCCCCGCAGAGCGGCGGGTCTCTGTTCCCCGCTGTAACCGCCCGGGCCCCGTGTGCGCGCCCCTCGTGCTCCGGTTCCCTGTCTGCCTTGGGAAGCCGGGCCGGGCCCCTGACTCGCTTCTGCCCCGGGAGCGCGGCGGAGATCCGCTGGCAAACTGCACTGTCCTGGCCGCGGCCGGTGTGATGTGTCCGCACGGCCCTGCTGCTGCCTCGTCCTGCTTGTCTTCTGCGGCGGGGTGCGGGGAAGTTCTACCCACGTGCAATGTTATTAGGGGCTCTCTCCCTGCCGCCTTCTGTCTTACCTTGCGAGCTGTGCGGTGTTACTGGGGGTTTTTTTTTTTTAATGTTTCATTTAGTGGAATTAACTTCAGATGTTGGATGAGATGAAGGTCGTTGATGTCATTTGACTGAGAAGTGTCCCTAGTTGTCGTCTCTTAATAAATTGTATGTTTTGCAAGAAATTAAATATAATGAATTGCTAGACAATATCTGGAGTTACCCCCTTTAGTGAAAAGAAAGAGCGAGCAAACAAGATCTGTAGCAAGCCTTACCTCCAAAAGGAGAGAGAGATGACTAACAGAAGCAAAATGATTTCTTTGGTCTAACTTTGGTTATTATGTCAGTAACCTAATAAACTAAGTTGCAGGGAGATGCTTTTAGGGAAGGAAATATGGGATAAAAATGCAGTGAGGGATTTTATTAGGACTTGGAGAAACTTTTACCCAAAATAATGTTTGCGCTTGGTAGTGCACAGATTTTATAGTATATAGTTTTGTAATAATTTACCAACGGTCATGGTGTCACTGCCTATTTAAAAATCAAGATTGGATGTTTTTCTAAACAAATATGCTCTAGGAATTATTTTGGGGACGTTCTGTGGCCTGTGCTGTATAGGTGACCAGACTCATAATGGTCTCTTCTGGCCTTAGAATTTATGAATGTGTCACAGCTGTTTCTTTCCTTAAAGAAAAAACAAACAAGGGAATTAGGCATGAAACAACTACTTTTTTAACTCTTGCTTTTTTTTTTTTTTTTTTTTTAATTTTAGGTCATATTTCTTCATGGATTGGGAGATACTGGGTAGGTATAATTGTTTACTGATCTGTATCTAACTTATCTTACAGTTTGAGATTTCTGGGTTGTAAGACATGAGTGATTGTAACTCAGTTGCTGTTTCTCACAAATTAATTACACTGCCACTAGTTGCAGAGTTTATGACAAATGCTGAAGAGGTAGCCATGCTAGTTTTTAAAAACTCCCACAAAAACTACAAGCCAAAATACCTTTCTGTCTCTTTATTTAAGTGGTTTTAATGTAATACAAAAACTAAATCAGTTAAACCCTATTCAAAAATATTACCTACATCTGGGAGTAATCATTGAGTTGAACTAGCTGTCTTGTCCCCATTCTTCCCTAAAAGTTTGTGTGGGGGAAGCAGGAAAGCCCATTTGTAAGTATTCTAAATTCAACTTGATAGTCACTCATAAGCCTCATTCATGCAAAAATTTAAGCATATGCTTAGTCACCCAGCTCTGAAGACATAGTTGAGAGTTGCAGTGGCTGGCGGGGCACACAGCTCTAAAGGCAGCGCCACTGCCAGCAGCAGCACAGAAGTAAGGGTAACAATACACATCTGCAAAACTTGCTGTATATGCTGTGACCAACCTGCAAAAAAATGTGATTTCTCTGTGATTTAAGTAGACCCCTGTTTATAGTGAGTATGGTCATATGGTTAATGTTTTATGGTAAATGTTATAGTTAGTGTTACCTGTTAATTGTCTGGTTCCACTCCTTTTCTTGACACTAAATATTTAAGGCAGGATAGTAGGATTTGAAATGGGACATTGAAAGAAACTGGGTGGTTTTATGGTCCTGGGGAAGAAAAAGATTGAGTTACTCTTCTAAAGACATCATACTTTTCAAACAGACCTTTTAGTTATCAAGTGAAGATACGTTTAGTTAGTTAATTAGTACCCATTATGCCTCTGGCGTTTAGGGCAGCGATGAAGCTCCTCCACTCCTGTCTGTTTCTGGCAAGTCTTTCAATGGTCCCCCAGCTGTGCCCCCAGGTTTTTCAGCTTCCACAGCTCTTCACCATGTTTTCGAGTGGCCTCATTTTCGCTTGCCTTCACGTGTCCATCTTAGTGCTATTCTGGTGATGGAATCAGTTTCCATCCAAAGCACATGGCCAATCCATCTCCAAGGCCTCCTGATAATGATAGTACTCATATTTTCTTGGCTGCATTGTATGAATAGGTTTTGGTTTGAGCTTGTTCTGGGCCAAAAGATACGGAGGATTTTTCTGAGGCAGGTTGTATGGAATGAAGACAGTTTGGACATGTCATACTTTGTCATTCTCCAGGATTAGAGCCCTGTGCAGATATAAATTTATATCTGCGGATGCAAGTCAGTATCCGCAGAACCGCAGGACTCTCCTGGGAACTACAGCGGCGAAAGGAGCAGAACATGGGGCTGCCGCTCCCTGGAGCCAGCACTCCACACTGGCTGCTCCTCCGGCGTTGCTATACCGCCCCCAGCCCTGCCTACTGGGGCAGGCACCCAGCTCACTGGCAGCTGTCCCTGGTCACACTCTTGTGTTCAAGAGGCATGCATGCCCCCAGACAGGAGACACAGACAGCTGTGTGGAAGAGACGGGGGTAGGGCTCTGGGCAGTACAACCACGCTAGAGGAGCTGCCGATGTGGGGCGCTGGCTCCTGGGAATGGTGGCCCCATGTTCTGCTCCTTTTGCCACTGTGGTTCCTGGGAGAGCCCTGAGGTTCCACGGATCACGATTTATATCCATGAATATCTGAATTTGCGGATATAAATTTGTGTCTGTGCAGGGCTCTACCCAGCATTATGTACTATAAAGTAGTGTTGAAAGTATGCAGCTCTGATCAATCTTAAATTTGGTTTTGGTGTTGTATTTTGATTATTTCCAGACTGTATTGAAGCTACATTAGACTATGTTCAATACATCCTCGCTTGTTTCCAAAATGTCTCATAGGTTTCAGATTGGAGTTTTTCTGGGGACTTGTAGCTCTTTTATTTTTGTTGTGTTTGTCACAGGCAGTCAGAGTAGTCAGGTTCCTGTTTGTCATCATTGGAGCAAAAGAAATATATACAGCTGCTATAAAGATTTCAGTATACACCTGTATATTTATGCAATGTTTCTTTTTCAACTTGGCAGTTCTGATGCCCAGTTGGAAAGAATCTCAAAATCCTTGCTTAATTAGTTCTCCTCCGACTCAGTTTCTTTTTGACTTGTTAGTACTGCTAGTTTCCAAAATAAGGGGTTCAATACAGTAAGGAGAAAGTAGTAACTAAATGTTAATTCAGGCTTAAGTAGACTTAGACTTTGGAGCCTATAGTATGGAGTCTGATTAGGTGGAAGGAATAGAGGAGACTTGAGGCTTTTATTTATGTGATCTTCCATCAAATGTTCAGTTCCTCAAGGGAACATGTGCACAGTCTTAATGGATTAGGGCTTTTGAGAGGGTTAAGACTTCAGAACATAAGAACGGCTATACTGGGTCAGATCAAAGGTCCATCAAGCCCAGTATCCTGTCTACCGACAGTAGCCAATGCCAGGAGCCCCAGAGGGAGTGAACCTAACAGGTAATGATCAAGCGATCTCTCTCCTGCCATCCATCTCCACCCTCTGACAAACAGAGGCTAGGGACACCATTCCTTACCCATCCTGGCTTATAGCCACTAATGGACTTAACCTCCATGAATTTATCTAGGTCTCTTTTAAACCCTGTTATAGTCCTACCTTTCACAACCTCCTCAGGCAAGGAGTTCCACTGGTTGACTGTGCACTGTGTGAAGAACTTCCTTTTATTTGTTTTAAACCTGCTGCCCATTAATTTCATTTGGTGGCCCATAGTTCTTATATTATGGGAACAAGTAAATAACTTTTCCTTACACACTTTCTCTACACCACTCATGATTTTATATACCTCTATCAGATCCCTCCTTAGTCTCCTTTTTTCCCATATGAATTTTTATTTAGATCATTTCAATAAAGCTTTTTCTTCCAGTTAGAAGTACCATCCTATATTCTACAGGCCTGATACAAAGCCCGATTGAAGTCAGTGGGAATCTATCAATTTACGTAGCCTTCTGATCAGGCCCTACATTAATAACTCATTTTTTTACTTGTTTTAAAAATAAAAGTAATCATGGTGTTTTTAATATTTTTCCTGTCGCAGCCAATTTAACAAACTTGTACTCATCTGCTTAAAAGTTAAGATCTTTCAGGGAAAATTGATTGATTTAAAAAAAAATCTTTTTAGTATTCATAGATTTAATATATACATTATAGTGTGAGCAGCATATTTAATTAATTAATGGAGATAGCCTATCTCCTAGAACTGGAAGGGACTTTGAAAGGTCATCGAGTCCAGCCCCCTACCTTCACTAGCAGGACCAAGTACTGATTTTGCCCCAGATCCCTAAGTGGCCCCCTTAAGGATTGAACTCGCAACCCTGGGTTTAGCAGGCCAATGCTCAAACCACTGAGCTATGATAGCTCTACAATTTCCCTCATGCATGAAAAAGCTGCTTCCAGCAGTGACTGGTTTCTTTTATATATAACAGGGTCACTTATTCAGTGTGTTAAGCATGCTCTGAAACATTGCTCCATTTTAAAAAAAAAAGTAATTAAGCATTTGAAAACAAATTGCCTTAAGAGTTGAGCAGAATTTGTTCATCTTTGTTATACAGACTTTTATGTACTGATTAGAAATCTCTTGTAACTGGATAATAACTTTGCAATGGTTGTAGTCAATTAAATTTCTCTCTAACTTCTGTGCCTAGTGTAGGTCATAGGAACCTTGAAAAAAAATCTTCGCATTGAAGCTGGATGGGATTTTTTTTTTTTTTAATTGAAACTGACCTTTGAAATTTAAGTGTTAATAAACAGCACTCCTAGCTTTGGTTACTACCTGCAACAACAAAAATATACTTTCTGCTTCAAAAAACCTTTTCACCACCACCATGTTACTTGATTTTTACCTTGTAAATTACTGTGAATGTTAACAAATCAGAAAATAATAGTGGTGGAACATACATGTTTTGATGCATATGGGATGATGCATTTTAAGATGGTGCCCTTTTTAGACTAGCTTAGTTCAAAGGCAGCCTTAAGTGCTGAGGTGGTATGTACACCTCAAAGAATTAGTTACGGGTAAATAATACTACTTTTTGCCTCCTTTGCCACCAAGAGTCCAGTCAAGCAAAGCCATACTCAGACATGTTATTCTGACTTCACTAAGACTACTACTTGCATGAATAAATCTTTGTAGACTCCGCTCTTAAATCTTGCGTTCAGTTTTGCAAGCAGCCAGGCCAGCATTCTGCAGTTTCCTGACTGATCAAGTCACCCATGGAGATTGATTGATTGATTTGATTGATAAGAGGTTTTATCTGTCAAATTACAAAATAAACCACACTGCTTCATAGAGGGACTTTACTTTCTTCCCTTATCAAAACCTTTCCATTGTTTAATTATTTTTACTTTCACAGGCATTGAGCTTCTATCTGATTATATTTTCACCTCCCTTGGGGTTAGTTTTATTAAATTTAACATTGCAGGACTTGTGCTAATGAGCTCTGGGCTTTCTAAATGAGCCCACAACATCCATGCCATCCTCTGGGTTTGTGATAGCTGGAGGAATAAGAAAGCTCTGAAACTCAGTGCTGTGTTCCGTATGCTGAACAACATGCAGCTCATCAAAAACTGAATTTTGTATTTTATATGCCAATTTTAAATGTAGAATTACTCTAATTTTTCACTGACCCTCAATTGTGTGGAGGTGTTGAGGGGAAAGATATTTGGATTACTTGAATGCAAGGAAATTAATCTTTAATCTACTTGTTTTTGTTTTGAGTTACTGCAACCTTAGGTGTGTAGAATCATCCACTGTATGTAGACATATACATCTGTAGAGACAATAGTAAGAGTTGGGAAATCTTGGGAAACAGTAGGAGTTTCAAATCTCCTAGCTACTTCAAGTTACTGTTCATGTGGCTTCTATATATGGTGTGATTGTGTCCTTTGCACAGGAGTTCAGGAACTTCAATAGCAATGTCCAGCAGAGGTTGTACATGCCCATTTCATAAAGGGCAGCATATCCCTGCTCCCCCTCAGCTCCTTCTAACTGCCCTTTGGCAGAGAGTCAAAACAGAGTAGCATCCGCTTTAGCTAGTTACTGTGTTTCTTAGTGTATGGTAATTGAGTTTCCTTGTTTGTTACTAATTTAGCTAATTACATTAGACAGTCAATTTCATTTGTTAGTCTGTTCCTGATAGGAGGCTGGCAGATTAAATTGACTGAGGATAGTCAGTTTCATTTGTTAGCTAGTTTTTTTTTTAAAAAAAGCATTTTAGATAGGGTTCCAGTACAGACTTATGCCAGATCCCCATTTACCGGGATTTAAGTCAGTGCGGGTCAGAGAATTGTTCTTCTCACAGGTATACATGACTTCTGCCTATTTTGCTTAGGAGAAGCTCATTTTCCATCAAAGTTTGCTATTTATAGGACTTTTAAAAACACACTCATAAATCTAGGGAATATAGACTGAGCCTGTTCCTCATGGAGAAATCAATAAGACCTCAGTCTGACTCTGGACTGCAGCAGCTTCAGGGATCCTTGAGTGCACTATCTGAGACCCAGCCTGTAAACACACCCCAAACTATGGAGGTAACTGATCTCCATACCCCCTAGCAGGCACTGCTCTTTTAAGTGCACTCAGGCTTGTCTGTTGGAGCAGTGAATAATCCCTGCTGTTCATGGAGTTAAAGACAACTCTAAGATCTCCCACAAGGAAGCTGTCATCTTCCCTGGTACAACAAAAGAGGAGGAGAGAATTCCATGCATCAAAGGAGCTGCTGAATGTGACAGGGAGAAAATCCTCTCACAGGAAGAGCATGGTACCAAAAGGATTTGCCTCTCCTTCAGCCCAAAATCTTAAGGGGTCACTGAAAACTTCTTTGATGTGGGCTTCCATGGTAATGTGGAAGCAATCTAAACCTACCACAGCATGGTCAGAAGCTCCTGCACCGGGGCACCAGAACACCAGCAGCCTGCTTCCTCAGTCTTCAGACAGCATCAGCAAGCTCAGTCTTGGTGGCATTGAGAGCACTTCCTTCTGAGCAGGGGGATGGACTAGATGACCTCCTGAGGTGCCTTCCAACCCTGATATTCTATAAGGGGCAGAGGGCAGTTACAGTACTGAGCAAGCCTTCCCCTCTTACAAGTGAGGCTCTGGGAACCTCTCCAGCACTTTTTTTAAGAAAAGCAGGAGACATCAGGATAACTCCTGCGTTTCAGTCTCCTTATTGCAGTATTGTCCTTTTTCAGCTAAATCTAAATCACCATTAGAGCAACCCAGGATGCCAGTCATAAACATTTCACTGGGCTCCCCTATACAAAAACATGATAGGCAGTCTGCTTCACAAATGTCAGTACAGCTGTCAGTCTCTGTCATTCCTTCTGAGGATTCTTCTCAGGTAACTAGCAGGGGTCAGTCACCAGACCTTCGGTCACTCTTGCATACTCCATCTTGATTCAAAAGTCACACTAAAAAGGACTATGCTATGGATGTCACTTTCAGGGCTTTATCTCAAGACCTAAGTTTTTTTTCCTTGGGGACAACCACCATCCTTATTGATTTCAGGCTTGGATGTATTGGCCCCTCTGGTTTCAGCATTCAAAACCGACCAACCATTTTTCTGCTTTCATCAGAGATTCCATTCGGACTCCTCAGATGAACTGTCAGGCTGTAATAAAGTCATCCTGATATCAGAACCTCAGCACAGCATCTCTGAGGGAGAGGATGAAGAGGTGTAAATGAACTTTCATCCAATGCTTTCTCTTCTCCTTCCCCAGAAGAAACTTCCACACCCTTAACGAGGGATGACTTTTAAAGCATATCAGGAACTTTTCAAAAGAATGGCAAACTTTCTACACATTCTATTCCTGGGGGGATTCTGCGAGACTGTGTGCCCACAGAAAAAAAAAGCACCCCCTGCAGATTTCCTGCTTTTACCTGCAGAAAACGGCAGGGAAGCCAAGGGTGGGGTGGGGTTGGACCTTGTGTGCAGTTTTTGGGAGGGATTGCCCCCCAAACAGAGGCGAGGCATGGGGAGGGGCACACAGGGTTACGTGCCATGGCTCTCCCTCCTCCCCCATTTCTGCAAACACAGAGCTGCCCAACTCAGGTCTCGGGCTTCCCTGATTCTGCAGCTGAATGCAGCATCCTGGGTCCTAGTTCCAGTTGTGTTCTCCTTTTGTGTGTTGGGAGCCTTACTATTTTCTGTGGAACAGTGAGTGCCCGTGGTGGGGATGGGGGATGGAATAGGGCACGGGGGAGGAGAGAGGGATGAAGAAGAAAAGGGGATAGAGGAATCGCAGGGGGAAGCAACGCCACATTTCAGGCTACCCCCTCGGCAGCAGCTGGGGTTCCCCTGTTAAGCAGGCCTATTGAACCAGCACCCTGAGAGGCCCATCCCTCCTACACCTGGACCCCTCTGACCAGACCCCCACTCCAATGAGCCCCAACCAGCTGCACCTGGATCCCCACCCCATCAAGCCCCAGCACCCAGACCCCCTCACTGAGCCCCCCGACACCCTCTAACCCCCCCCCCTCCCCCCCCCCCCCCCCCCCCCCCCGCTGAACCCAACCACAATCACCTGGATCCCCTGCAGAGTCCCATTGCTCCTGCACCCGGAACCCCCCAACGAGCCTCTGTGTATCCAGATCTCCCACTGAGCTGCCTGTATCCAGATTGCCCCATACAGAAACCTCTCACCCCACACCTGGACACCCCCCCCCCCGACAGTAAGCTCCTCCACACTTGGATCCTGCTGGGTTGAGCTTGCCCAGCCACACCTGGTGTGCCTGGCACAGAAGGGCAGGGCCCTGAGGTGTTTCTGGGTCACTCCCAGCCCTTGCACTGTGTCAGGGTCAGGTGCAGCCTCACAGCTGAGTCCCTGTACTGGAGAAGGTGGGGCCTTCAGAATGATCTCCCAATGCAACCAGTGACCTGTGCTCCTCACTGCCATGCTGGAGAGACGTTTATTTATTGACAAATAAAATTTACAGAATTTTAAAACATTGTGCACAGAATTTTTAATTTTTTTGGCGTAAAATTCCCTCAGGAATAATATTCCATTGGAAATGTTTCAAGACAAGGCAGATAAACTATTTGATATTTTGCAACCTGACACTCAGGACAGAATAGCCCTTCCTATTAATGAGGGAATTCTGTAACCTGCAAAGGAATTATGGACTACTCCACAATCTGTGTCAGCAACCTCAAAGAGCTGAACGAAAATATCAAGTTTCCCCTAAAGAGTTTGAATATTTGTATTCACATCTGCCACCATCATCACTGATATTGATTTATCAGAGCTGCATACTTTCAACACTACTTCATAGTGCAGAATGCTGGGGAATGAGAAAGCTGGACATGTCCAAACTGTCTTCATTCCATACAACCTGCCTCAGAAATGTGCTTTAGTAGGATACCAATTGTGGAAAATTGCAGAACAACAACTTGCATATGTATGCTAGTCATTACTTCTTCATATCCGCTTCCAGAGCAGATACACAAGGGGAAGATGAGTCCTACAGTCTATTCAGATGAGCTCCTAGCTCCCACCCTCTTGATCACTGAATTGCTTGTTAATAATGAGTGGAAGCCACGTGCATAGGGAACTCAAAGAAAGAATTGTTACTTAACTAATAGAAACTGTGGTTCTTCTAGATGTTCTGTGTATGTGAATCCCTTGATCCATCCTCCATTCCTGCAGCTCAGACACCTTGTGAAACTCTGGGTGGTGAGAAAGACCTTAGGGGGTGACCGGAGTCATGGTGCCCTTTATGCCCTTGGAGAGGGGGTGCAAGGACATGAAGGGCACATACGTGACTCCTGCTTTGATGCTGCTTTAGAAGTTTTGGAATTCTTTTGCAAGAGATTCAGCCACACCATGCGTGAGAGCCGCAAGCACAAAACATCTTGAAGAACCACAGTTGTTATAAGTGTTTTTAGTGTTGTTTTTATGCAGCATAATTTTTTTTTTTTTAGCGATATTCAAACAAGTTTGAAAACAATTGAGTTTGTGGCCTTGTCTATGTGTCTTTGAATAGATTGACACAGTAAATGTATCATTGACAGGCTTATAGCAAATGCTTTCTTAGAGAAACTACTGTTGGACAAGAAACTAGTTTTCTTTAGATGGGTTTGCTACTTGTTATAAAGGAAGAACTTCTCTTTTAACATTGGTAATGCATTTTGTTTTAGGTTCTTTTAGAAATGTCACCTGTAATGACATGACATTCCCTCTTATTTTAGCATTATTATGGCAACAGTGCTTAACTATTAAAGTTAACAGAATTAAACTAGCACATGAAAATGCTATTTAACATACTTTTCTCCAACAGACATGGCTGGGCAGACGCATTTGCAGGTATCAGAAGTCCACATATAAAATATATTTGTCCACATGCGTAAGTATATAACTTCCTTTTTCATCTTTTTCACTTTTTATTTAGGAAGTTTTACAAATTTACAGTTCCTTGCCATGTAAATATCAAAAACAAAACAATCATTACAACAGTTGGCTTTTGTTTCAAGACATTATACAGGACTAATGTATATTAATCAGATATTCCTGTTTAAGACAGTGTTACCATATTATAGAGTGAGCATCATGAAAATACCTATGTTTCAGGTTTTTCACTATTTTCTAATGCAAGGCTACTATGTAGATTATATTTTGTAAGGCCAGTAGACAAATGTGAGAAGATGAAGTCAGTGAGATTTATGGGTACTCATCACTTCAGTTGACTACTGGCTATCTGCTTACTGAAAAAGTGCAGCTATATGCTTATTTAAAAAAAAGTTTTAAGTATTGATATGAATTACTTAAGCACCCCAGGTTTTGATTAATATTTTGCTTTGTTGCAAATATCTTAATCAGAGTGAATAAATAGAAAATTGGAAAATTGCTCAAATTCAACAACTAACTTCAATTTGACTATTTGTGTAAGTCTCTGCTTTCTGCAAGCTTTCAAATGGCCAAGTGTTACTCAACATGAATATTTATGAGAAGCTAATTTTAAGAATTGATATTTACTTATCTCTGAATTGTATGCTCTCCTTTGTAATACAAAATGCACACTGTTGGTTATTCATGTAGTTAGTATAAAGGTTCTCAAACTTTGGTCTGTGGGCTACTGCTGTGTTCTGCAAAACCCTTTTTGGGGAGTCTGGAGAGATGGCAGTCATACAAAGCTGACCCTCCTGCTTATTTCCAGCAGCTAACTTGCATTAAAAGACAACTAAAATACTTATCAAGTATCGGGTACTCCTGGGGGGGGATTCTGTGCCAAAAAATTCAAAATTCTGCACCAAAGAAGCCTGCAAAATTCTGCATATTTTATTTGTCAAAATAATGCACTATAATCAAACCAGTTTCAATTGTTTTGGTAATTTACTTAAACTACAGTACAGAAAAAAGTCACAATAACTATTCAGCATTTCCTAAACACACAAAAGTTAAGTTACAAATACTTGGTAACTAATATCCTGCATTCCAGTTCTAATCCTGGATTTTCATTTAAATTACATTACAGAACGGCCAAACAGCCAAAAAAACCATGGAATGTCATTTTAAATTGCTCAGACTTTCACACATTAGAGTCATGCAGTTTTGTTAATCCAGGGGTGGGCAAACTACGGGCCCGCCAGCCGTTTTAATCCGGCCCTCAAACTCCCGCTGGGGAGCAGGGTCTGGGGCTTGCCCTGCTCCAGACGGGGAGCAGGGTTGGGGTCTGCTCTGCATGTCTCCCAGAAGCAGTGGCATATCCCCCCTCCGGGTCCTACATGTAGGGGCAGCCTGGGGGCTCCGTACGCTGCCCTGCCCCAAGTGCCACCCCCGCAGTTCCCATTGCCCGTGAACCACCAGGAGCAGTGCCTGTGGATGGGCAGTGCGCAGCAGAGCCACCTGGCCATGCCTCTGCATAGGAACTGGAGTGGGGACATGCCGCTGCTTCTGGGAGCCGCTTGAGGTAAGCGCCACCGGAGCCTGCACCTCTGAGCCACTCCCCCACGCCCCTGCCCCATCCCTGATCCCCCTCCCACCCTCCAAACCCCTCTGTCCCAGCCAGGAGCACCCTCCTGCACCCCAGACCCCTCATCCCCAGTCCCATCCCGAGCCCACACCTCCAGCCAGAGCCCTCTGCCCCAGCCTGGAGCCCTCTCCCACACCCTGAACTCCTCATTTTTGGCTCCACCCCAGAGCCCACACCCCCAGCCAGACCCTTACCCCCTCCCACACTCCAACCCCAATTTTGTGAGCATTCATGGCCTGCCATACTATTTCCATACCCAGATGTGGTCCTCGGACCAAAAAGTTTGCACATTCCTGTACTAATCATTGTCCTGGACCTGGCTGGGTACTTTAGGAAGTGCCTGGTTCTGATTGTCCGGACATTTTATTGACTGCTGGTAAATGTTTTATTTGCCTTTCATCTTTTTTTTTAAATAGGTAAGTAAAATAAATCCTGAGCTGTAATCTAACCCCATTGTGCCACTTTGGCACAGGAAAAAAGTGAGAAAGCACATAGATATTCCTGTCTGAGGATTCCCTTACTGTCATTTATAATAAGGCTCCTTTTACATCACTCTGGCAACTTAGGGGCCTTAAAACTTTCACAGGTTTTATGCTTGTGGGAGAATTGACTGAAGATGGGAACAGTTAACTAACAATAGGAACATTAACAACGTTACTACACAGTCAGGCTGCTACATTTGTGCTTCAGAGAATGAGATCAATTAACTAACAGACAGGCTGCTACATTTCTGCCTCTAGCCTGCCTCGTGCATAATAAAAAGCCGTACCCTTCCATGCCAGTGAGCTGCAGTGGCAAGCGAGGGACAGACTCTCTCTCTCTCTGTCCCTTGTTGGCATGTACGCACGCCCAGCCCCCTCCCCCGCCCTACAGTGATCAACCACACAGGCACGCACACATGCCCAGCCTCTCTTCCCCCATCTCTGAGACTGGTCCAGATATGCTGCCTGGGCTGCCAGGGAACAGGCGCGTGTTCCCCTGGCAGATTTTTTTTTTTTTTTTTTTTTTGCGTTTTTCTGTGGGAGGCACAGAAAAAAAAATGCAGGTCATATGAATTTTGCGCAGAATTCACTTAGGAGTAACAGGACTCTACCTAGTAAACAAGGCATTAAACTATAGCTGGCATCTCTTTAACACTTAAAATCAGGGTGAGTAAAAGACCAATCTTGGTCTATTTTAAGAGAAACTCAGATTGTCTGTCTATCCTATGACTTAACTGTTCTTTCTGGGAAGAAGAGCATCTTGCCTCATTAGGGCAAAAGTAGTGGAGAGGTATCCCATGTTGCAATAAGCAGCAGCAGTCTTGAGAGATCTGTAGCAGGGTTGGTGGGGCAAGGGTGAACACTGTTGTGGAGTTCAGCATCTGGTTTCTATATAATAAAGCCAACCCCTTGAACTACTCTGCAGACCCATCTGAATGATAGCCCAGCACTCTCTGGACTCACTTTCTTGCTGGCCCTTTGCTCTTTTATTTTAAAATGTGATAGCTGTGTTTCCTGGTCCACATTCAGCACCTCTTGCAAACAGTTCATCTCCTACTTTCAGTGCGGTAGAGAGAGAAACCTGTGGATTGAAGTAAAGATGTTTCCGTTTCTCACCTGGCAAAGCAGAGTATAGCATGGAAGTGATCAGAGGCAGGGGGGCACCTAAGGGTACATCTGCACCTACAGTGGCAAACTTAGAAGCCATAGTTCATCATGGTTTCACTGTCAGTGGTGTTGGAAATAGTGGAAGCTGTAGCATAGGCAAGATCAAAGTGTTTTTGCCACTGTCATAGACCACATGCTGGTCTCAGCCATGCTTCTTTGCCTTTCCCATTCTTTAGTGGCTAGCTTTCTCCCTCTTCTCCAACCCCCCCCCCCCAGAGGAGGGGAAAGAATGGGAGGTACTTATCTCTTTATCTTCCCATGCTCTCAGAATTTTAGCAGGTGGTGGGGTGAGGTGCAGCGCGGCACAGAAGAGCAAAATTGGATGAGGGGGAATCAATTTTCCCAAAATTACAATAAAACATATGGCAGTTTTTATTATCAGATCATTGGACTATCTATAATAGCCTCCTCTGTCTGACAGTTGCCACTACCACATTATTCAGAGGAATGTGGAAGAAACCACATAATGGACAATTAAGATGTAATCTGCACACTGGAAGTTTCTTCTTAAATTGTTAGCAGCTGGCTTATTTCCTGAAACATAGGTGTCTATGTCCTTTGCAAACACTTGTATAATCTGTCTGAAACAACTATTTTCTCATGCATATAAATGCCTAATTCAGCACTTGGCCTTGACACATTGTGACAATTAAGTCCACTGCTAAATTATGCAGTGCGTGGTTTTAAAAAAAATATCTGACCAGTATCATCCTCATCAGTTTTAAATTTGATGCCTTTCAATTTCATCAGTGTCCCTGGTCATTTTTGTGGTGGCCTCTACGTATTGCCAATGGGATGCTCCTATTGGGGTTCCGAGCTTTGGAAACTTTATGGAAACCAGTTCATCATAAGTACTTCATGTGAAATTGAACTTTTGGACCCAAGTTTGTAAAAGCATGTATACCTAATTTCTTGCTTTATTTGGACAGTTTGAGATGTGAGGACATTATTTTCCATTCCCAGAGTGACTTTTGGGTTTCAGATCCAAGACTCTCTTCATTTCTAGTGTTAGTGTTGTATTATAGTTAGTTTTTTCTTCTGGGCGCTTTGCTGTTAGCCAAACAGGCTTCCAGGGGGTTGATAAAGAATGGGATTTAATCTTTGTGCATTGTGCTTCTCCATGTAAATGGAAGTGGATATATACACCAGCTCTCTTTTAGGCTGGGCAAGCCCACTCTTCATACTACTGTTTGGAAGTAGGACCTTCACACACAATTCCTGCACCAATTGGCAGCAGAGGCCCTGGGCCTTAGCTGATGAGTCCTGAGTATCCAATCCTTGGATCTGACCTATGATTGGCTATCTACCCTTGCACTGGAAGAGAGTATGCTGCCAGGCAAGTCAGATGGAGAATTCTGTACCAGATGGGAGTTGGTGGCTTGCTTACTCTTGCAGGCAACAAGATTTCATTGAGTCCAATAATTGAGCTTTTTGGTGCTAGAATTTCATTAATAGTTATGCTGATTTTGTTGTCTAAGGAACTCTTTGGTCTATGTCTTTGTTCAATGGCTGGAGATTGCTGGGTGTCTAAAAAACCTGGTACTAATCAAGCATCTATTGACCTGTTGAGGCCGGAGAATTTCTTGGCACCAAAAAGGTTTGTATTCTTGGAACAGACTTTTGCAGCTGCTCCCTTGCTATTGCTGAAGTTTTTGCTTGGAGGAGGGGCATCAGTTTGTGTTCAAGTGAGTGAATCCACCTGCCATCTCAGCTTGTCTCTCAGGTGCCGCACTATTGCAGCCTAGACCTTTCAGGTATCCTAACTTCTTCCTGTGGGTCAGAGAACCAGTACCTTGATGGAATCTTAATTTGTTATTAAAAGGGCTGATGGACTCATGTTTGAGCCCTTAAAATGGGACTCTTCTTTTTACAAAAGACAGCATGACTACCTCTATGAGAAGAGAGTTGCATAGGTTTTAATAATTTATCCTATTTTCACCATATTCTTCAGAGATAGTCTTACAAATTCATTTCAAATATATAGGAAAAATTGAGATTTCTGTGTGAATCAGACAATCTCATAATTCTTTCCAAAACTTCATTATTTTCTGGAGGAAACAAGGCTCCACACCCCCATTTACAGGGGGTTTTGAGTTATTTTATATAGTTAGAACCAAAGACTTTAAGAAGTCAGCAAGACTTCTTGTAGCATAAAGAAAATGCCATTTCCACTTTAGGAGTTGCAAAGTGGAACAGGTTGTACAATGAAACCTGTTATGACTCAGCTAGGGTGAGAATGCCTCAGGGTCTTACTTTTGTCGTAACAGACTGAGTTTTATCAATGATGTGCCTTCAGAATGTTTCCATCGTAAACTACAAGCAGGGCTACTATGTGGATTTCTGTACATCCATTTATACATCACTGCTCTCAAATGGGTATCCAGATCTGATGTTTGCTTTGGGAGACTGAATCTGTGGAGTCCTGCACGGATACAAAATTTATATCCGCATCCAATCCGCAAAAATGATCCGTGGATATCCGCATTTGCAAGGCTCTATGAATATATTTAATTAGAACTCTTAAATCACTTTTCTGGGGGTTCTGCTGTTTGCTAGACTCCCATAAGTCTGAATGAGCAGAGGCCAATTGAAGAATAGTTACTTGTGCTAATACACCTCTACCCCGATATAACGTGACCCAATATAACACGAATTCGGATATAACATGGTAAAGCAGTGCTCCGGGGGGGGGCTGCGCACTCTGGTGGATCAAAGCAAGTACGATATAACGCAGTTTCACCTATAACGCGGTAAGATTTTTTGGCTCCTGAGGACAGCGTTCTATCAAGGAAGAGGTGTAATTGTGGTTCTTTGACATTGTTGCCTCTGAATATCTGCTCTATGTGGCCATTCTTTTCATGAGCGCATATAGCCAATTTTTCTTCTCTGTACCATTCGTATGCTTCTATTGTCTGTGCTTTTCATAGTCTGTCAGGGTTTTCATTCTGTTCTTAAGGAAATCAACTAATTATTTTAATCTGTTGCCTCAAAACCTATTGTAGTTCTGCTAAAAGACCAAAATTGGTCTAACTCATGTTTACCTTCAGTTTTAAAAATGAGAGAGCTGACACTGGTCATGCTTTAAAAATGGGATGAAAATATAGGAAACATCTAGCTTTACAACTTAACCTGAAATCTTGCAGCAATGCAGAAATAGTTATCTGATGTGTGGTGTTATGTCAACAAACCTTTGTATTAAATTATACCAATATTATTTCTCAATTTCTAGGCCAGTTATGCCAGTTTCTCTGAATATGAATATGGCCATGCCATCTTGGTAAGTACTTTCTGAATTGGAGATAATCATATATAAAGTCATAAGTGTTTATATTGATTGGACTTAACTCAAGGATGAGCTTGAATTGCTAGTTTTAATCAACTGTAAATGTAGAACAAACGTTCTAACAAAAGTTTCTCGTTAATAGTGTCAAACTGTCTCATCAGAAGCAAAAAAGAAATACTAGCTCTGAGAAAGAAAATTCATCAGACAGGGAAAAAGCAACTTTTAAAATTGAAAACATCAAATGTATAATATACATAAGTCTTCAATCTGCTTGAAAGTTTGTATTCTTTGTGTGCTTGTTTACTTATGTTCCACTTCTGGTGTGCATGTGCCTCATGAGCTGTAGCTGGGAATGCTTTAGTCAGCTATATCTTTTGGTCATACCTGTTCCTTTGATGACCTTGAGCCCTGCTCCCCGAGGGTAGAAAGGGGGTGGAACAACCAACTGACATTCATTTCCTTTCAGCTGCTCCTGGCTATGAGGTGGACCCAAATAGCAGTGTCCCAACTCCCTTTTTCAGTCACCTATTTTATTAGGATTGTGTAAATAGTTATTTAGACTAGGTATTTAGTGTAGTGTTTTTAGTAATTTTAGCTTTGTTTAGATTTATTTTCTGCACTTTAAAGGGAGGGTCTGATATTTTGTCAGGACAGAAACCCCGGGCTTTACGTTTTGAGTCCTGTGGGGCTGGTACGCCCATGTATGACACACATTTAAGTTGTCTTTACTTTTTAGGTTCTGGATATGTAAAAGAAAAACATAAGGATTGTAATACCCTCGCCAAGAGGGCAGCTACATCTAGGACAACAGGATGAAGTTATTCCTTTTTGAGAAAAATATGAGGCCAGTCTCTGAAGCAGGTGGAATGTAGAATCCCCCAGTCTGGGACAATCCTCAGTGAAAAATGTCCTGGTAACTGCCTTAACCTCCAGGGGTCTGGCTGCTTGTGTGTCGTCAGCTGCGAGCAGTAACAGGTATCGCTCTTCTCAGGAGTGCAGAGGAAGATTTCACAAAGAAAGAGGTTTGGCTCACTCCCTGCTGTCTCTGGGATGAAGGGCTCTCTGAAAGCAGCTCGTCATACATCAGTTTGACAGGAGGCAGCTGAGAGAGCCTCACCGGTGTCCGTTAGCACTGGAGCAGAGCTTTCTGCTGGCTGCTGTCAGTTTGGTGCTGGCACCATCTGCTCTGGGCGCTGAGTCAGCTCTTTCATCTGTCTTCAGCACCAGTCCATTCTGAGCAGGTTTCTCCAGTGCAGGACAACTCTCTTGGCTGTCTGCAGCATGGGCTCGTTCTGAGCATGCTGCTCTGGCACTGATTCAGTTACAGCCCCTTGCAGTGCTGACTTCCTCAGGTGGCCTGAGAGAAGCATCTGTCTGTGCCTGTTCATTCGGAGCCTGACTGCCCCTTAGTAAATGTTTTGTCAATCGGGATGCTTTCTAAGTCACCTGCGGGTTATTGTGGTGAGCCCCATCAGTGGGTATTTCTCCAAATCCCTCATGAGCAGCACCCCATCCTCTTCTTCTAAGAGGATGGGTATTCCTTTTCTGATAATGGGGATGTTTTACCCTCTTACCCTTTGGGAGTAACTTTTTATGACTCATATGTTTGAGAGTCAGGTCATACATAGGGTAAATATATAGGCATGTTAGTTCAAAAGCCTCTAGGTAGTACCCCCCTGCCCTGGCCACATTCACTTCATCCATGTGGACCAACTGCTTCACTTCACTGGTGCCATATCCTAAATCAAAACTTTCCTCAGCTTCAATTTCTATGGGTTAGATATCTTTTACCCAAGGATCCACCCGTCATGCAAAAGCAATCACAGTGATCTTGTACATATTGTTGAACCAGACTCTTCTCCACATCAGACTCTAAATGAACATGTACTTCTGCAACAAGTTTCTGAAACTATCCTAGAGCATATTCCATCCACGTCTTCACAGTGTGAACATATGGCTCCTCTTGAGGCATCGTCATTCGATAAGTCATTTCAGGAATTGGTCCACAGAATGACAGAAACTTTGGCGATCCCAGCTCAGACTTTCAACAAAATGGACATCTATTGGACATTTTGCATATCTCTCTACTGGATATACACTTGCCTTACCTTTAAATGAAGGCTTGTTAGAACCAATCTAGCTATTGTGGCAGACTAACATCTATCGCCAACCTGTAAGATAGCTGAAAAAAGGTGTTGAGTCCCTTTGATAGGGTTTGAATATTTCTAAATGCATCTTGTTCAGGGTCTTTGGCACAGCTCAAGAGAAGTTGAAACATCAGTCTTTTAGAACTACTCCAAAGGAGAACAGGAAAAGAGTGGACCTCTTAGTAAAGAAGAATTATTTGTTAGCTAGTCTTCAACTTCTCATAGTGAATTATCAGGTCCTTCTATCATGTTATAATTACCTTATGTAGAGCAAAGTTGCTGAAGATTTTGAGAAACCTTTGTTAGACATCAGAGAGAAATTTAAATCTCTGTCTATGGAGGGTCAATTAATAGTTAAAACCCTCTTCACAAGCCTCCAGTCATGCTGCTAATGCAGCATCGAAGTCCATGGCAGCAGCAATTAGGCAGTGTGTCATGGCTCCAGCATTCTGGGTTTCCAAACAAGATTCATATTACACTGGAAGACCCTCCTTTGAAGGGAATCATCTGATCTGATCTGTTCTGTTCTAAAACTGACAAGTTGTTACATTGAAGGACTGTCTCGTACCATGTCACACATTAGGCAGCTATGCTTCCCATTACAAGAAGCAGTCTTGATATCATACTCAAGCGAAACACTGTCACTACTATATCATCTTTATCAGAGAACATCAGATTTCTCTAAGAAGAAACCATATATACATAGGAGGAGACCTTCATCGACTTCAAATGCTGCGAAGGCTGGCTCAGTAGTCATTTTGATGTGTATATCGAGAGCTGCCAACCAATCTGAGAGGATCTTTATACCTTCCCTACCCTCTTTGGGTACCGTTTGCATTATTTTAGGGAACAGTATCACCAGCAACAGGTGGAGTACTGGAAATAATTCCAAAGATTACTCTAGTCAATTCCAAGACATTTCCACCCCCAACTCATCTTCCCCATCTCTTTTTAGGGACTCCACTCATGAGAGTCTCCTTCAACAACAGGGTCCGTTTCTTTTGGCTCTTTGTGATATAAAGGAGATTTTGACCCACAGTTGGGGGGAAAGGGTTCTATTTGTGATATTTTCTAGTCTCCTCCCCCCCCCCAAATTGGGAGATTGGTGTTTAACATTGGATCTGAGATCTGCATTTCTTTGTTTGCCAGTTCAAATTCCTAATGGTAACACTGTCCTTCAAACTTCCTTCCCCAGATCTTCTAGATTGGTTTGCAGCTCTAGACCTACAAAATGCGTATTTCCATACAGCACATAGGAAATACCTGTGCTTTGTAGTGGGCAACACACATTACCAGTACAAAATGCTGCCTTTTGGTTTGTTTATGGCCCCAAGAACTTTCACTAAATTGTCTGGCCATGGTAGCAGCACATTGCAGAAAGAGAAATGTTTTTACCCATATCTTAGTGATTGTTTGAAAGGATTGTTTTCAGACAGGTGATAAACAGCGTTCATTATGTCATACGTCTGTTGTGCAAAGTGGAGTTGAGTGTGAACGTGAAAGTCTCATTTAATCCAACACAAAAGGTGGACTTTATTGGGGCGCTACTTGATTCCATGACGGTTTACGCATACTTGGTGCAGACCAAGTTTGACACCATACTAGAGAGGATAAATCAAGTGGGAAACAATCCATGTACCACAGCAAGGACATGTCTTTGGCTTTTAGGTCACACAGCTTCATGTATTCTCTGACTCCATTCAGCAGACTGCATCCTTATTGTCTTCAGGGGTGGTTATGGATAGCTTATTGCCTGGCTGTTCACAAAATAGATATAGGAGTATGCATCCCTCAAGAAGTTTTGAACTCCCTTATTGAAAGATCCACATCAGGTCTGCAAAGGAATTCTGTTCTCCCTAGCGCTTCCCACAAAGTCAACAGTGACCGATGCTTTGTTGTTCGGTTGAGGAGCCCATCTTGACAACTTGACAGTACAGGGTCAGTGGTCCCGGAGAGGGTTGGCTTCATATAAGTGTCCTACAACTCAGACTGACATAGCTTGTCTGCATGTCCTTTCTATTTCATAACAAAGTTCAGAGTTTACAAAAAGAACATGGTGTTATTGTCAGTTCTTACATAAACTAGAAGGAACCAGATCAATGCTCTCATGCAGGAAAGCAATCCTTCTATGGAGTCTGAAGGTGAAATATACAGCTATCTGCACCTTTTATCTTCCAGTCCTACACAACACGCCAACAGACATCTAAATAGACATTTTTCTCATAATCACTTATGGTTCATAAAGGATTCTGTCATCAATGGGGTGCTCCCCTTATGGATCTGTTTGCAACTGAACAGAACAAGAAATGCAAAGGCAGTGCTAGTTCACGGTAATAAGAAATCTCTTGGTAACACCTTCAGTACCTCTGTCTCTTCTACCAGACTTAATTACCCAGAACAATGGGACAGCTATTCATTCAGATGTGTCATCACTACACTTCATAAAATGGAAACTGTCAGGTAACAGAGTCAAATAATTGTTCTGCTGATGTACAGAGCATATTGATTCAGAGCAGAAAGCAGTCTGAGGACAACTTGTGTTGCAAAATGGAAGTGTTTTTCATTGTGGGTTTACCAATATAATCTTTCTCCAATCTTTCATCTCTTTGAGTATCCGTTATACTTAAACTCTGGTTAGTTGTTAAGCTCATTCCATGTTCATTTGGCTGCTATCTCAGCACAGCATCCACCATCAGGACCCATACAGCTTGCTCATCCTTCAGTTTAAAAGTTTTTGTGAAAGGTTTAAGGGGATTTCTTTTTATTAAAACAGTTTCCTCCATGTTGGAAATTTAATGTTATTTACCAGTCTGATGGGGACATCCATTTGAACCATTAGTCTTGTGCTCGTTATTCCATTTGTCTGAAGACTGAATTCCTGTTTGCAATCACATTGACACTCTCAGGGTCTGAACTGCAAGCTGTCGTGCCAGGACCGCAGTATATGACTTTTTTCACAGGGATAAAGTTACACGTTAGCCTCACCCTACATCACTATTCAGAGTAATCCCTTAATTTTCATTTAAATAAGTCCATTCATTTAAGTGTGTTTCTCCCCTCTCCCCCCCCCCAAAAAAAAGCCTCATTCATCCAAGGGCAAGGCTGTGTTTCAGATTTTGGATGTCCTCTATGCTTCCTCCTCTTACTTAACTCCAACAAGACCCTTAAGGCACTCCCATAGTCTGTCTGTCTGTCAAGAGCTCCAGGGGTCAGGCAGTCTCAACTCAGAGAATCTCTAATTAGGTGTGACACTGCATAAAGTTACTTTATGGGGTGGTCAATTTAGAACACAGGTCATGTTAGCTCATATTCTACCACATACCACTTCTGGAGCCTCTTTTAGGGAGAATACCCATAGCTGATATATGTAGAGCTTCTATTTGGAGTATTATACATACATTCCCTAGTGATTACTTTTTCATTCAGGTACCTTGTTCAGATGCCCCATTTGAGAGGGCTATGTTGCAATTTTTATTTTATTAGAGGAGAGCACTAGAGTTTATTTATTATATACTGTTTGGGAGTCACCAGAAGTAGAACACACACAAACAAGCAGTCAAACTAGAAAGGAAAGTTACTTATCTTTAGTAACAGGAGTTCTTTGAGAGATGTTTACATGTGTTCCATGATCCACCTTCCTTTCCCCACTACTGCCGAGTCTAATAGACTGGGGTTGAGAGTGGCATGGGAAGTGAGGTTTGGTTGTTTGCCCCCTTTCTGTACTCGGGGGAGGAGACAGGGCTTGAGGTCATCAAAGGAGTAGATGCCGCCAATGGACCTTGCTGATTAAAATGTTCCAATCTCCAGCACATGGAGTGCATACACATCAGAAATGGAACACATGTAAACACCACATTTCATACTCCAGTTACTAAAAGTAAGTAATTTTCCTTTAATTATTTGTTGTGAAAACAGGAACAAAAATTCCTGGAATTATTATTTACTACTAGTAATGGGTGGTATTGTTTTGTGGACAATTCACTTTTTTGTAAAGTTTAAACAGTTGTCTCTGATTTCTTTTAGAATGGAAGCTCCAATAGAAAATTGTGTTGAAATCCATATTTTTTTACTTTAAAGTGAGGCTGTGAAATGTTATGTAAATCTTCCCTCTCTTGATTTTTTTCTTCAATTTTTTTTAGTTTTTCTATATTAGCTGAAAGAACTGTTTAATTCTCAGCATATGCCTGCTAATATTTGGACAAAAATATTACAAAGAATATATTGCCTTCCTCTTAAATATCAAAATAGTGAACTGTTTTATTTTGACGAGGTAGAAGAGGGCAAAATTCTTAAGAGATTATAGTTGGTTTAGAAGTTGAAGTTTTTTTTAATTCCCACTAAAAGATTTCTCAATGTGTTTAGTATAAATGACAGGTGCAGCTCTACTATATAGTGCAGCAACTGAAATAAAAATTATATAGTTGAGCATCTAATTCCTTGTACCATAAACCATTAGATTAAATAAAAGAAATAAATAAAATTAAATATGCTTAAACTCTTAAGATCAGTCATTTCTGGGCTCTCACATCTGAGTACTTACATAACTACTGTTTACAAGGTGTAAACTGATTGAGCCTATAGCTTAACACAAGGTTGAGCCTATTCTTAATAATCTGTAGGATAATAAAACATCAAAGTGTGGAAAAAGTGATTATTAGTAAATCTTCTCATTGCTGTTTGTATGGTTATGTCAGCGTACAAAGGTGTGTTAGTTCCCTAGTGAATAAACGTTATCTAATTGTGTTCTTTTTCTTTTAAGGTTTGATATTATTGGACTCTCTTCAGACGCACAGGAAGATGAAGCTGGGATCAAGCAGGCAGCAGAGCATGGTACATTTATGAGTATTTTTAATGTATCTTCCAATTTTTGTAAATGAGTGTTTCCCAGATAATATATATACTGTATAAAATATGCGTGTGTATATGAAACGGCTCCTTCGTTTTCAGCTGTTTTCTCATTAGCCAAGTTAGAAACCGACATTAAAATGATGATTTAAAATGGTGAAGTCTCTGATAGTATATTGTCTGTTTGTTAACTAAATGATTTTAAGTTTCTTAAATTGTGTGGGTGAATTTAGTGGCTCATTGATCAGTCTTTGTATTCCCACATGTCAGATGCATTCCTATCACCCACTAAATTAGAAACCTTCTAGAAAATACAGGCCACTGAAGCCACACAAGCATGGTTATGACACCAAATGCTCAAAAGTCACCACCCATTCTGCACTGGGACTTTTGTGTCACCCTGACCCAACAGTTTCTATTTTGGTACCAGCACTTCTGGCCTTGCATGAACTGCTGGTGTCTATAGCACCAGAATTCTTGACCCTAGTCTCAGAACTTTTGGTCCAGAGTGTTTTGCTTGGGCAATACTCCATCAACTTCCCATCTGCCAGCTTTCCCTTGACACAGGGGAGATTAATACTGCCTTTTACCACCTATACCACCTCCTCTTCTGAACTCCCCTCAGAACTGCTACATATTAACTACTGGACTTCATTTGACTTGCAGTTAAAGTACTGATAGATCAGGAAGTGAAGAATGGAATTCCTTCTAACAGAATAATTTTGGGAGGCTTTTCTCAGGTAAGGTACTTGTCAGGAAGGGAGTTTCAGTTTCTTTGTTGGAGGGAAGTTGAAGTTATCTCCTTGGAACTGGGAAATCCTGTTAACGAGCCGATGATAGTCATTTCTGAAAATAAGGCCTTTAGGTTCGACTTACCTCCAAAAGGCCACAAAAGTAATTCTTTTCCGACTCTAAAAATCGACTTGGTGAAAAATGAGTTTACATACTACAAAACTGCTATAAAGTAATATTAAAATAATTTAAGTTTAAGATGAATAGTAACTTCAGGGGTTAGTTCTAAAATTTCCATGTCATTTTGATTCTGTAAGGCATCTGCTTTTTGTATTCCAAAATGCAGAAATAATTTGAGTCTGAATTTTATGTAGTTCACAGAAGATCTGAACTTCAGAAGGAAGGAATTATTATTTCCTGAATGAGTTGTCAAAGGTCTGCGGTAGACGTTTTGTTGTCCTGTGATAAACTGGTTAATAAGAATATACAAAGACTAATGTGAACAAAGCTACTATCCTGCTTTTCCTTTTCATTTGCCATCAGATACTAACAAGTAGAGGAATGAAAGTGTTAACTACTGTCATGTACCTTATTGCATTATATGGTTTTAAAGTGGCTGTGGTCAGACAAATGACTAGGAAAGAGAGAACTGTCATTATGGGAAGTGAAATTTTCTTTTGGCTTGCGTATCATCAAGGGAATTAACAAATTTGTTCTGTAGTCTCCTTTTAAAACAACAACAAAAATGATGTTGCCACGAGTCTGGAAGAATACAAGATTTTAGATTTAGTTTGCAATTATCAGTTAGAACAGTGCTGTCATTTTACTTGTAAACTGAACAAATTTGATCTAGAATAATTGAAACACAATAAGGATGGAGTCACCTGATATTTTTAGAAGTACTTTTCAGATCCATCAGTTGAAATTACAAAATATTGTTTGTAAATATAAGGGGCCACAAATCCTGAAGTAATGGTGATAACTATTTAATTTAGATGTTTAACTTCACCATTGTAATAGTTTTTATATTTCTTGATTAGGGAGGTGCCTTGTCATTGTATACAGCTCTTACAACACATCAGAAATTAGCAGGAGTCATAGCACTCAGTAGTTGGCTTCCACTACGGACCTCTTTTCCACAGGTATTTGTACTACTTTCTTAAACATAACTCAGTCTTCAGTGAGCTAATTGAAGTTGAACATTTGAACATATTTTTTTACTTTCATTACACTGTATCCACAGACTAACACCTCCCCCCCATCTCCCACTAGATAGAAATTGCGTACGTTAATTAGGTAAACAATTCTTTAAATATGTCCATAAATTAAGTCTTTGTCTACACCAGCACTTTAGTTGGCAAAACTTTTGTCGCTCAGGGGTGTGAAAAAACGCACCCCTGACTGATGTAAGCTTTAAAGATAAAAGTGCCAGTGTGGACAATGCTATGTCTGCAGGAGAGCTCTCCCGCTGGCATATAGCAGCTACTTACAGCGGTGCACCAGCAGCAGTACAGCTGTGCCACTGTAAGGTCTATAGTACAGTAACTCCTCACTTAAAGTCATCCCGGTTAACGTTGTTTCGTTGTTACGTCGCTGATCTATTAGGGAACAAGCTCGTTTAAAGTTGTGCAATGCTCCCTTATAACATCGTTTGGCAGCCGCCTGCTTTGTCCACTGCTTTCAGGATTCTCTGGAAGAGCAGCCCCTCCTTGTGGGGATTAGAACTGGGGTGGGGGGACCCCCCCCCATTCAGCTCCCATAAATTCCCTGTAAGGTATGTGGCTCAGCAGCTGCCCAGCAGCAGTTCAGCTGTCCCTTCCCCCACTGCCATGCTGCTCCTGCCCTGCCCTCTGCCCTGGAGCTGCTCCCTGGAGCTTCCTGGGGGAGATGGGGAGAGGGGTGCTGATATCAGGATGTCCCTCTGCCCCCCTCTCCAGAAAGCGGAGGAGGGGGACAGGCTCAGGGAAAGAAAGGAAGGAGCTTGCTGGAAGCTGTTGCTTCCCGTCTGAACTGGCTGATCTGCTTAAAAGGGCAACGTACTTGAAGTGGGGTCAGCGTACTTACTGGGGGAATGCACGTCTCTCTCTCTCTCTCACTCACGCACACACACCCCAGCACTTTGGAAAGTCAGCACCTGTGCAGCCCTGCATGTGCTGTCAGGAGAAGGCAGTGGTGCACTCCAGCTGGATAGCATGGGCTCATCATCATGTTCAGGGAAGTGTTTGCAGCTACTGCCCTGCATCTATTGTGTTTCCGCCCTCCTGCCTCAGTCCATGCTGCCTTGTCGAGCGTGAGGCTACATTAACAACAGCGTATTAACCCCCAAGGGCTCAGCCGAGTGCTAGTTCATCATTTAGCAGCAAGGCATTCCCTGGGAAATATCCCACCCTCTGACTCCACCACCTCAACCAAGCTTCACAATCATTCATTGCTGTGTACAATATTAAACTGTTTAAAATTGTTTAAAACTTATACTCTATATGTATATAATGTCTTTTGTCTGTCGAAAAAAATTTCCCTGGAACCTAACCCCCGCCCCCATTTACATGAATTCTTATGGGGAAATTGGATTCGCTTAACATCGTTTTACATAGTCGCATTTTTCAGGAACATAACTACAAGGTTAAATGAGGAATCGTAGGGTTGGAAGGGACCTCAGGAGGTCATCTAGTCCAACCCCATGCTCAGAAACAGGACCTAATCCCCAACAAAATCACCCCAGTCAGGACTTTGTCAAGCCTGACCTTAAAAACCTCTAAGGAAGGAGATTCCACCACCTCCCTAGGTAACCCATTCCAGTGCTTCACCACCCTCCCAGTGAAAAAGATTTTCCTAATATCCAACCTAAACCTCCCCCACTGCAACTTGAGACCATTACTCCTTGTTCTATCATCTGGTACCACTGAGAACAGTCTAGATCCATCCTCTTTGGAACCCCCTTTCAGGTAGTTGAAAGCAGCTATCAAATCCCCCGTCATTCTTCTTTTCTGCAGACTAAACAATCCCAGTTCCCTCAGCCTCTCCTCATAAGTCATATGCTCCAGCCCCCAATCATTTTTATTGCCCTCTGCTGGACTCTTTCCAATTTTTCCTCATCCTTCTCCCAGTGTGGGGCCCAAAACTGGACACAGTACTCCAGATGAGGCCTCACCAATGCCGAATAGAGGGGAATGTTCATGTCCCTCAATCCTACTTATACAGCCCAAAATGTTGTTAGCCTTGGCAACAAGGGCACACTGTTGACTCCTATCCAGCTTCTCATCCACTGTAGCCCCTAGGTCCTTTTCTGCAGAACTGCAGAACTCGATCCCTAGTCTGTAGTAGTGCATGGGATTCTTCCTTCCTAAGTTCAGGATTCTGCACTTGTTGAACCTCATCAGATTTCTTTTGGCCCAGTCTTCTAATCTGTCTAGGTCCCTCTGTTTCCTATCCCTACCCTCCAGCGTATCTACCATTCCTCCCAGTTTAGTGTCATCTGCAAAGTTGTTGAGGGTGCAATCCACACCATCCTCCAGATCATTAATAAAGATATTGAACAAAACCGGCTCCAGGACTGACCCTTGGGGCACTCTGCTTGATACCGGCTGCCAACTAGACATGGGGCCATTGATCACTACCCATTGAGCCCAACGATCTAGCCAGCTTTCTATCCACCTTATAGTCCATTCATCCAGCCCATAACTCTGTAACTTGCTGGCAAGAATATTGTGGGAGACCTTATCAAAAGCTTTGCTAAAGTCAAAGAATAACACATCCACTGCTTTCCCCTCCTCCACAGAGCCAGTTATCTCTTCATAGAAGGCAATTAAGTTAGTCAGGCATGTCTTGCCCTTGGTGAATCCATGCTGAGTTACTGTATAGACATAGCTAAAGAATGTGGTGCTGTCAGACAACTGAGGCATCATGTGAAGTCTAGTCCTTTGTCAAAGCTATTGTTAGGCATTGGTGCCTTTGCTCTGTTATTGAAGCTAACAAGTGCTCGTCTGCTCCAGTCCTCCAGATGGCTGTGGAGCTGATATATGGGAGATTCCATTTCCCTGAAGTTGTTGGTAGATCAAACATGCTAACCCAACATTCATTCCAGCAGAGGGTTAAATTTTACATGATTCCTCAGGGGTCCTTTTGTTTAGCAGCAGCCCTTTCATTTACTCCGTCCTTAATTTTTTGTCTGTTTGCTGGCTGACTTATCTGGTCACCTCCCCTAACTCTTGCAACTTTCTGGGATTCAAAATACCACTACCACCTCCTGTCACCTCAGTAGCAGTCTTGGAATAGAAGAATGGGGGCAGGCAGGAGAGGAGAAATTCTCTTCAGTATGCTTCTAGTCTATAAAAATTGAATGGCATGTGTATGTTTAAATAACCTTTACCAGATGAGGTGGCTACTAGTTTAAGCTTCAAGAGCCAAAATTGCATTAGTAATGAGTAATAACACATCAGATATATTGGTATCAATCCAGAAGATGCTTACCCTATGTCAGCATTTGAGAACAATGTAGTTTTGCTTATGTTAAACATTTTTGCTAAATATTCTTTTTAAAGTTGTTACTTAATTTACATTTGAAATAACAGTATTTATAGCCTAAAATAGTTTTGTACAAACATTCAAGTGGTATGTATTTTGTCTGAATTCCTTCTAGTACAGAATATTTTGGGGGCATGGAAGAAGCAGTGTGTAAATGGAATACATTATCGCTGTCGTAATTACATTAATTCAAAGATATACTGGGAAGTTCAGTGTTATCCTAGTGTTATCAGTGTGAGCGCATACAATACCTATCTTAAACAATAGGATAGGGGGAAGCTGAGCACTCAGTAGTTTCCATTATCTCCTGGTAGTATCGGAGTGCCTCATAAATATATCTTAATTCCTTTGTGAGATACTGTATTATCCCCATTTTACAGATGGGAAACTGCGACAGGAAGATACTCACTGTGTGTGGTCTTGCATAAGTGGCTAATCAGCAGATTCAGAATCACAACTGAGGACCTCCCGACTCCCAACTCCCGTGTTCATTCCTCCAGACAATACTACGTTGCTGCTAGAGTTGCTGAGCATCCTCAGTGGCTGTCGATTTCAGTGGCAGTTGACTACTCTATAATTCTAAAAATTGGTCCTTGGTTGTCTCTAAGTGGGCACTCGAGAAATAAGGAATGCACACTTTCCCAGTGTCATAAGACAAGCCTGTAGGATAGAACCTAGTTCTTCTAGGAAATGAACTGCCTTACCACCCGTTCTCTTCCTGCAATCCACTACCTTAATCTGGACACAATTTCTGCCTTTGAGTTGTAAAAGATGATTTACTTTCCCAGAAATTGTGCTTTAAAAGAATTCTAATTCTGTAATCAATTAAATGATTATTTAAAAATAGTACTAACATATTTCTAATTATTCTATTTTATTACATAGTAGATAATTAGATATAAAATTTAGAATAACATGAACTTGCAAACCATTCAGTGTTTCTTTTTCTGTCCAAACTCTGCTCACTATCATTATATTGTTTGTTCTATAGCCTAATTTTACCTTGAATGAACTAATCTTATGTAATTTCATTACCTCCCCCCTCCCCCCTTTTTTTTTTTTTTTGGACAGGGTGCTATCAGTGGTGTAAACAAAGATATTCCTATTCTTCAGTGCCATGGGGACTGTGACCCTTTGGTTCCTCTGATGTTTGGTTCCCTCACTTTTGAGAAGCTAAAGAGTCTGATAAATCCAGTCACTGTAACCTTCAAGACTTATTCGGGCATGATGCATAGCTCATGTATTGAGGTAATCTTCTAAATGAAAACAGGAATTTGTTTTCAGAGAATTCTTCCTTTAAATGTTCCCTCAAAGCAGGAAAAAAAGGTGAATCTCAACGTTAATCTTCAAGGAAAACAAATGTTTTTGAGTGACTAATTATTTGAGAATGCTGCTTCAATTAATAATTACCCTGGGCTGAACAAATCATGAGGCCAGGATTGTTTGTTAGCTAACATAAATTTCTTTCAAAAATATTGTCCACACTAGTCAGTTGTTATAATGAATTTTTAAAATACTCTTGTTTTTCATTTAATGGAAAAAATGAAAACTACAGGAAACAAAATGAGTTGTTAAATTCCCTACAATCAAGTTTTTTTAAAAAAACCTAATGGGCCTTTTTTTCTTCTACCTCCTTCTCCTTTCCTGCAGGTGAGCAGGATTTTTCTTCCCAGAATGATTGGAGAATATTTGTTTACATTGTTTCAAGTGAATTGGAAGAGGGATTTGAATTCTCACAATGTAAACACTATGTATTAATTATTCTGGGAGAAAAAACCTTGCTGGCCTCCATTCAGGGAGTTGGCATGGGAGGGATAGAAGGAAAAAGTAATAAATCAAAGGATGTTAACTACAAAACAAAAATGAAAAAAGCAGAAAAGAGGCAGTCTTTCTAAAGGCTTCACTGCTCTGCTCATGCTACTACTAATTCTTTTTATTCAGTGGGAGAAGCAGAGCTGCCACAAGGTCACAGAGTCTGCCCCATTTCCCAGCAACAGAAACTTACTCAGCCAGTTATTAATACGGCCTTAACCCTGTTCCAGGGACATACTGAGTACCAGTGTGGTGATGTGCTCCCCAACAGGCCAGTGGGGAGCGCAATATTAATTATTTCAGCTGTCGATGATGGAAACTTTCACTAATCGAGGTTCTCTTTCTTATGGTAGATTAATTAATGAGTAACAGTGTGTGGCATTCTTCAGATCACATGGCTCTCTCTAACCACACTGGTTAGCTAGATTCTCTCAGCACTTTATGGAGAGAGGAGCTTTCTTTCGTCCTTGACTCTTTATTTACCTCCTCTGAGTAAAGTAATTCAAAGAGTATTATGCTCTTGATGAACTAATCTGTCTCAGTTAGTTGAATTCTGCAGAGGGATAAGTATTACATTGAGGTATAAGGAATCTAATTATAAGCTCAATTTGTAGTTCAGTTGCTTGTAGTAACTGCAGTATTGAAATACTAATTTAATGAGATAACTAAATGCTGAAAAATATCTTAGTTGACCACTGGTCTAATGCATAATTTTATTCTTGAACAGGAGATGATGGATGTAAAGCAGTTTGTTGACAAACACCTACCACCAGTTGATTGACAAGATTTGAGATGCCTTCTGTATAAAAACACCAGCATCAACTTTGGTAGAATGTGTTAATCATTTCACATGTCCAATTCAAAAGCATTATTTCTACACCTGCTGTGTTGCAAATGTATACCAAGAACAAGGACTAAGTAGTATATTTCACAAGAAATGGTAATCTTTCAAGTAAATCATAAATTGGTGGGATTATAGCGAATGAGACAGCTAGATAGCATGTCAGAATGTAACTGAGAATACAATTGTAAGATGTTTCTGATTTTTTGATTGCACCATTTTTAAAACAGTCATATGGCTAATTAAACTCATTTTGGTTAAATGAGCTGTTTAAACATGACTAGATTGGTATGCTTGGGATATGATGTATTCCTAATACTCGTTGAAAGTATATTAAGATATCCTGATATATATCTTGTATATAAAATATGCAACATGTAAAACACAAGAGGCATGTGATGGTGGAATGAATATTAGTGAGGATAAAGCTTCAAATATTAATGATTTAAACATTGCTACTGCATGTGAAGAGAACTGTTCTCTTACCTACAAATGAATACATACCAATGATTCTAATTATAGCATTTATTCCAGTCTACTTTTTAACCTTAAAAATAGTGTCAGGAAAGAAAATACTTGCTATCTCATACATCCTCTCCCCCCAAAAATGGGTTGACATCACAGAAACTAAGGGGACTCAGCTGTTTGTCACTAGACCTGTGTTTACCACTCATCACAATTTGGCGATAGCCCAAATTTATTAGTGTTAATTGATCTCAGATGCTGACTCATGAAACTGAGGTTTAAAAAAAAATACATAAAACATTTCCATTTTAAGATTCTTGTTTTCATGTTGCATATTTTTCCCACACTGGAACCCTCATGGGTTTTGTCTTGTGTAGCTTACTAAATTTTTTAGAAGTATTGACAATGTATTTTACATTTGCAATTCAAGTGTCTTGTTTTATTTTTTGCTTTGCTCCAGAATAATCAACTGGAAAAGCAATGCAAATGTTGCACACAAATTATGGGTATTGTTGAACAGACTCATCTACAACACTGGTATTAACTACTTTTTATTTCCTAAGTGCTGCAGTATGAATGTAATAACTTAGTCATTATAGTGAGAAACTGCCAGCTGTTTTTTCTTTACTTTGATTGCATGTTCACCATGGGACGTCGTCATATTTTCTTTTTAGACAAAAGCTATGTATGACTTTCCACACGTAGGTGTGCTCCATTTTCATCCAATGCCCTAGAATATTCTAGGAATATGAAAATGGGTCCTGTCAAACCTTTGAAACAGAAGAAATTCTATATCTCATGAAAGTTACAATTTTGAGAATTCATGGTATAATAGAAACTGATGATACAAGTTCAGCAATAGATTAACTGTGTTGAAATGGTGTCCTGCTAATAGAAAACTAGAGATGAAAGTGATCTGTTTGGCAGAAAGATTAAATGGATGATCAATATAGGATTCCTTCCTAGCTTACTTTATAGTATTTTGTTCAATCAAGTTTTAAGTGTCTGATGTTGCAGGATACCTAGTACATCTTATTTTGGGAAATTATTTCCAGATGGGATGAAATTAAAAGGAAAATTCAGGCTATTACCCCAGTAACTACATACATCTCAGCATATCAAACTAAATAGGATATTTCTCCATTTGATGTTTGCATACTTCAGCTATTTGGAGACTCTCATGCCCCCTTCTTAGCCAATATATACATATTTTAACTTTAATGCTTACTCATAAGTCACTCCTCCTGCCCCTGACTAGTCTTCTCTAGACAGCCTCCAATTCATCTTTCTGGTAGTGTAGTGCCCAGAAGAGTACAATATTCCCGTTTTGATCACCCCAAAATTGTACTGAGAAGTATTAGAAACATGATCCCAAAACTGCATTGGTTCCTTTTACAATCATTTCACATTGCAAACTCATATTTAGCTTGCTTACCACGGAAATCCCTAGTTCTTCCATTATTACTGCTTCTTGGCTCTTTTTCTGTCGTGTGTGTTGAATGATTTCTTCTCAGTATAAACTTGTCACTTCCAAAATTATCTGTGCACATTTCTAATCTCCAAATCCTTTCCTGTTATTTCCTGTACCACTTGCAGTGCCTTCAGTTTAGTATCCGTTAACTTCATTAACAAAGATATTAAAATTAGACTAGTTTTAGCTCTGTTCCCTGTTATATCCCACCGTGTGTTCCCCAACTTTATACATTACAGTCCACTGTTAACTTTTTTTACAATGTGTAGCCAGTTTGTTGTCCTCAAGTGTTCCTGTACAAGTCAGCTTGAATTAATTTTCCATTAAAACACATTGTCACTATCAAATGCTCTACTAAAAATGAATACTAATACTGGATCTACTGCATTGTGTGCTAAGTTTGTCCAAATATCAAGTCATATCTTACTAGATTTATCTTTATACAGTAATGCTATGCTGCTGCTTGTTACCCTTTAGAGCAGTGGTCACCAACCCATAGATCACAATCAACTGGTCGATCCTGGAGAATCTCCCAGTCGATCGTGATCTCCGGCCACTAAAAGTCCAGTGGGGCTGCCGCTAAGGCAGGCTCCATGCCGCTCCCAGAAGCAGCCAGCTTGCCCCCGTGGTTGAGGGGAGGGCAGGGGTCTCCGTGCGCTGCTCCTGCCTGTAGGCACTGCTCCCGTAGCTCCCATTGTCCGGGAACAGGGAACTGCGGCCAATGGGAGCTGCAAGGGCAGTGCCTGCAGAGAAGGGCAGTGCATGGAGCCATGTGCCTCTCCTTCCCCAGGGGCTGCAGGGGCACGTTCCGGGAGCAGTATGGGGCTGGGGCATACAGGGAGCCTGCCTTAGCCCCACTGTGCCACCAACCAGGAGCCGCCTGAGGTAAGTGCCGCCTGTTAGGAGCCCACACCCCAGCCCTAAGCAACCTTCTGGAGTCAGCACCCCATACCCATCCTGCATCCAAAGCTCCTGCCCCAGCCCTGATCCCCCTCCTGGAGCCAGCACCCCATATTCCCTCCTGCACTCCTCACCCCCTCCTGTACCCAAACCCCCTGCCCCAGGCTCAGCCCAAAGCCCCCTCCTACACTCTGAACCCCTCAGGCCCAGCCCAGAGCCACACCCCCTCCCCAACCCCCTGCCTCAACCTGGTGAAAGTAAGTGAAGGTGCAGGAGAGCAAGCAATGGAGGGAAGGGGGGATGGAATGAGAGGGACTTTGGGAAAGGGACGGGGTAGATCCTGGGTTGCACTTAAATTCAAAAAGTGATCTTGTGCATAAAAAGATTGGCGACCACTGCTTTAGGGGCTAGATTCACCAAAACTGGTGCAAAAAAAATGTGAACTACTACACCTTGCATCAGTCTGGCCCACTGTGTTCCAGGAAGAGAACCTTCCTTCAGGTTTTTCCATCAAGGAGGACTGCTAAGTTGCAATGGGGATCAATAGAAGCTTGATGCTTGAAATTACTTCAAGGATACCTTTGAATCAACACATCTCCCCAGTTTGTACAACATGCTTCTTGGGCTGTGCCGGACCTTTGTACCCTCTCAGATTGAAGGGATTGTGTGGATGCTTTTGCAGCCAGAGCCTCTTCACTGGCAGACATGGCTACTGAGAATTCCTGCCAGGATTAGCATATGTGCTAGGTTGAATATGAGCCCAGACAAGTGATTTTTCTCAATATTTGTTCCATTATTTTACTAGGGGATAGAAGTTAGACCTATGGGATAGTAAATATCAAGATTGCACATTTGAAATCTGTACTGCACGTTCCTAGAATTCATTTTGTTTACTTAGATTTTATTTTTCTCACCCAGACAGAGGAAAGACATCTACAAACACTGTTAAGCTACTGAAAACAAAATTTGTTTTTTCTTGTCTGCATTATACCCCCAAGAAATAGAGACCTACATTTTTGCTGTGACTTTAGTTATGTAGTTTCCAGACACGAATTAATTTCAAACACATGCCTAATTTTTTTTGTTCAAACCAAAAAATTTGATTTGTTCAGTTGGAAGCCTTGGACCTGCTATTTGAATACATTCAGTTTGTTCATAAACACAAATTGGGTTGTGGCACCTTAAATACTAACAAATTTATTTGAGCATAAGCTTTCATGGACTACAGAGAACATGAAA
Source organism: Trachemys scripta elegans (assembly GCF_013100865.1). Taxonomy (NCBI): domain Eukaryota; kingdom Metazoa; phylum Chordata; order Testudines; family Emydidae; genus Trachemys; species Trachemys scripta. Next base: position 215,665,336 of record NC_048299.1, on the reverse strand, counting down.
AGGTGGAAGTAGCAGGAGAAAAAAAACTTTTGAAGTGATGTTTTTTTTTCTCCTGCTGATGATAGCTCATCTCAATAGATTGGCCTCTTACAGTTGGTATGGCTACTTCCACCTTTTCATGTTCTCTGTATGTATAAATATTGTCTTGCTGTATGTTCCATTCTATGCATCCGAAGAAGTGGGCTGTAGCCCACGAAAGCTTATGCTCAAATAAATTGGTTAGTCTCTAAGGTGCCACAAGTACTTCTGTTCTTTTTGCGGATACAGACTAACACGGCTGCTACTCTAAAACAAATTGGGTTGTACATTTTTGGCCAAATCCTACATCCGTTACTGAGGCAAAATTATTGGTGTCACTGGGAACATTGCCATAGTGAGGGCTGGAAGATTTGGTCTTTACCTCCCATCTTGTAAGTATTTTTATATAATTTACAACACAGTGGGTTGCTGAAAAATACTATATACTGTAACTACTATATTAGAGTTGTTAAATGTGTTCTCTCTATGAAGTGTATTGCACTTCATTAAACTGTTAAAATGCATCTTTATATATAGGCGCTACTTGATGCATAATGGATATAATTTTAAGAATGTACTGTATAGGATGTTGATAATGAAGCCATATGTGTAAGGCCTGGGTATCTTAAATTTTATAAACAATCATTTTAACGCTTCGCTTTCCTTTATGTTGAAGAATATGAGCGGATGTTATTTAATATAAAAAATCAAGATGTCATTTAGTTTATTCATTTATTTATGGTAATAAACCTTGAGCTTTGTTGAAATTATTTCTATAGTGGGAAAGTGTAAAAAAAAAAAAAAAAAAAAAAAAAAAAAATCTTTTTTTCTATAATTATAATTGTGAAATAAACCTCAACCAGTCAGTTTTTGGAAAAAATACTTTCAGATAACAGTTGTGTGGTAATAGTCTTTAGAAAGCCAGCTTTCATTAACAGTGTATAACAGCAGTCACTTCAAGGATGTGGGGGATTTGTTTTTAATTTTTATTTTTTTTTAAGTATAATTTGCACTCCCCATCAGACAAAGGATTTGCTGTTTCCCTCTACTTGGAAGGGAAAAACTGTCAGTCAGCAACAACTTATATATTTGTCACCTTAGTTCTGAGGTATAATCTAACTTTTTCATCTTGACACTCCCAGGAAGGAAACTGAAAGAAAATGAAACAAAAGAACTTTTTTAAATGCCATGAGAATTATATTGCTTATCTGCCTGGTTTTTGACTAGCAAACAAGAACTTCAGTCTTCCTCAACCTGCTGCATTGGCACAGCTTTCTCCAGGCACTTCTCTGCTTTAGGGCAGGCATTTTTCCGTAATACAGTTTTCAACATCCTTAAAGTTACAATTAGTATTTTCGCTTAAAAAAAATAATAGAAAACTGCAAAGTAAGAGGTTGTATGTGATCCTAGCAGCTGGCTCCATTCTTTGACTGTTCAGTGATGTATGTACCATATTATTACTATATCGTGAGACATTACATGAAGGAAAGTCGGGTAGTCATAGGGAGGGAGGCTGTGATGAGACAAACTGAAAAAAGGAAAAGAAAAAAAAAAGTTCAAAATGTATGGAATTTTTTTTTGTTTGGAGCATTCAGCATTAGGATGTGACAAATCTGCCTTTTTGGACTCAAATACCCAGTAGAAGCTAACAGTGACAATACAGTAGTATGTGTGTTTAAACATTTTTTAACTTTAAAAAAAAGTGTGTGTAAGCAATCTATACTCAAATTACACTTATATCTAAGTGCTGATCTCTAGTGTATTGTATGCAAATACTGTGCTTAAAGCACTACTTGAGTAATAATGGATATTACACCCCCTTCCAGCATTCAGTACTAAATTGCTGCTTAAAACAGTCTCTCAGCTTCCTATTTAAGGATAAATCTAAAAAAGATATTGAATGAGACCCAAAATCTTCTCTACTCCTAAAGGCAATACTGCCTTGGGTAACATTCAAAGGCAAGGCTAATCCCTGAAGATGATCTCTGACATGAAATTCTTTTTTTAAGCCTTCAAATGTGAGCTGTCAGCTAATTTTAATTATCTTAATTATCAAAAAAATGGTTGAGATATGTCATTCAGTTACAAAAGAAAAAGTAAAGAGGGGCAGGGATAAAACTATTAGTTCTACCTTAAAAATTGACTTGCTGAGTCTCCTGGAGCTAAAAAAAAGTGTTCATCTGGAAAATTCCTTGGACAATATGCCTATTCCTTCTTTTGAGAAGAGATGTGACTTCTACTGTCCAATTTACAGTAAGTTTGATACTTCAGAAGTGGGTGATCATGCCACTTCTGTAAAAATGTGAGTAGGTATACTATATTTCTAGTAATGGCAAAAAAAAACCCAAAAACCTGCAGCTTGAGATTGATGAAACACTTAGTTTTGGGCTCTTATAAAAAAGCAGTACAGAAGCATCACTTGTCAGTTGAATAGGATTCTAAACCCTGACATCCTCAATGTAGTCTATGTAGGGGAAATGTTAATCTATCATACCAGAAATGTGTATCAGTTACTAAGAAAGATCTAGGTTAGTTATAGAATAAAGGTTATACATGTATAGTATTGGATATTGGACTTTCAACTAAAAATATAGATGGATATGAAATTGTGGCTAAATTAGCAAAAATTTAGTCCATTTTTAAAAAGTTTTGAAAATCTCATGGACCCAAGTGCTCAGCTGTCTTCAACTTGCCACAGTGCTCGCTTCCTGTTTTTCTGTTGTATTTGATACTTAAAGTTTAGTGATGTATTAAGTGTTGTGCATCTGAGTTAATGACTCAAGATTGTTGAAATAACAGGCTCAATTAGAATTATTTAATCTAAGATTATCAATCAGATTAGTACAGCATCATACAGAAAGTAAGATACATTACCACCCTTTGTTGTCAGACTAAGAGCTGGATAGGTGTTTTCCTGCATCTGGAAGGGCTGCGCAGTTTTCATGCCCTCAGCTAAGTTCCCATATCAGTATCATTATATAGGATTTCAGACAAAGGAAATCTTGTTGCTAAGAATATTCACCCAGAAACACATGTTATGATGTCATTTCTATACATTCTCAGTTTATCTGATTTATGTGTGAGGGTATGAGAGAACGGCTGGGAGAACAAACAATTCAATATAGTATTTCTCAATGAGTCCTTCTTACCCCACCATCATTCTTCCATGGTGATTCCCCAACAGGAAACATCTGCTATAACAATCATCCCTTATTAGTCTATATATACTTATATCAGCAGTATGTATGTATGTATGTAAGTAAGTTAAGGAGAAGATTTCCAAGAGTATCTGGAGTTGTATAGACATGAAGGTGTTCAACATTGTTAAAATATAGATAAATTCCTGAATAGGATTAGTTATCGGTCAAGGACCAGTGGTCTGGGCCCTAGAATTCAGACATACTCTTTGTTGAGGATAAGGATTCTAAAGAATAGTTTATTTTTATATATAAATATAAAATCAAATACAGAAAGAAAACTAAGTATTAATATTTACTAGCAGGTACTAACATAAGTATACTGTAATTCTTGACTACACTGATATTTCAATGCAGGTTTTCATTAAATTTTAACATTGGCTTTCTATCAAATTTAAATAATATACGTATTTCTAGCTATTTTCTTAAATCTTTCATAAAACATGTTTTCACCATACTTGCTTATTTATTGTGCTCAGCTCTTAACCTCTTTGTAATGGGCATAAAATAATCTTTTAAAATAAATAATCATAGAATATCAGGGTTGGAAGGGACCTCAGGAGGTCATCTAGTCCAACCCCCTGCTCAAAACAGGACCAATCCCCAACTAAATCACCCTAGTCAGGGCATTGTCAAGCCTGACCTTAAAAACCTCTAAGGAAGGAGATTCCACCACCTCCCTAGGTAACCCATTCCAGTGCTTCACTGCCCTCCTAGTGAAAAAGTTTTTTCTAATATCTAACCTAAACCTCCCCCACTGCAACTTGAGACCATTACTCCTTGTTCTGTCATCTGGTACCACTGAGAACAGTCTAGATCCATCCTCTTTGGAACCCCCTTTCAGGTAGTTGAAAGCAGCTATCAAATCTTCCCTCATTCTTCTCTTCCGCAGACTAAACAATCCCAGTTCCCTCAGCCTCTCCTCATAAATCATGTGCTCCAGCCCCCTAATCATTTTTGTTGCCCTCCGCTGGACTCTTTCCAATTTTTCCACATCCTCCTTGTAGTGTGGGGCCCAAAACTGGACACAGTACTCCAGATGAGGCTTCACTAATGTCGAATAAAGGGAAATGAGCCTGTCCCTCAATCTGCTGGCAATACCCCTACTTATACAGCCCAAAAGCTGTTAGCCTTCTTGGCAAGAAGGGCGCATTGTTGATTCCTATCCAATATATAGTAATGGCATATGAAGCCAATATTTCAAAATAAAGAGGGAGACAGATACTCTGGAACAAAGCTACATGACCAGGTAACTTGCCCAGTATTTCAGCTTTACAAGTGAATCTGCTGTGTCATTTACTAGCATATCAAAGCAAATAGTAAGCCTTCATTTATTATTTTATATAATTGCCAAGAAGCTTATACACATATTCCCTGTTTAAATTTAAACCAGCTTTCAAATGCTAAAGCATCACACACACAGGATTTAGTGCAATGGAGAATCTATGACATTAGCTGCTGCAGTCGGGAAGGGTGGGACACACGATCATGGCGTTACAAGTAATGATTAAATTGTTGCCCTTCTAAAGCTATTTATATATTTTCTATTAAAAATTAGGAGATTGCAAAGGAAAAGATATCAATTAGTAGCACTTTTACAGATTATAAAATGGTATAGTAAAAACAGAACCTAAATTCTGTTGACTGAACTAGCTAACCTAGTATAAACAGATTGAAAGTGACACGTGCCCTGCAGAACCCTCGCTTGTATGGTGTGTTTGAGTTACATAAAACTGGAAGTGCCTCTCCTGAGGTATAATAGATATGGCCACTAACAAACAGCATACTACTTCAGAAATCACTGAGAAAGTGCAGCAGGTAAAAAATTAGCAAACTACACCTCTACTACGATATAACGCGACCCGATATAACACAAATTCGGATATAACGCGGAAAAGCAGTGCTCCACGGGGGGCGGGGGGGCGCACTCCGGTGGATCAAAGCAAGTTCGATATAACAGTTTCACCTATAATGCGGTAAGATTTTTTGGCTCATGAGGACAGTGTGATGTCGGGGTAGAGGTGTACCTTCTCACCCCACCTTCCTCCATCGGAGGATTGTGGCTACTGGGAGGAACAAAGAACCCAGAGTTGATTCAGGGTAGATGGTTACAGTCTTTGGTTTGATGAACCTAAATTGCTATTTCTGAGATTTCAAGGTGGTCTCAGTTCTGTCCCCTCTGTAGGTGAACGAGAGACGGTTATCTGCTTCTGACTAGCCATATGTTCCCAGATCATGGAATTTACCACCATGCAAACTTTGTTTTCTTTTTCTTGAACAAGATTAAGATTTACGGTCTTACAAAGTCCCTTTTTACATGTGTGACGGGTTCCTCCTAGGATTCCACCTGGAACTAGGACACCACTGAGCTCTCCAACTCACCAGCATGGGCTTCCTCTCACACTGTGTTGCTGTGACAAACTGCAGACCACTCCCTGTTTTACACTCTGAGGGACACACCCAGCTGCACGTGCGTGCAGGCTCTGGTCAGCCACTGCATGAACCAACAAGAGAGAGGCTACAGCCAACATAACACCCAGTTCCCCAGCCTAAGGTCCCAAAGCTGTACCGTCCTGCCCTGGTCAAAACCCCAACCTGGATGAATTTATTACTCAGTTCACCCCACCCTTGATGTGGAGAGGAATATGCAACAGCCTTTGCTCACAGAGTTGAGGTTTTCCCCCAGACCCTTCACACAAAGGCACACTGGTTTAGAGCCCCGTCACCCAAGGTTGAAGCCCTTGGGCTTCTGCTTCAGCCTCAGGCAGTGGAGCTTGGGTGTCAGCCCTGTGCCCTAACAAGTCTAAGACCTTCACTACACTTGTGAGTTCCAACACTGTAAAGGCTCCCCCAGCGCTGTAACTCACTCCCCGTCCACACTGGCAAGGCATTTGCAGCGCTGTATCTACGTGGTTGCAGCGCTGCATGTATGCCACCCCTCCGAGAGGAATAGCAAGTATTGCGCTGCCGCTGCAGCACTGCGCCGCCAGTGTGGCTGCCCAATGAGCTGTGAATGGCCTCCAGAATTATTCGGCAGTATCCCACAATGCCTGTTCTAGTCACTGTGGTCATCAGTTCAAACTCTACTGCCCTGGCCTCAGGTAACTAACCATGTGACCGACCCTTTACATTCCCCGGGAATTTTAAAAATCCCCTTCCTGTTTGCTCAGCTAGGCGTGGTGTGGAGTGCTATCAGCGAATCTTTCCAGGTAACCATGCCTCCACGCGCCAAGCGAGCCCCAGCATGGAGCAATGGCAAGTTGCTGGACCTCATCAGTGTTTGGGGGGAGGAAGCTGTACAGTCCCAGCTGCGCTCCAGCCGTAGGAATTACGATACCTTCGGGAAGGTATCAAAGGACATGATGGAAAGGGGCCATGACCGGGACGCCCTGCAGTGCAGGATTAAAGTGAAGGAGCTGCGGAGTGCCTACCGCAAAGCCTGCGACGCAAATGCCCGCTCGGGTGCTACCCCCACGACCTGCCAATTCTACAAAGAGCTGGATGCGATACTTGGGGTTAACCCCACCTCCACTCCGAGCACCACCATGGACACTTCAGAGCCGGTGGGGGCGGGGGGGAGGAGGAAGAGGAGGAGGAGGAAAATGGGAGTGATGGTGGTGGGACGGATGGAGACACTCCGGAATCCCTGGAGCCATGCAGCCAGGAGCTCTTCTCGAGCCAGGAGGAAGGTAGCCAGTCGCAGCAGCCGGTACTTGGTGGAGGACAAACAGAAGAGCAGGTTTCCAGTAAGCGTGTTTTTTTTTTTTTTTTCGGGAAGGAATTTTTTTGGTGCAGGCTCTTTGGGAGAGGAGGGTTAGGCATGCATGCTTAGATGTGGAATAGTACATTGATGTGATTTATCACATCGCGGTAATCGGCCTTGGTAATCTCCTCAAATGTCTCATCCAGAACGTGTGCAATGCGCTTGCGCAGGTTTATCGGGAGAGCCACTGTGGTCCTTGTCCCAGCCAGGCTAACATGTCCGCGCCACTGTGCCACGAGGGGAGGGGGGGACCATTGCTGCACACAGGCAAGCTGCATATGGGCCAGGGCGGAAGCCGCATTGCAGTAGAAGACCCTCCCTTGCTTCCCAGGTCACCCTCAGCAGCGAGATATCGTCCAGGATGAACTCCTGTGGAAAATGTTGGGACAGTGTTCAGTGTAGGTGCCCCCTGAAGCTGTTGGCTCTCCCCAAGGCATAGAAACCCAGAGGACAGTGCAGCCCTGAAACAATCAGTCCCCCTTACTCACCATTTTGAGGCTCCCATGGGGTGTGTGTGCTCTGTTTCGGATGGGAAAATTATGCTATTGTGTAGACCCTGTGTATTTTCTACTCCTACTGTGGGGGGAATCATTACTCTTTCTGGTATAAACAATGCTGCCTCTGTTAACTGTTGCATTTTGCCTATACAGCTGCATCAACCTTGAGACCTCAGCCCTCCCTCTTATCGCCGGCTCAGAGACTGCAAAGACTCAGGAAGAGACCATGAAAAAGCAAAGAAGACATGCTGCAAGAAGTGATGTGGCAATCTATTAAAGAGAATGAGAAAGCACAGGACTGGAGGGAGAGAGAAAGCAGGATTCGCCAGGAAAACACAGCACACCGGCAGCAAAGCACTGATAGGCTCATCAGCATCCTGGAGCGCCAAGCAGATGCTATCCAGGAGCTGGTAGCCATGCAGAAAGAGGAGCAGTACCGCAAACGCCACCCCCCTACAGCCCTTGTCCCAAAACTCTTTCCGTTGTGCCCCACTGTCACCTCCAACCCACTTTCCCCAACTTCCATGTTCTTCACACCACCCACTGCCTCCAACACCAGTATCTTCACCACCCAGCCCTGAAAACCACGACCCTTACCCTCTGCACTCAACCCCCATCACCATGCAGTATAGCTGTCCTGAAGTGCAGCACTCACTGCACAGCACACGAGACAGGACATACGCGAATCTGTGATTGTATTGTTCCTCACTCCACCCCCTTGTTTCTTTTCAATAATTTTTTTTTTCTTTTCAATAAATGGATTCTTTGGCTTTGAAAACATTCTTTATTATTGCATAAAGTAAAAGACTCCTTAGCCCAGGAAATAAACAGGCACTGCAAGTCTGCTTGTCTGCTAAGCAGACACTGATTCCTAAAGATTGGAACTACTGCACTTCACTCCTGTGCAGGGCACCAGATATCACTGCTGGTTTTCAGCCTTGAATTGCTCCCTCAAGGCATCCCTAATTCTTGCAGCCCCGCGCTGGGCCCCTGTAATAGCTCTGCTCTCTGGCTGTGCAAATTCAACCTCCAGGTGTTGAACCTCAGAGGTCCATGCCTGAGTGAAGCTTTCACCCTTCCCTTCACAAATATTATGGAGGGCACAGCACGCGGATATAACCGCGGGGATGCTGTTTTCAGCCAAGTCCAGCTTCCCATACAGAGATCGCCAGCGGCCCTTTAAACGGCCAAAGGCACACTCCACAGTCATTCGGCACCGGCTCAGCCTATAGTTGAACTGTTCCTTGCTGCTGTCAAGGCTCCCTGTGTAGGGTTTCATGAGCCACGGCATTAACGGGTAAGCGGGATCTCCAAGGATCACAATGGGCATTTCAACTTCCTCTACCGTGATCTTCCACTCTGGGAAAAAAGTCCCGGCCTGCATCTTCGTGAACAGCCAAGTGTTCCGAAAGATGCGTGCGTCATGCACCTTTCTGGGCCAACCTGTGTTAATGTCAATGAAACGCCCACGGTGATCCACAAGCACCTGGAGAACCATAGAGAAATACGCCTTCCGATTAACATCAGATCCTAGGTGGGGTGGTGCCAGAATAGGAATGTGCGTCCTATCTATCGCCCCTCCATGGTTAGGGAACCCCATTTGTGCAAAGCCATCCACTATTTCCTGCACGTTACCCAGAGTCACAATTATTCTGAGTAGGATGCGATTAATGGCCTTGCAAACTTGCATCACACGATTCCAACGGTCGATTTTCCCACTCCAAACTAGTTTGCGACCGACTGGTAGCTGTCTGGAGTTGCCAGCTTCCAGATTGCAATAGCCACCCGCTTCTTTACTGGCAGGCAGCTCTCAATCTCGTGTCCTTGTGCCGCAGGGTGGGGGCGAGCTCCTCACACAGTCCCATGAAAGTGGCTTTTCTCATCCTAAAGTTCTGCAGCCACTGCTCATCATCCCAGACATCCATGACGATGTGATCCCACCACTCGGTGCTTGTTTCCCAAGCCCAAAAGCGGCGTTCCACGGTGCTGAGCATGTCCGTGAATGCCACAAGCAATTTCGTGTCGTACGCATTACGCAGCTCGATAGCATCGTCGGACTCCTCACTCTCACTGTCACTTTGGATCTTAAGGAATAGTTGGACAGCCAAACGTGACGTGCTGGCGAGACTCGTCAGCATACGCCTCAGCAGTTCGGACTCCATTTCCCGCAGACAGATCGCGCTGCACAGAAACCGTTGAAAGATGGCGCCAAAGGTGGACGGAAACAAAGGGATTTCTGGGATGCGAAGCGATGCATCATGGGGCATTGGGACAGGACCCAGAATCCCCCACACCCACGCCCCCTTCCCACAACCCATGGCGCCAGAATGGGAAAAGGTGCTCTGTGGGATAGCTGCCCATAATGCACCGCTCCCAATAGCGCTGCAATTGCCGCAAATGTGGCCACGACAGTGCACTGGGCAGCTGTCAGTGTGGACAGACTGCAGCGCTTTCCCTACTCAGCTGCACGAAGTCAGGTTTAACTCACAGCGCTGTACATCTGCAAGTGTAGCCAAGGCCTAAGTCAGCCCACTTTAGGGTCCTGATCCCCCTTTGGTGTCCTGACCCACAGTTTGAGAACCACTGCCCTAGATGATTTCACACCCTACCTTATATAGTTTTAACATAGGGCGGGAACCCTTTATTCCAAAAACAGTTCCCAGACCAATTTGTGAAAAAATACAGGTACCCAAAATGGAGTTCAGTATTATGTGGTCTGGTCATATGCTCGTGCTGAGTCGTAGCAGCCATTACTTACAGGCTGGCTGAACTGTTTACAGGAAGGCTAAACACTTCCATAGCCCATTGTCTTTGCTGACGGGCCATCAACACTGTCCAGCGTCTTCATTGTTGTACCTGAAAGGCTACCTGTGGGTGTTACTCAGAGTAAGCACATTTTAAATACAAATACATTAACTCCTCACTTAACGTTGTAGTCATGTTCCTGAAAAATGCGACTTAAAGCGAAACGATGTTAAGCGAATCCAATTTCCCCATAAGAATTAATGTAAATGATGGGGTTAGGTTCCAGGGAATTTTTTTCACCAAACAAAAGAATATATACATATATATATACACACACACACACACAGAGTATAAGAGTATAAGCTTTAAACAGACAATTTAATACTGGTACACAGTGATGATGATTGTGAAGCTTGGTTGAGGCGGAGGAGTCAGAGGGTGGGATATTTCCCAGGGAATGCCTTACTGCTAAATGATGAAGTAGCAATTGGCTGAGCCCTCAAGGGTTAACTCTCACACTCTACAGCAATGGAGGGAGAGAAGACAACATCACGGACAGAGACAGAGACACACACCCTGTGTGTGTGAGAGAGAGATGCACATTTCCCCTTTAAGCACGCTGCCTTGTTAATTAGATCAGCTTGCTGAGACTGCAGCTGCTGCCAGCAAGCTCCCTCCGTCCTGAGCCCTGTAGTGTGTCCCCCCTGCTCTATGGAAGATGGGGTAAGTGGGGTGCAGGAGGGGGAGTGGGACACCCTGACATTAGCCCGTTTTCCTCTCCTCCCCCTACCCCCCCAGCACAGCAAGCAGGAGTCTCGGGGAGCAGCTCCAAGGCAGAGGGCAATAGCAGCACATGGCAGTGAGGGGAGGGGACAGCTGCAATTGCTAGCCTGCTGGGCAGCTGCTGCACAGGGAACTTAGGGGAGCGGGGAGCTGATGTGGGGCTGCTGGTCCACCATGGTTCCAAGTCCCCACCAGCTAGCTACAATGGGCTGCTCTTCCTGCAAGCAGTGGACAAAGCAGGCGGCTGCCAAACGACATTAGAAGGGAGTATTGCACAACTTTAAACGAGCATGTTCTCTAATTGATCAGCAACGTAACAATGTTAACCGGGACGACTTTAAGTGATGAGTTACTGTACATACAAATAGTCAATATTCATAACTTCAGATACAAAAATGATACATGCACATGAATAGGACAATAATATTCAGCAAATCAACTTTTTCAATGATACCTCACATGGCTCATCATAATCATATTGTATCATAATCATACCCCCATGATGAATATGGGGTGTAATGTCACAATATTTTTTCCACTGATTTCTTTTTTAAATATAAAGCTTTATAGGAAAAGCTGTTTGTAAAAATCTTGTGTTACACACTGAAGTGCTCAGAAGTGAGAAAGTGCCAAAATTGCATGTAACCATAACTAGACCACCTTCTGTATATAAATTGATATAGTCTTTCATTAGCCACATACTACTCCCTTAATACAAAACATTATTGTATACAATGTAGATACCATTTGTTGTACTATGTATTTCTCTGTATGTCAGATTCTGTGATGCTCAGATGAAAAGTATACAGTAAATCATATATACCAACATTTGACAGACTAAGGCTTGATCTTGCAAAGAGCTCTCTGTCTTTTCAGGTATTTACCTGTGCAGGATTTACCTGTGCAGAGTAAGTGGTGGGAGCAGAGTTTTAACTTTGTATTTAAGTTTCTCATCCCATTAATTGTATCTAACAAAATCTGTTCTGCTGGGGAGAAAAAGATAGTGTAATTTCTTTAAAAAAAATACAGAGTGATTAATAGTAAGAAGAGAGCTTACATCAAGGCCAGATCAGTAAGCATAAAGTGGACAATTGACAGTTAAATTGTTACATGAAAAAAAAAACCCCTAGATTGTTGGAAAAATGGCATAGGATAATTCTGAGATATGATCATGCAATTAGACTTATTAACATAGATGCACATGGGAGGAGAATTAGAGTTTCATGTGTAACCAAATTTTGGATTTTGCCTTCAGTGCTGAACAGTTGTCCTATTAAAGTAGTTTTTCATACATACAGTCAGTCAGTCGTGAGGAAAGTGAAACTAATGGATTTAGCCATATCCATGACCAATCTTAAAGCATCTTCTGTTTGAAATTCCTAGAATCAAATCTTTTACATACTGAGATGAAACTGCACTAATTCTTCAGTATGCTGTCTTTGTAGCAGCAGGGACAATTCATTGGAAGTTGGTCATAGAGTTTAAGACTAAAAATGACCATCATATCATCTAGTCCAGGGGTGGCCAACCTGTGGCTCCGGAGCCACATGCGGCTCTTCAGAAATTAATATGCGGCTACTTGTATAGGCACTGACTCTGGGGCTGGAACTACAGGTGCCAACTTTCAAATGTGCCGGGGGGTGCTCGCTGCTCAACCCTTGGCTCTGCCACAGACCATGCCCCCACTACACCCCTTCCCACCCTGAGCCTGCCATGCCCTCGCTCCTCCGCCTCTGGCTCAGGTTGGCCACTCCTGATTTAGTCTAACCTTCTACAGGCTATTAAATGACACGCAGACATGCTGTACCAAGCCCAGCCAAAGTAGGGAATTTTACCCTACTTGATCCTTAGTAAGTCTTCTCCTATCAGCGAGATTTGGATCTGCTAAGTCAGGAAGTTTGTGTACACTGCACTTCAAAGAACACCCTCCTGAACAACAAAAGTTTTACCAACGAAAAATGCTGGTGTGAACAGTGCTTTGTCGGCAGGAGCCACTGTCGCTCATGGGGATGGAAGTTTTTTGTTGGCAGGACAGCTCTCTCCTGCCGACAAACAGCAGCTACACTGCGTGACATTTAGCGGCATGGCTGTAGCAACACAGCTGTGTCACTAAAAGCCTCATAGTGTAGCCATAACCTTAGTAACGCCTCTGCCTCTTGTCTTTATTTTCTTTTCTCACCCTGTTGGTGCGTTATCTTAAGGTGGCATCTTGTGTCTTTCTAGAAAAACAAAAATATGTGAAAAATGTGTTTGCTGTTGTATGCAAAACCTGTTGTCACTTCAGCTGTGTTCCTTGGCAGCTTGTTCTACCTTAGGACTCGGATGCTGGTGCAAAACAACAGCCTGTTCCAACAGCAGCTGAAACAACCTAAAAAAATTAGTGTTGGACACGTTTGTCAGCAACACAAAGTTACAGGCTAAATACAAAGCAGATAATAGCCAATCCACAACAAACGTTGTTTAGCAGTTGTACAGATACATGAGTATCATCCAGAAATCTTTGCAGCAGATTGCACAAGTAAGGGGAGCTGTGACTATGCTGGGCTTGTCTAGATTATTCTTTGCTTCCATCTTCTGAAAAGGGGATGCATACAGGCAGGAGCATTGCTACAGCAATCAACATTCTGGTCACTAGTCACTCTTCCCACTGTCTTTTGAATTATTTTCTGGAATTTTCTTCAGTCCACCAGTCTGGTTGTAAGGTGTATGCATGTAATACTCCAAAGCAGCTGGCTTTTCAATGGCACTGGATAGCATTTAAGTTACCTTGCTATCATTTCCTTACCTATTACAGGATGGACATTAGTAAGGTTGCATTTGCAGCTGCTGAGGCATGCAGGGTGGGTTTGTTTTTTTGGGGTGTGGGTGTGGGACTGGGGCGGCACATTTCCAATAAGCAAAAACCATTTGAAAATGTTTCACTAGGACTGAAGACTTTAATTTCATTCTATTCACATTTTAAACTTGTTCAGGCTAACTCCGATTAAACACAATGGCTATGTTTACACTAGTTTTATTTTTTGTTTCTCACTAGTGCTGCCATTGGTAGCCCCGGCATAGACTGGCTGCCAACATTTTAACTGTCTCATCTAATGCTGGTTGGGAAAATGGCAGCAGCTGCCAGCAGTCTGTCTACACTAGAGCTGCTGCTGGTGGAACTGCAGTGGGGGGTAAAAATGAGCCATTTTAAGTAATAAGTCTAGAACAGACACAGCTCATTAAGACAGCAAGTGGTTTCTACCTAGACTAGGTCATAGTTTCCCAAAAGGTTTGGCCCCATCCACATTCAAAGTTGAGTTAAACCCGAATCAGTCCAAAACAATGTTTTAAAGGGTTTCAGCAAACATGGTGTAAGCCTCAGCCATGCTTGCTTACTTTTCAAAATCTGGCCCCTTTCTCAGACAGGCCACTCGCCTGTTTTTCTTAAAAATTCCCACCTTTGCTACCACTGGTGGAAAAACAAAGTCAACTATAGGCACAGCCTCAAAACTATTTCCTATTCCTGTAACTGCACAAGCAGTAGCCCCACTGTAGCTTAGCTGCTGTCATTTGAACCAATGTATCATTTCACCTGTCTTAAGCCACGTCTACACTACAAACTTATGTCAACTCAAGTTACGTCTCAGTACATTGCTTGTGTGCGTGAATATTTGGCTCCTTGCATCAGTGGTGCGTGCACTCACCAGGAGTGCTTGTATCAGCGTACTGCTATACCCCAGGAATAGGTATCCCACTGCGTATGTTGTGACCTAACAAAAATGAATTATGTTCCAAATAATAGAACTTTATTCTGCAACAAAATCAGTGCAAAAAAGGGGGCAATTTGAAAACAGATATTAAAAACTTAATTTAGCAAATTTTATTAAGAAAACAGAAATTACAACAGGGAAAACATTCATATCTATTTCAGCTATACATACACTAACCTGTGGGAGCCACGGTTGGTGTATCTGAAGCTCTGTTTGTCTTTAATTTCCCCTGGGGTGAAGGGTGAGGGGTAATGCAACAATCTCTGATGCCCCACAAAATGTGTGTGTGTGTGGGATGTAGGGAGGTCCCGATATTGAGTTCTCAATGGGCTGCAGAAGGAAGCAAGCCCAGGATCTATCGCATTTGTGTTTGCTGCCTGAGAAGCCCCATTATGTCTTGGTGCATCTCCGTCTGCTTTTCCCGCTGGGACTCCTGAGCCTTTCTTTCTCCTCTCCACTCTTTGCTTCTCCAAGCTGCCTGCAATGTTCATCCTGCAGGCCCAGTGCTCATGGTTCAATGTTGCACTGGCTTTCAAGATCTCACTGAACTTGTCATCCCAAGTCCTCTTCTTTCTCCTCATCTGACTCGGGTGTTCTGTGGGTGTGAAGGGGGAGACCTTACATGCTGCAATGGCAGCTGCTGAAGATAAAACACAGAGGTACCATTGTCAGTGTATGCACTAAAGAAAGCAAAACTTAAGATGCTGATCTCACTCTTCTTGCTCCCCTAAAGTTTTAAGCACTACATTCTCACTTCTTCTTGGGATTGTTTGTGCACTGTTTCAGTCACAGCTCCAGCCAGTGTCTGTGGCCTGCCTGGAGTTGGGGAAATGAGAGGGGAATTGCTCAGTTGCATGATTCTAATAGTAAAGGGAAATGGGACTGAAAATTGGCACTGTTTTCCACAGGTAGTGGTGATTTATCTCACACCTGAGGGTAATAAAGGCAGAGAGAGCACAGACCTGTATGCTGTTAGTCTGTGTACTGCAGTGGTGCCTGCTGAACTTATTGCTGAATGGTGTGGGAAAGCATCTTACCACGGAGGAAGAAATAAGGCAGCCTTCCCTACAAACTTTTGGCAGAGGATTGCAGAGTACCTCTATGAACGTTTCATTGAGACCTCTCAGGAGGATTCAAGGGCATCCTGTGCCCTGTGTATGTAAACAAACTGCTCTGCATGGCCACCCCCTGCCGAAACCTACAAGGGAATGAGAAGCAGATAGCAATTCTACCTCTCTTGATTGTACCACTACCTTTTCTAGCAAAATGAAAGGTCAAAAGATGTATCCTGCTACTTTGGGAATGCCATCTCTGTAGCTGAAAATCTAGCTATCTATATATTTACTCTTCCCTTACATTGGGCTTGACTGGTGAACTGGCTAGACTGCAGTGGGGTCAAAAACAGGCCCTGGCTTGCTGTGTACCAGGATCCCCTGGTCACCTGTCTCCCATTCTCCTCCTTCTCCCTGTTCACAGCAGGCGTCTGTGACTCCGGCTCCTTGAAGGTATCCATGCTGCTGTGAGGGTTGAGAGTGATGTCTCTGCTGAGTACAGCACGCAGCATGACACACGTAGTAAATGTGGCAGGTCTGCGGCTTGGTATCACATCCATTTGTTGTCCTCCCTGGCCTTCTGGTATGCCTTCTGCAGCTCCTTAGCAACATTGCTGCTAGTCCCTGTTGTACCCCTTTTCCTGCATCTGCTGAACAATCCGCTCATAGATGTTGTTGATTTGGAGCTGTGCCTTCATAGCCTCCTCTCCCCACAGGCCCAGAAAATCCAATATCGCATGTCTACTCCAGACACGAGTGTGGCTAGAGTGTGTAGCCAGCATAATCAGCTGGCAAGTTGCACTCAACAATGGAGAGCTGCTAGGTGTGCTTTCCAAGCTGGGCAATCAGGAAAAAAGGAGTTTCAAAAATTTGTGGGGCTTTAAAGAGGCAGGGGTAATTCTGGTCTCCATGACCCCTGAGCAATGGAATTCACATTGTTGACCAGAGCAGTTCATGAGAGGCACTGTGGGACAGCTGTAGAGGACAGTTAGGGTCAAAATAAATAACGCAGTGTCTATGCTTGCATTGCATCCACCTAAGTTTGTTGATTGTGGCTTTATGCTGCTTGGGGAGATGGTGTTACTATGTTGGAGTAAGGGGGCACTTACATGGGTGGGAGACCAATTTAAGTGTACATGTACAACTAGGTTGACATAAGATGCCCTGAGTCGACCTAACTTTGTAGTGTAGAGCAGGCCTCTGTGCAGCTATGGACAAGAGGAGAATTAAAACACCATGTGGCCAGTCTACACAAGAGCTAAGGTTGGCAATTTCCAGACTAGTGTGGACACAAGCTCCAGTCGCAGGTTTGGTCAATACTGCAGAATTAGGTCAATGTAAGGCAGCTTACATCAACCTAATTATGTCAGTGTCTACACCATAGCCTTGCTCCCACTGATGTAAGTGCCCTACTACACCACCAAAATGACAAAATAACTCCACCTCCACGAGAGGCATAGGGTTTACGCTGCTGTAGTTAGGGCAAGGCAGTGTCCACGTATACATTAAGGGTTACTTACATCAGCTGTTGGCTGCCATTCTTGTGAATTTCATGACTCCAGCAGGGAGCCATGAAACTGACAAAAACAAACAAACAAACAGGCGCCCAGCTCTGGTGTCACCCTGAGGTGACTGGGGGCTCCAGCTACAGCCCTGCTGCTCCCAGCTCCCCACTCCGAGCCAGGCTGCTGCCCAGGCTCCCCTCTCTCCACACTACCCTTTAATAGTAGTGAAAGCACTCCTAGCAAGGACGGGCACCAGGGACAGAAGGAGGGTAGTGTGGACACGACCGCAATGATTGCGGTGGCTGTAGCTAGACTTAAGTTTGTACTGTAGGGATGCCCTCAGTGAAGTGAAACCAACAAGGGGAGCAGAAAGTGGCTTGTTGGGAATCCTGCTCCCGACCAATCAAGAAGCAAGGCGGCGTGGGGCTTGTGGGGAGCCTCCTTCCCCTCCAGGCAGTAACAGCGCTTCGGGGAGAGACGCGGAGCAGCCACTCGTCCTTACAAGCGGTCGTTGTGAGGAGCCGTCAGGGAACCACGGTCTGGAGACTGCAGCTCCCGCACCTGTCCGGGCCCAGCAATTAGCGCACCGCAGGGGCGGGGGAACCGGCTCCCCACCGCCCTGAGGAGCGGGGTGCGGAGCTGCCGCGGTGTAGCGCGGGCCTCTGCGCGCGGCGCCGCCCGGCGGACGCACCTAGTGAGCCGGCGGCAGTCCCAGCCCCAGCTCGCTGCTTCCGGAGTCCCGGGCACCTCCCGCCCGTGGGGGCAGGGCCCGCGCCGCTAACCCCGCCTACCCCAGCTCCCCCCCGCGCGGGTGGATGCTCTCGGGCTGCCTCAGTGAGGTCTGTCTCCCGTGGCTGGTGCTTGATGAGCGCTGCCTGGCGCCGGCGCCGCCGCTCGGGCTGCTGGGTTCATTTGTTATCCGGCGGCCTGGCTCCATTGCTGCACTGAGGGCCCTGAGCGGCTGCGTCCGCGGCCGGTCCCCTCTCGTCTCTATTGTGTGTCCCGCAGGCCCAGCCCGCGCCCCGCTCGGGCCTCAGCAGCCATGAGCACAGAAGACGAGATCATCCGCATCGCCAAGAAGATGGACAAGATGGTGCAGAAGAAGAACGCGGTGAGCGGCCGGGCGGGGGGAACAGCGCCCCGCTCTCCTCCCGCGCGGGGCCAGCTGGGGCCTCCGCCCTGTTGCCTGTCAGCGCTTGGGGTCCCGGCGCTCGTCGCGCGCCGCTCTCTGCCCCTCCCCCCATCGCAGGGTGCCTCGCGCCCAGTTGGGAGGTGTGACGACAACCGTCCCCCGGGCGCGCTGTCTGGGCCAACTCCGCCTGCTCCCGGTGCCCCTTCGGCCAGCGGAGAGCCGGGTTGGGCCGTGAGCCGGGGCGCCGCAGCGGTCCGGCACCGGGTCTCCTCTTGTCCGGGGTGGGCTTGTTCCAGTGAGTGCGCGCCGGGGTCTCTTCTCCCCTGCCCCGCGTGGGCTGTCACCGGGACCTGCTGGGCTCGGGTAATACGAGCCCCTCGCTAGGTCCCCAGCAGCGAGCGAGTCGCCGACGTGACCGGAGCGGGAGCGAAGCAGCGGGCTCGATGGGCTTGGGGAGGGGACGCTCAGCAAGTGGCGGGTTGGCCGGGGAGCCCCGGTAACGCCCCGCAGCCCGGGCTGGCAGACAGGTCCGGTTACACACGTTGCCTTCAATCACTAACATGAAGTTGTGTCACGTGAGAGTTAAAACCCGAACTGAACAATGGAGAGTAACTCCGGCGCTGGGGATTAGCTGTACCAACCCTCTGAAACGGCCCCCAGCACCGCATACGCTGGCAGCTGGGACCGTTCATAGTTGTTACTCTAGGCAAATGATCAAGCCAGGCGCATTTACTATGTTAATAAATACAAGTAGCAGCTGGTGCCGTATGAATAGAGGTGGAGTTTTACAGAACACTTGGATCCCGATGGTTGGTTAGTTCAAATAGAAACAAGGTTCTCTAGTGTTAAAGACCTCAATTTGTTCCTGTGAAGCAACACGTAACTTGGGCAGTTAACACAGAATGCTTATCCCATCCTCTGCGTATCTCCTCCTTACAAATATGTCACTGCAAGAGTCCAGGGACAGTCTGTTAACCTGTTCAGGTGAATTATGAACCAATGAAGCTTTGAGGAAACAATACCATCATTGCTATTTCATTTATTGGTATCTTCTGTATGGACTAGTAATTCAGACAACTGTATTTAAAGTTAGATTTTTTCAGTGTTTTAATGAGGTTGTTAAATCCTAAATCTCATTGAGTCTTTAGGAATGAGCTGACTGGGAATCCACTCTAGAGAATTTTTCTTAACTAAATGCAGTGTGGACAATTTTGTTTTCTGTCTAAGGTGTAATCTTTCTATGGCTGGTCTTCCTAGACTTAGGGACTGTTAGAAAAAAATCCTTGTTACGGTTTGGCTGGTGCTGAACCCAGTCTAATTATGATTGTAGACCAGGACAAACTATATTGAGCACTGTTTCAGGAACCTTGGTACATCTTAATCAGCCCTATCAGTTAAACCAGGTTCAGCACCAGTGTAGCTCAACCTGTTGCTGACACCCATTGGTGGCAACAGGTAGCTTTCCTACTCTACATAAGGTTCTTGGGTCTGACTGACATTTTTCTAAGAGGATGAATATTCTCAATTTTTCTCTTTCCCCCTTGTTTATTCATTTGATGTTCTCTTTTTTTTCTGCTCCCTGCTTATTTCATTCTACATGCACATGTGCATACCAAGGATAGTAAGCACAGATAGATACAATACTACCCTCAATTACAGGAAGAGCACCTGAATTCAACTCAGTGGATTTTTCTTTTCTATGTTTTCCTTAATAATTTTTTGCAAATAATTTTGTGCCTTAGAGACAACCTCTGAACAGAGATCACCTGTCACGAGTGACTACTTGCAGAATCCACAGAAAACCACCATGCTCTAATGTAAAAACCTTTGAAGAGAGACCATCTCTTAGAAGAGGCCACTTTTACTAACTCCCATGAGTGGTTGCTCTTGACTGGTATTACTATATTTCTTTTCAAATCTTGCAGTACGTTCTCACTTGACCCTGCAATATAATCAGAATACTAAATTAATGACATACTATACAGACCATTCCTGAAATTTACCAAGCTATCACACGCAAGATTATAATTTTATTGGAGGATGAAGCTGAATTGATAAGTGATCTCTCTCTCACACAAATAACAAAGTTTCTGACAGCAACTTCATATTTACATAGTTTTCCACAGTATGAACTGCTCCTTTTGGAAAATCTTTTAGTCAGTTTTTGTTTTTTATGCTGACAAATACCCTTTTTTTAAAAAACACTGCCTTGGAGCATTTGAATAAAATCTTGATGCATTGCTGCAACTGAAAATGATTTGACTGACATATATGTCTATGTGCAAACATTTCCAAGGACACTTTTTGAGCCCTAATTTGTCAAAGAACAGATGGGAAGGGATGATTTTATTTAACCTCCCATTGAAAATCTTTCTCCATGGCTCATAACAGAACATTTAGTTGTAGTATCCCAGTTGTCTGGAATTTGACTTGTGATGAATTGAAAAGTATAACATCAACATGGACATCCATTTTTTTTTCATGGATAGACTATTGGTGCTCTGTAAATAATAAATTGGCTTGTTAAATTGCTGCTGTGCTGAACTAATATACTGAGCTTAATCAAAAGTAATAATACGTAGTTTTGTTTCAACAGGCAGCGATCACACAAGATTGTATTGAAATACTACACTTTATAACATACAACACTTGACACGTCTCAGATACGTTATACTGTTCCTCCAATAAGATTGTAATTAAATTGAAATGTACTATTCATTATTCAGTTGCACCTTACCTGTAGCCTTAGTTAAAAATGTGTACCATTTATTTTTATTTTATATTTTCATCAGTGTAATGAATGTCCTTATTGAAATGCGTAGGAGCATGTGGGCAGAGGTAATGTTGCACATATGAATTTTCAAAAACCAAGGACAGCTCAGTAAGTTTAGAGAAGAAAAGGTAAGAGGAAGTATTTAATCTTACTAGATTTAAATTTAGCTCCCCTTAATAGAACAGACCATTACTGTGTAACTAACTTTACATTTCAAGTGTCAGAGGGGTAGCCGTGTTAGTCTGGATCTGTAAAAAGCAACAGAGTCCTGTGGCACCTTTAAGACTAACAGGTGTATTAGAGCATAAGCTTTCGTGGGTGAATACCCACTTCGTCAGACCCATGCCATTACATAGGTATTACTTTAAAAAGTTACTTTGTTTTATAACCTATAACTTTTAAATTAGTCAATGCAGACATTTTCCCTCAGATTGTGATTTGATTAATCTGGGTGAGTTGTGAGAGGATATTTTTTTGTTTTGTTTGTAAACTGCACTAGCTAGATATTGAGACTTATTTCTCAGTTATTGAGGGTGTCAGCAAATCAATTGTGAAAAGGGAGTATGGTTTTTAAGGATTTTATATAGGAATAAAGTTACTTTAAAAGTTTATTTGCTGTTTCAAGTGGATGGCTGTACATGTCTGAGATGAGATTGTAAGTGTAGGTCCTTTCAACAGTTATCAAAGCCAACTGAAATACTGAACTACTGCGTTTTTTTGTGCAGAAAATTGTGTGACTACTTCACAAAATAGTTGCTGTGACAAAGTGGTTTTTGACCTCTTTCGTATATTAGCTCTATGTTAAAACAGAAATAGTGTTGGGTTTTTCCTGTCACGGAGTCCCCGGGGTGTAACCTGGACTGTGGGACCTCTGAGCCCTCCAAACCCAACAACCTGGGGTGTCCCTATCACATTGTGATGCTGTGACACACTACAAACCTCTGGCAGGTACTGCACTTACATAGCCATCCACAGCAGGGACACACCCAGCTGAGTTATATGAATGATCTCCCAGCCACTCATGAACCATCAGTAGAGAGGCTTCAGCCAATTTCCCCCTAGCTCTAGCCCCATCCCAGAACTGAACAGTCTTTCACTGCTCAAAAGCCTGACCAATGTACACTCATTACTTAGTTCACCACTTCTTCATAGGAAAGTGGACCTGCACCAGCCATTGTAATTTGAGCTGAGATTCCCAAAACACTTCAACCAAAAGCACACTGTTTTAGGTAAAATACAAAACAGATTTATTAACTACAGATAGATTTGAAGTGTTTATAAGTAGCAGACATAGAGATTAAAGTTGGTTACCTAAGAAATAAAAATAGAAATGCAATCTAAATTCTGATTTTAGCAGACTAAGCAAAATTTGAATCCTAATAGATGTTACAGGCACTTTACAGTTCCTTAATACTCAGACTAGACTTCCTTCCAGATGATCTTCGAGATGTTGAGATGGGGTCGAGGGGAAGAGAGACCAAGTGATAATGTCACTGTCACTCTTTTATACTTTCTTCTAGCTGCTAGAAAGATCCTTGCTGTGACATGGGTTAGTCCACCCCCATGGCATATGAGCAGAGCCAGATTAGCTCTCCTGTGGGCCCGGGGCTATTAAATTTTGTGGGGCCCCTATATACAAGTCTTTTTCCTAATTTAAAACAAAATGATCACAATTATGGCATCGAGGCTATTAATGCTATACTAAACTTGCCTTTTAATTAACGTAAAGATGTTCTGTGGTTACATTTCAGTCTTAAAACATGTAGATTATAGTTAATTCAAAACAGCCAACTACTTACCTTAGAACAGCTGTTATGTTAGTTTCTGTCTGGGAGGGAGTTTGGGTGTAGGAGGGGGTGCGAGGTACAGGCTCCGTCCAGGAGGTGCTTACCACAGGCGGCTCCCGGCTGGTGGCGCAGCAGGGCTCAGGCAGGCTGCATGCCGTGGCCCCACACCACTCCTGGAAGCAGCTGGCTGCTGGCACGTCTTTGCGCGCTCCTGGGGGGAGGGGGACAGTGTATCTCTGTGTGCTGCCCACAAGCACCACCCCCGCAGTTTACGTTGGCCAGATCCCGGCCAATGGGAGCTGCGGGGATGGTGCTGGGGGTGGGGGTAGTGCTTGGAGCCCGCCAGGGCCACAGAAACGTGCCAGCAGCTGGCCACTTCCAGGAGTGGCATGGGGCCACGGCATGCAGGCAGACTGCCTGAGCCCTGCTGCGCTGGGGCTCCCCTTAGCCTGGGGCCCTGGATTACAGCCCCTAAAGCCCCTGCATTAATCCAGCCCTGCGTATGTCCCTTCTCTGAGTAACCTCTGGGATATTGGATTCTTTTTGATGGGCTGCCAAGGTCTTTCTGGCCCTCCTTTGTTACAACTGAAAGGCTTGCTGTGGGTATCTCCCAACCTCACAACATTTCAGCAACATGTATAGCAATACTTCATAAATTCACATACAGTGGTAGTACATACAATCAACAGAATATTAATGTTCAAGTGATCAAGACTTAAAATGATACCTCAGAAGATATACTTTGTACAAAACATATCAGAATGATCTGACAGTGGTGAATATGGGGGTTCCACAGTGCTACTTGGAGGTACAGTGTTACAATCCCCTCTTTCCCCGATCTCCAGTCTAGCCATAAAGAAAGGAAGGGTTGTAGTGACTTCATGCTATAATAATTTCCAAGAAATTGTTGAATAACTCTAACAGTACAGCACTAACATACATCTTAATACCAGAAGAAGATGCTGATGACTCTTACTCAGACTTTTGCCTCAAGTATAATTCAACAAATTACATTATTTTTGTGAAAACGTATATGAAGCTAGACCTTTCAGTGCTATTTGAAATACCAACAGGCCAGGGTAGAACTTCGCCTCCAATTTTGCTCATCCCCAGCCTATGAAAAATGTCTAAAGTTGGCCAGAGGTAACATACCTTGGGGGGGGGGGGGGGGGGGAAGGAATTGAGTTGTGACCCTCCGTTGTGCTTCAAATCAGAAAAAAGGCCTGTAAAGATTAAAAAAACAAACAAACAAAAAAAACCCCTAAAAGTTCAAGGATTTATACGCTACCCTGTATTTCTTGGAAGACCAGTCCTATGGGTGACTGAGCAGCAAGCTCTGTTATAGAACAGATACCAAGGCAGTGAAACCTGACAAGAATGTTTTTATTCAATTCTCAAAAGACTTTGATTTTTGTTTTCTTTTGTTAACACTTAATACTAATCAAAGAGTTGGGGGGGGGAGGGGAGGGGGGATTCAACATCCCTGCCCTTTCAAGCCCGGGTCTGAGAAAGCTCTCAATTGATATTTTTGGGCCTTTCAACTGAGACCTTCAGCAAAAAAACAGGCCCTGGCCCTGAGCCTCGCCACACCCAAACTCCTGCTGGCGGGGGATGGAGACTGAGACTGCCCCAGCAGTGGCCAATGCGCCTGGCCAAGGGACTGCCCAAGCTGCTCAGGTGACCCCCAGGCCAGGTGCACTGGCCACTGCAGAAGTCACGGAGGTCACGGAAAGTCACAGAATCTGTGCCCTCTGTGACAAACACGAAGCCTTAATCATCATCACTAAATAAATCGTCAGTCAGAACTTAGCTGACCATTTTGTTGATAATGGGTAGATGCAAAATAAAACCCAACTTACTCTTCTATAGTTATATTGGTTTTGCTGCACTAAGAAGTAAACTTTTACTTTTGTAAGCAAAGAGATGGTGTAAAAAGTTAAATGTTCAGTTAAACATGTCAATATTATTTTTGCAGGCATCACTGTAATAAAAGTAAACAAACTCAAAGTGGGAAAGGGAGATTCGGGCTGAGAGAAGAGTGGGATTGTGCTAATGAGTTAGGAGGAGAGCATGCTGTGGGATACAGCTCTGGATGGCTATGGTCTGGGAGCAGTGGGAAGGTGATGTACTTGACCTTGTAGAACAGCCACTGTCTAACCACACCACACAGGAGCAGAGTAAGCTATGCTTGATAAAGGTTTGCTTAAATGCAGGGAGGAGATCTAAACAGTCTAAGGCCTACACTACAAACTTACATCAGTACAACTACGGTGCTCAGCGTGTGAAAAATGAACACTCCCCGAGCAATATAGTTATACCGACCTAACCCCAGGTGTAGAAACTACAACTGCACTGACAGGAGAAGCTCTTCCATCGATATAGTGGTGTCTTCGCTACAGCATTGTACAGGTAGACAACCCCTTCTTTCTTTATTTCTTGGTGTCTAGAAAGGAGGAGACTTGCAGAAGTATATAGGATCAAAATAAATGGCTCATAATCCAAAGGGGATGAGAAATAACGAGGGTATAATGTAAAAAGTGAATTGTTATAGGGACTGGGTAGCTGTACATCCAGGTTATTAGTGACAGTTGTTAGAATCTAATAACTGTTCAGTCTTTGAAATTAATTGATCTGTCTAGTACCTAGTGGACAGGTGTCTACATCACAGACTACAAATTGCACTAATTGGCTGTTTGTCTTAGCCAAAAACAAAACTGAATAGACCCTGAACTACATAGGAAAACTCAAATACACTTAAATTCCTGGAGATCTTTCAGGTTCAGGAAGGAGGTACAATGAGAGGGCATGGGAGACAGACTGCACTTTGCGACCTCTGCTGTGTTGTAGCCACAGAAAAAGTCTTTTGGCCTCCAAGCCAGCCAATCTGGCATTTCTTAGCAGCAAAGAGTTCATTTTAAAACACCGAATTGCTTAGAGATGGTGGTTAAGTGTATAGGTGGACAGAATCAGAAGGCTGCTTCTTTAAAGCTTCTGAATCATGAGTATAGAGGTGAGATACAGTCTGGCCTTCTCTCCTTTCCCTGTGCTCCCTTCCCCCCTCAAAAAAAAACGAAACACATGGAATTTAGGATAATTAGTAATAAATATAAAATCTGTATCACAAGAAGTTTGTTAGAGGATTTGTTAATGAATGTTGGCGGCTGATTATCATACTTTACATGTAAGAACAGGGATAGGCAACCTATGGCACGCGTGCCGAAGGCAGCACACGAGCTGATTTTCAGTGGCACTCACACTGCCTGGGTTCTGGCCACCAGTCCGGGGGGCTCTGCATTTTAATTTAATTTTAAATGAAGCTTCTTAAACATTTAAAAAACTTTATTTACTTTACATACAACAATAGTTTAATTATATACTATAGACTTATAGAAAGAGACCTTCTAAAAACGTTAAAATGTATTACTGGCACACGAAACCTTAAATCGGAGTGACTAAATTAAGACTCGGCACACCACTTCTGAAAGGTTGCCGACCCCTGTGTAAGAACATAAGAACGGCCATACTGGGACAGACCAAAGGTCCATCAAGCCCAGTATCCTGTCCTCTGACAGTGGCCAATGGCAGGTGCCCCAAAGGGGATGAACAGACAGGTTATCATCAAGTGATCCACGCCCAATCCCAGCTTCTGGCAAACTGAGGCTAGGGACACCATTTCTGCCCATCCTGGCTAATAGCTATTGATGGCCCTATCTGACATGAATCTATCTAGCTCCCTTTTGAACCCTGTTATAGTATTGGCCTTCACAACACCCTTTGGCAAGGAGTTTCAGAGGTTGACATTACATTGCATGAAAAAATACTTCCTTGTGTTTGTTTTAAACCTGCTACCTATTAATTTCATTTGGTGGCCCCTTGTTCTTGTATTATGAGGATTAAATAACACTTCCTTATTTACTTTCTCTATACCACTCATGATTTTATAGACCTCTATCATATCCCCCCTTAGTCGCCTCTTTTCCAAGCGGAAAAGTCCCATTTTTATTAATCTCTCCTCATATGGAAATCGTTCTATACCCCACCAATCATTTTTGTTGCCCTTTTCTGAACCTTTTCCAATTCCAATATATCTTTTGTGAGATGAGGCGACCACATCTGCATGCAGTATTCAAGGTGTGGGTGTACCATGGATTTATATAGAGGCAATATGATATTTTCTGTCTTACTATCTATCCCTTTTTTGATGATTCCCAACATTCTGTTCGCTTTTTTGACTGCTGCTGCACACTGAGTGAATGATTTCAGAGAACTATCCACAATGATGCCAAGATCTTTCTTGAGTGATAACAGCTAATTTAGACCCCATCGTTATATATGTATAGTTAGGATTATGTTTTCCAATGTGCATTACTTTGCATTTATCAACATTAAATTTCATCTGCCATTTTGTTGCTCAGTCATCCAGTTTTGTGAGATTCTTTTGTAGCTCTTCGCAGTCTACCTGGGACTTAACTATCTTGATTAGTTTTGTGTCATTTGCAAATTTTGCCACCTCACTGTTTACCCCTTTTTCCAGATTGTTTATGAATATGTTAAATGGGACTGGGCCCAGTACACGACTGGGCCCTGGGGGACACCACTATTTACCTCTCTCCATTCTGAAACCTGCCCGTTTATTCCTACCCTTTGTTTCCTATCTTTTAACCAGTTACCAATCCATGAGAGAACCTTCCCTCTTATCCCATGACTGCTTATTTTGCTTAAGAGCCTTTGGTGAGGGACCTTTTCAAAGGTTTTCTGAAAATCTAAATACACTATATCCACTGGATCTCCTTTGTCTGCATGCTTGTTGACCCTGTCAAGGCTGTATCCCCACTTTGAACTTTAGGGTACAAATGTAGGGGCCTGCATGAAAACTTCTAAGCTTAACTACCAGCTTTTAATTAAAGAAAAAGGTAAAAATCATCTCTGTAAAATCAGTATGGAAATTAACCTTACAGGGTAATCAAACTTAAAGAGCTCAGAGGACTCCCCTCTAGTCTCAGGTTCAAAGTACAGCAAACAAAGATAAACACTCTAGTAAAAGGTACATTTACAAGTTGAGAAAAACAAAGGAAAACTAACACGCCTTGCCTGGCTATTTACTTACAAGTTTGAAATTGGAGAGACTTGTTTAGAAAGATGTGGAGAACCTGGATTGATGTCTGGTCCCTCTCAGTCCCGAGAACGAACACACTCCCAAACAAAGAACACAAACAAAAGCCTTCCCCGCCCAAGATTTGAAAGTATCTTGTCCCCTTATTGGTCCTTTAGGTCAGATGCCAGCCAGGTTACCTGAGCTTCTTAACCCTTTACAGGGAAAAGGATTTTGGAGTCTCTGGCCAGGAGGGATTTTATAGTACTGTACACAGGACAGCTGTTACCCTTCCCTTTATAGTTATGACAGACCCCCTCAAAGAATTCTAGTAGATTGGTGAGGCATGTACGTAGCCTTTTTCATCCTGAGGAAAACACAAGACTTTATGGAAACATTCAGGTATTTGGGGGGTTGTATCACTGGGAGATCCATTTCTATGAAGCTTCTTTTCAACAATACAGAGCTTCTGAACTTCACAGGACAGGCGTCCTCCTTTGTTAGGAACCAGGGGAGACTAGGCAGAGATACTTGCTTAGGATTCACCTTGCATGCTTTTCCTTTGCAGCGCCAATTAAGAGCTCATAAGCATACAGGGTATCGCTGGATAAAATAAATGACTTTGGTTAACCACAATTTTGGTAGCTGAAGTTTGCTTGTATATAGAATACTAGTCAAACGCAGCCATTCTGGGATGGGAGCCACCAGCACACTGTACAGTACACTGCATTAGGGTGAGGGGGGAAGATTTTGTCCAAGATGTTTGGGCAGACACACAACCTTGATAAAACTGCAACGGGAGCCTTAATGTCCATGCATCTCAGAGAGAACTTTTTTTTTTTTCTTCTTTTCCCTGGAGTGTGACTGAAAGTGACACCTTATTCAGCCAATCTTGCTTCCTGAGTGTATTCAGAATAATATCTGTTTACAGTATTGACTAAAGTTTAGGTTTTTTTTTTTTTTTTTTAAATCTGTTGTTAGTTGGCCTAACCTCAGTGCAGCTTAGTTGAGTGATTCTGTTCTGGATCATGCATCAACTACAAAATGAACTAGGTGATGAAACAGGGCTTTGGAAACAGTGTTCCGACTGTGGAGTAAACTCCAGGCAAAAACCTGCAGCTCTACTGCTCCGGAGCTGCTCCGCCCTTCAGCTCTGGGCTCTGCTCCAAAGCCCAGGAATCTACATCAGTGATACATGAACCAGAAAGAACTCAGATCCCAGGTTGAGTTTACATTGTTGTCCATTAGAGAGAGAGAGTTTTCACATGTAAACTGATTAGATTTGATTTAGTGGGATTAAGACAAGTATGGATCCATGCCCCGCAATTTATAACTCTTAGGTGCAGAACCTCATTTTAAGGTCTGAAAGATCCACTTGCAGTACATGCATGGGATTCTGTGTATTAGATTGGAGATGAATGTAGTGATAAGTGGTTGCAGATAGATGTAGCTTGAAAGTCTTAATTCAACTTTTTTCACTTGCAGAACTTTTGAGTGATTTAGAAAAATAAACACCATCCCAAGGGGAAAACTACACCTGTGTGTAGTAAAATACTGTAATCTGGCTACCTGTGTAGGATACCTTTAAAGAAATGTATATAATTTCATGTTCTACCCATGCCAACATAAATCCAGTTAAAAATAGTTCTGGTAGAGGAACTGGTTACCTAAGGATTGGTAATGGGATATATAAAGCCTTTCATCTTCAGGTTTCTTATTCTAATCTAGCCCAGGTCATTACGGGCTCAAACATGCTGCTGTGTGATGTCTGTCTGGTGAACTGGAGTGAAATGAGTCTGCTGTAAATCCACTTCCCAAGGTATAGGTATCGATGTGACTGTAACCACCCCCACAAATAGCATTACTTGGAAATCTTAGTAGAGAGACCAAAAACTAAATGGTGTGGGACTAAACTGCTCTCATCCCCAAGATAGTACCTCCAGATTGAGGCTGAGGCAGACCCTTGATTTTAAGAGTCTGGAAAAACTTGCAGTGTCACTTCTTGTGCTAAGCTTGTTCCGTGGATAAACAGTATTTAAGTCTTCAGAGTTATCAGTCTGGAACCTTTCACAGAACTAAAACTTATACTGTGGGGTTTTAAAGAGATATCACTTGTTTTCTGCTAAATGTTCTAAAAGTTAACTGTGTAGGAAATAAAATATATTTTGAATAATACTTTTATGCATGTTTTACAGGCTGGGGCACTGGATTTGCTAAAGGAGCTTAAGAATATACCTATGACCCTTGAGTTGTTACAGGTAAATTTTTTACATTGCTGTTATATTTTAAATATGAGCTTTTAAATGGCAAAAATAAAACCTAAGAGATTCTTAGATGCAGATCTGAGGTCCACCAGACTATTCTCTGTTCCTTCATCGGAGTACAGTGGAAAGGGTTTCGTTTAGATTACAAAATCTTTGGGGTAGGGAACTGCTTCTTTGCTTGTCAAGTACTGTACACCTGTGCTGCTTTGCAAATAATAAACCAAAATATATTGTCCATTTACCTAGACTGAGTCTTTCTGTCAGTTTGCATGCACCACTATAACTGGAATACACACAGACAAGCCATCTCAAAGAACCACAGTTACTGTGCAGTAAATAACCAGTCTTTTCCTCCACACCAACTTATGACAACTCTTTTAGATTAGCTCTTGTCCAGGAGCAAGCCCTTGCAGATGCTTTTAAAACTTTTCTGTTTTATATATGGGCTAGAAAGATTGTGCATTGAGGCACAGCCTGAGAAAAAGGCAGCTTATCAACTATGTCGGCCTATTAGGGTGTTTCAGAGACGTATATTAGAGGCACAAATCTGCTGTGCTTTTGCACTGAGGAAGGAGAGAAACCTATTACAACTCTTTACAGGTGTAGCATGCTCTCTCCCTCTTGGATCTAGTCAACTCCACTGATCAGATCATAAGTGAGTGGAGCCATAGTTCTGCCCTGCCCTGTCTACTTGTTCACAGGGGGGATATGTTGGGTATGCAGCCCCTTTCTGCTTTCCCTGTATCTTAGTCGGTGAATAGGGTAGGTCTTATACAGCCATGCAGGTAAGTATAGGGGAGCCTAATATTCCCTTGCTCCCCCTTGCATCTGGTGAGGTGAGAGTGGTGTACAATCTAGCTCTCTTTTTGAGCTTTACCTATATCCAGGTATGTCTTTAATTGAAAACTAGGCTTTAATTGGGCCACAAGTAATCTTGCATTGAGAGGGGGAAAAAAATCTATGATGATGACATTTTCCCGAATCTGCAAAGCTCTTGGCATTGTCCCATGAGGAAACGTAATGGTATTATACTTAATAATTGTAACGCTTGGTAGCAAGTGCTATAATTAAGGTTGGAGGATACTTTCAAATATTACTCTGTTTTTACTTGCTTATAACTTTAATAGAATACTTTCGATAATCTAGTTTCGGCCAAAAAATGAATTTTTGGTGGTTGCAAGTTTAAAGGAAACCCTTCTAGCTGTGTCTGAGTTATGAAGCTGAATGGTTTTTTCCCACTCTGTTAGAAGAATTTCCACACTTTATTTGTATGATTAAAAGCAGATGGACTATGAAACTTGCATGTTACTCAGCAGTGAGTAAGCTCTTGGGCTAAAGTAATTGGATGTATAATAATTGTGAAAAACTCAATAGACAGCTAAGATTTTTACCAGAGTCTAATGAAGGCCTTTCTTCTTTGTGACATTGCAATACGCACTGCCGCTGTGACAATTTGAATTAGAGGCATTGTACGTAAAATGCAGTCTTCCCAAATGACTCTTTAACAGTAAGGCTGCACAGATATTTGCATTTCCTGATTAATTTTAAGGTTTCAATGGCAGTGCTAGCCTTGCCACATTGTATGTCCTGTATATTTTGTGGAGTACACTTATAAATTATATTGTTACTGTTCCAGAGAAAAGACTGCATGTATCCAGTGTGGTTGAGTTAACATTGCAGGAAAAATTCCATCAATTTTTTAAAAGTTTTATATTTGCCACTTACCATACTAAATGCAAAGAATTTTATTAGCTATGGAAGTCTATGAAGGATCCAAAAGTGCTTTACAGACTGTGTATAAATTCCTCTACTGCCAAAGTCCAGCCATCTATGAGGTGGGAAGATGGCGGCCATGTAGCTAAGTCGGTGCACAGCGCCATGAATGAAAGCCTGAGGTGGGATGGAGAAACTTTGACCAAAAAAGGCAGGACAAATTCCGCTCTTATTGCATGAGACCTTCAAGGTCCATGTGGATTAAGTGTGGTCTTTGTTTTAACTGCATCAAAATTGATTAAACAAATTGATGACTGGAATTCCAATTCATAGTTCCAGAGAAATATAGATTTCATACCCGATACGTACATTGCTAACCTATCTTCTTTACCTCTCTATTGCTGTACATTGGCTTAAATTATCAAAGAAGGAAATGCCATACTTTAAGACCAAAAATGCCACTCTGTTGTGCCAAAACATAATTTATAATTCTCAGTTTCTTGTTGCTTGTAACTTTATATTAAGCTAATGTTTCAGGTTTGACTTAATCATGGATTTTTCTTATGGTTTACGTATAAGGTTAAGATATTGGAAAAACCCACCAAACAAAATAACATTGTGTTCTTTGCTCTCTGAGCTGATAGTGCCATCCTTCCCTAAGAGGGAGCTACTTGTCCAATGGATTCCGCCTCTCCTATCTTGCCTGATGCTTGTAGCAGTGTCCTGAGACAGTTATGGGATCTATAAAAGAAAGAAGCTCCTCCTTACCACATTTTTCCCCTGCCCCCCAAAAGAACTATAAAGATTGGAATATCTTTGTAAAAGGGCATGGTGGATAGTTTACTTCATTGGTTAAGTAATAAAGTACTTAATTTGCTAAGACTTCGAGGAAACAAGCCAGATAGATTAAGATTTTCATCACTGTTCTGTATAAGCCATATCACGCTACGTTTTGACCAACACATTTCTCTGCCACGCACGCCTCTCATCTCATTTAGTTTAGAATTTAATAATCACACATTTTTTTAAGTTAGAGATTTCCCAGTTCTGAGGCCTGAGGTTATTTGATGGGTTTCCTTTACTAAAACCTTGCAAGAATCACCTGCTTAGAAATTTGAGCAGTTGTCATATTCCTTGTTGCACACAAAAATGTGGTACTGAGGTTTTGATTGGGTGGAGGGCATGGGGTAGAGGAACAAATGTGTAACACTGCCAATATAAATAAAAAAAACCCTCTTAATTTTCTCTTTAAAGAAGAAAAATAGTAATACCAGGCCATTACAAAGTAAAATAGAATAAACAGTCATAGCAGCTAGATCCTAAGATGTTTGAAGGTCTCTTTTCTTTGACAAAAATACAAAAAGGAATGCAAAAAAAGTGAGCCTATTAAAAGCAATATGAGAAATACACATTGCATTAATGGCTTAAATGACTTGAAATAAGAGTAACTCAACCTTTGTTAAAATTTGGCAATAAAGACAGGCTAGCATTATATAAGCAAGATTGCTATTTTTTTTTTAGCAGAAAGTAATCTGAAATCAAATTAGAAAACTGTATTAAATTTTTTTTGGCAGATGTTTCAGTTTTGGAGCAGGAGGAAGAGGGGAAATTGGAAAAATATCCCTCTACATGGATAGACCCCTGAATAACTTGGGAGTATATTAAAGTAAGAAATAACAAATTATTGTGCTAAATTGAGATTATATCCCACCTGCTAAGTTATAAAAGGAATGGATTGTAGAAGAATCTCTTCCTAACACTGTCGGTGGCAGTTGCACTTGGAGTTTTAATTGCTGCTACTAACAAGCAGGTATCCTCAGAGTAATAAATGAGTTTATCGTGTATACAATATATAAGACAAAAAGGATAGAATGTTAGTAAAATTCTTGCTAGTCATGTTCTATGATACTCTCCATCAATATTTTAGCTTTTCTCCGAGCTATTTGCCGAAGGGTGGGATTTTCTAAGGCAGTGGTTTTCAACCCTTTTTCATTTGCAGACCCCTAAAAAATTTCAAATGAAGGTGCAGACCCCTTTGGAAATTCGACGTGTGGTCCGCAGACCCCTACCATAGAAGTCTTAGACTGAAAAGTGACTGAACAGAATTCAGCTATAAATAATGTTGCATGTCCTTGGCACAGCATTTGATGCTGCGTGAGAAAGGACACTAAACTGGGCATATGTGATAATGACAACACTTCTGGGCTTTGACCTGTAGGTGGGGGTATTGACATACTCTTGGTTGATCAGAAAAATGGAATGCCTTTTCTGGGGCATGAAACTTTATTTTCATTAGTCATCTTTCACGGACACCTTAGACATAGTCTGCAGACCCCCTGCGGTCCACGGACCACAGGTTGAAAGCAACTGGTCTAGGGAGTTTAAGTGAATTAGGAGCACATCTCATGGGAAGTAAATGGGATTTGTTCTTTGAAGTCACTTAAGTGCTTGTGAAAATCCCACCGAAGATCTACTGAACTAAATTGATCATAATTATGAAATTCAAAATTTCTAACACTATGCAAACATCTATAAATCATTTTAGTATTTTTAAGTTTTGGCAAGTGTTTGCTGTAATTGAGGTTGCATAATAGCTTTCATTGTAAACACTCTGAAAATTTTTTAACTTTCCTCTTTTGAGGCTGAAATACTCAGTAGTTTGTCTGAAGATGAATTGTTCTGGGAAATTTGAGCAGTAGTTCTTAAGCTGTCTTTAAGGGCTAGGAAACAGACAATAAACATGGCATTTTAAAAACAGTTTTCCAGTCAAAATGGAAAACAGTGAGAATTATCTGTTGGCAGCTACAATATGCCGTTGATTGCTAACAAGTATAAATAATATTGAACCTTGGGGACATTATTGACATTTTAAATGTACGTTTCTTAAATTACTTGTTCCTGAGAAGTTTCTTGGCTCACTAAAATGAGAACAGCAGTCATCAGGCAGCCTCGTAGAAAAGGTGGATTTCTTTATGTTCATAGATATATCTATGCATGTTGTCCCATCTCTCGTATTCTGCCTTTACCAGTCTTCTGAATAATAAGGGGTACTGAAATATTATAGGATCCTGTGCTGAGAGAGTGGACTTCTAATACACAAACATTGCCTCAAAGGAGCTTTAAGTGTATCAGGCAACATGGCTGTTTTTTTTTTTTTTTTTTTAAAGTCATGCTATAGGATAATTCCTTTTGTAGAATGGACCTCTATCTAATATATTGAATGACCCTCACTTAAACCATAAAACATGTATTTTGTTCCAAGTGAACCTTGTTTTTGATTGCATGCTCCTATCAATAAAATGTGTTTTATCAGTACAAATGTGCAGGATGTCTTGTGAAAATCAATTCAGTAAGGATTTGCAACTTCATAAAGTAATTTTAATCAACTTCATAAGGATACAACTGACTGGATGTTTACCTTGCATTGTCAAAATGCAGCTTAGCTTTTTGTATCTGTTAAATGTCTTTCACAAATTATAATGTATATCTTTTTCTATTGCAGTCCACAAGAATTGGAATGTCAGTGAATGCAATACGCAAGCAAAGCACAGATGAAGAGGTTACATCTTTAGCAAAATCTCTCATCAAGTCTTGGAAGAAGCTATTAGGTATGACTGCAAAAAGCTTTTTAACAATCTTCCTTCTCCCTCAGGCATTTAATTATTTGTATTGAGGGCATTATAAACTATTGCCACCATTTTTATTCTTGGCTCACCAGTTCTCCCATTCAATATTGAAGCTTTTTCTGCATCACCTGTACCATTTTCATTTTCCCTATGCCCTCTATCACTGCATTACTCATGGGTACCCTTAAGGGCCATAGTCATTGTAGCTTCATTGGGATAATGAGTTGCTAAGAACAGAGCAGCGTGAAGCATGTCTCTATGACATGACTGATATCTATTGGACAGTCTCGCTGTTTGCTACTGGACTTAATTCCCGAGTGGACTTATTGCAGCATTAAAACCTACTGACCTTTTGTTTGTCTGGATCAACTATTCTCTGCCTCCAAAGTCTTTACACTACCTTTACATCAAGGTGTTAAAGGGTTTTAATCTTAATTGTCAGTGGATCATAAACTATAGGAAAAGAAAATACAAAATTCAAAAGTTGATTTAATGCTGTTAGTATTATGACTAGTACATAGCTCCAGTCTTATTGTAAGAAAACTAAAGTCTAACTAGTTCTGTGTGTCTCTTGCTCACTCTCTGAAACCTCAGTATTCATTAAAGGCACATGAATAAAGTGGATGGAACTTAAATAGTATTCCTTTAAATATTATGTACTAATTATTAACACATCTGAGGAAATTATTCTTGCAGCATTTTTTATGCCAGGACAAATCGCATCACTGTAATCTTAGTGCAGTTTTAAACACCTGAATCTGAAACTCATGAACAGTGTTTATTTGGAACATTGCTGAGTACTCATATGTGGCTTCATCTCACATTCACATGAACTTAAATGTAGGGAGTTTCTTCTGGTAGCTTAATCTTTAAAATATGAAGTCTGCTTTTGTTTTACAGAAATTACAAGAGCTGCTGGATTAATAGAAGTCTTTTCAGTTTCAGACAAGTGTGCTATGCCAGCTGTCATCCAAGTTAGCTAGCTATACATTTCAAGGCAATCTAATTTCATCACCTTCATTCTTTTCTAAATGCTTGCAGGAATGGTTTGGCATCCATTTTAGAAAAGTGTTTCAATAAAAAATGACAAATTATGGGAGTGTTCTTAATGGGGTGTTTCTAAAGTAAAGGCTTGTAAATACTGAATTAAAGCATGAAACAATATATAGGACTCTAATACCTGGTTGAGCAGGCATTTTCTGAAGGCAGAAGTGCAGCAAGTGTACAGGTGAACAAGCTTCTAAAATCATGTCCTGTTTTGTTATTACCAAGAGATGTACTTTACCAATAATTTGATCTGATGTCTCTGGTAAATGTAACCTAACAAACTCAAATGCATACATTTTTGTGTGCCTTTATGTCAATATGAAACTTAGTGAAGTCTTCCATGTACTTTGTCTACCTGTTACGTAAAACTGGAATTTGATTCCATATAAAAACAACTGAGCAAAATGCTAAAAGAACAATACAAAATGTTTTTTTCTTATTCAAAATGTAAATTCCTGCTGTTCTGATGTAAATTAAAAATATGCCCTTCTTTCCAAAACTTGTTATAAATTATCAGTAAATTATCCCAATCACTAAGGCAACAAATTATATTTTCTTTATCATTTTCAGTGCAAACCTACAGAATGTGCTAATATTTTTTTAAATTTCAACCATCTTAACTTTAATCTACTTTTTCCAGTGACATGTTTCTCCTTTTTCAACAATCTCAAAATATCCTGGAAAGCCAAACTTTTTTGAGGAGAGAAACATTTTCCAATTATTGTGAAGATTGTTTCCCCCCATCTAATTCAGAATATTTTCAAATTAATTATTTGTAAGAGCTGCAGATGGCTTCCACTGGGATTTTCCTCAGGATCATAAAGCTGGAGAACTATTTTTAAAAACAAACCATGGATAAGCAAGAATTGTCCATATGTCTCCTGAATTTTAAATTACGTTAAGATTTTTAATTACTAGAGATCAAAATGACTACTTCAGAAGTATATAGTCAAATATCCACTAGCAAGTAGGTGTAGCAGATCTCTCTTGTTAGTGAGGTTTTTGAAGAAATGGAAAGGTCTTGGACATACTTTAGAAATTGGGGGAAGATCTTGGATAGATAATAAAAATGCTGATTGATCACCAGTTCATGGTCTGATGAATATAGCTTTAAAAATAAACTAATACATTGCAATTCTGACAGTGAAGGAAAGATTTTAACAGTAAATAGGATGAGATTTCAAATTTCAATGCAGTAAGTGATGATAAAATGTATCTGAATTTCAGATTTTGTCCACCAAACTTCTCATTCCCCTGGTCTTGTCTGAATGTATACCTTACATTTTTGTCCCATATACTTAAGAGGACCCCTAAGATAGATAAATAGTTCAGAGGACATCTATATTGTCATTTCTTGGTATGACAAAAGACATAAATGGAAGATTAAAAATCCTCATAAATTGAAGAAAAGATTACAAAATAGTAGCAATAAGGATAAAAAGAGCTCAACTGACTGGAACATTGCTTACTATGGAGAGGCTGCAATTGCCAAACATTGCAACTTTTGTCATTTAGTTTGTAGCTGTGAGACTAGCTACTTTTGCCTAAATCTGACACTGGATCAAAATCACTTATTTGAGAAGCAGTCAAAGACCCACAAAAAGACTGAATAGTGTAGATTTCAGAGTAACGACATGCCAGGCTTTAAAGTTTGGCAAAGAGCTTCTTGATTAAATTAAAGCAGAAATAATTTCCAAAACATAACAAATCTTCCTTTGGATTCAGTGTATTTGTTCTGCTTGTCTTTACCAATCCTTACCTTGACGGTGACTGATTTTTAAACATTAGAATATATTGAGACATATGAAAGTGTTTCTCTTTAGAAGAAGAATTAACCTATTTCTATGTGCACTTTGAATACAGTAGAATCTCAGAGTTACGAACTGACCAGTCAACCACACCCCTCATTTGGAACTGGAAGTACGTAATCAGGCAGCAGCAGAGACCCAAAAAAAAAAAAAAAAATTACATTAAATGCAGTACCAGTACTGTGTTAAATGTAAACTACTAAAAAAAGGGAAAAGTTTAAAAAAAAAAAAAAGAGATTTGACAAGGTAAGGAAACTGTTTCTGTGCTTGTTTCATTTAAATTAAGATGGTTAAAAGCAGCATTTTTCTTCTGCATAGTAAAGTTTCAAAGCGGTATTAAGTCAATGTTCAGTTGTAAACTTTTGAAAGAACAACCATAACGTTTTGTTCAGAGTTATGAACAACTTCCATTCCCAAGGTGTTGATAACTCTGAGGTTCTACTGTAAGTTCAATAAAAGATCATTCTTACTCCCATTAAAAATGCTGGTTGGCTAGAATTCTGGCATGTAACTGTACTGATATCAAGTGGCACTAAAGTTTTGAAGAACTGGAAAACTGGTAGCAAGAGTTTGTGTTGGTGGTAATTAAAACTGAATCTTTTTTCTGAGACAGAGAGATGTGACAACACTTTATCCAGAACCCCAATTATTATTATTTCAGGAGAAATGTATGTAATTGCACCTGTGTATCCTGTCGGGTCTATTAAAATCACTGCCATACATGAAAACATAGCATTGATCATGCACATAACTGACTCAATCACCAATTTCCTTGGTCACCGTTTAAATCTGTTTCTCATGCATACCAGGGTGAATGTTGGTTCACTGCTATAAACTCCAACACATTATTGGAATTTAAAATGAATTACATTGTAGTGCACTGTAGAGTTGTGCAACTGGGCCAAGAGGGTGGAAAAGTTAGGGGCTTTATTTTGTTTTGTCATTGGTTTTGACTTTCACAGAAGAATTCGGAATACTGTATGTCTGGCTGCTGTACAAATCATTTCAGTGATGTTGTTTGTAGTGCTTGTAAAACAGGGTATGGATCAAAGATGGCAACAGAGACGGACAGCTGTTAACTGTTCTGAGCTCTGAAACCTTTTGTGAGTTGTTTATAACTGAATTTTTGAACTTGACATCTTTTTACTTGACAGGTTGTGTATACTTTGTAAATTAAACATTTTGTTGAACTTTTAAGAATGAAGAGAGAACCTAAAATAAATCAGGTGAGGTTTTGAACCTCAGAGAATAATCAAAATTTCTCTTGATGAGAACCACATGAAGTGAGAAAACAAAGACTGGTTACAATATTTTTGAAGCTGAGCTAGTAGACTCTCAGGTGGTGGCTTCCGAGCATCTTCTGAAAGGAGACTTGGTGGGAGCTATAGGACAAGATCACTTTTTACAAAGTGCAGATAATGCTTGGAAGACCTTAGAAGCTACACAGGCCAAGCGGATACAGTTCAGATGAACATGCAAACTGTATTACTGGAGGTCATAAAAAAATCTTTCAGCCATGTGATGAGAGGAGAAAAATCTTTGCAAGTAGCGACACTTACTTGATATAAAGTAATATCAATTAAGTTGGAGCATTTGGGAAATACCATGAAGTATCCTAACCTGCAAATGTCAGGTTAGGATGCTTCTGAAAAGCTTCTGAATTCCCATAGAAAGTTTGACCTTTGAAGGGAAGGGCCAGTTGTGACTATTGCTCAAGTGAATAATTATGTAACAAATAGACAAGGTGGGTGAGGTAATATCTTTTCTTGCACCAATTTCTGTGGGTGAGAGACACAACCTTTTGAGCTTACAGAGAGTTGGTTAGGTCTGGGAAACTTAATCAGAGTGTCACAAGCTAATGTTTGAACAGATTGTTAACTACTTATGCTAAACAAACATTTCAAGTGACCATTCAAGTTGAAGTGGCCGGCTAACACCTCTCCACTCATAGGGAGGAAAGGAAGAAGGGGGAAATCGCTGAGGGGTTGGCGTTGTTAGTGGATTAGAGATTGTTGTAATAAGTCATAAATTCAGTGTCTCTATTCAGTCCATGATTTTTAGTGTCAAGCAGAGTTATGAATTTAAGCTCCCAGGCTCGTCTTTTAAAAGGGTTGTGCAGGTTTCCTTTGAGGAAGAGGGCTGAGAGGTCAGATGCAGAGTGTTCATTTTGTGAAAAACATTTACCGACAGGTGATAGGGTGTTTTTGTCGTCTGTCATTTTCCTGTATAAGTTCATTCAAGTACATCTGAAAACTACCCTATGTAAATTAAAACGTCTAATTAGAAAAAGAATCATTCAATAATACGGCCTGGATTTCCAATGAGGAAACATACTTTATATTCCTGGAGACAATGGGTATGTCTACACAGCAAAGAAAAACCTGCAGCTGGCTCATGCCAGCCAATTTAGGCTCACGGGGCTGCGGTGGCGGGGGTTGTTTCATTGTTGTGTAGATTTCTGGCCTCAGACTGGAGTCTGAGCTGTGGGACCTTCCCACGCTGCAGATGTTTTTTTTTTTGCTGTGTAGACCTACCCAATGTAGCTACTGATATCTGCACCACAAAAAGGGGAGGTAATATGTACGATGAAAACCAGTCTTTTTATTCTTGTGTCAAAACATCTCTCCTGGTTTGTCTTTTTATAAGGAAATCTTATAAACCATACCAGACAGACTTTCCTGACTCTCATACTAAATAATCTGGAATTTCTTGCTCTATTCCTGCTTCTCTGTGAAACTCTTCTCTCATAGTGTTGTTTCTCAAAGTGCCACTACAGTATCTTTCCTCCTTGGATGTAAATTGCTGACAAGTGGAATTACCTGTATATTGTCTGTTTCAAGATTATTTTGTTAGTGCTTGCTATTAAAATATGGAGGGCATTTTTTAAATTGTCAGCCACCACTCTCACCTCCACCCACCTTCCTTATGTAAAGTGACTGTTAAGAAAGTTTCCCAGTCTGCTGCTGATGTATCCGAGAATTATGTGTGAATCAGCAACCTGTGATATTCTAGAACTATAGCATTAGAACGAACCGTAAGGGTTGTCTAGTCTAGTCCCCGGCCAAGGAGCAGGATTTGTTGTGTCTAAACCATCCAAGACAGATGCTATCCAACCTCTTCTTGAAAACCTGCAGTGAAGGAGCTTCCACAACTTCCCTAGGCAGTTTGTTCCATATCAGTATAACATGAGATTTCATCAAGTGAAATTGTAGGCCAGTTAGTGGAAAAAGATGACAAAGTGCTAATACAACTCTAAAATTCCTGGTGAAAATATTCATGCAGTTGACGATAGAGAATGTAAGAATGGGTGAGGTTGTCTGCATATATAGAATATTTCCTGTATTATACATCAGATAGTGTTCTTTAGTTTCTATGGTGATTACTTATCTGTTCATACATAAAAAAAGGGGAGGGGGGTCAGTTTTCCTTCTATATGAGAAATGCAAATGTTTTTGTGTCTTAACGGTGTACTTGTTGAACTAGTCATTCTTCTTACGGTTTTAGTTTTCTTAATACATAAATATATATTGTGGATTTTCTTTTATTTTAATCTTCAGGACTTTTAAAATACCACTTCCATTTTAATGCAGCATCTATTGTATTTGCATAATTTTATGTTTTCTTTTCTGTTGTCTTCATTCAGGGTGATGAATTTTAACTAAGTAATTCATTTTTTTATGTGATAGTTCTTAAACCTTTGATCCCCTAGTTTTTTTGTTTGGTCTTGTCTGCGTGGACTTAACTATAGAACTATATGGTGCTTTTTAAATAAGCACTGAATATGTGGTAGTTTCATCCTAATCATCAGGGCAGAGTTTTCAAATTTGGATGCCTCAATAAGTGGCTTGATTTTCACAGGTATTGAGCACACTCAAATTCCCATGCGAATTGTGGGTACTCAACCCTTATGGAAATAAACTACATTGCATTTAACTTATACTTAGCTGCCATTTCTGTCCTATCAGAGGCAATGC
The DNA here is from genome assembly GCF_013100865.1 of Trachemys scripta elegans. Lineage (NCBI taxonomy): Eukaryota > Metazoa > Chordata > Testudines > Emydidae > Trachemys > Trachemys scripta. Next base: position 215,622,811 of record NC_048299.1, on the reverse strand, counting down.
TTATTTCATGGTTTGTACATTTCCAGATGGACCATCAACTGATAAAGACTCTGAAGACAAGAAAAAGGAACCTGCATCTTCATCACAAAACAGTCCTGAAGCAAGAGAAGAAAGGTATTTGAACCTCTGTGTGTGTATGTGTATAATATAAAATGAACTAGCAAAACAGATGAATTATTAATGTGAAGAATCAGTTTCTTCATAGGTGCTTCCCTAAATATTTAATTTTTGTACAAGTATATCTGGGACTAGGGAGGGCTGCCATGTTCTTGTATCAAACACACAATCAATGTCCAAAAAGTGGTGATGCCTGCACTGTCGTCAAGGTTGGACAATCATTATAGATCAAAATAGTCATCCAGGTCTTTTGTGGTGGGGATGAAGGTAAGTTAATCCTGCTGTTAATAATATGAAAAAATGGCAGGTGACTAGCTACAATATGGGTCAGGTAGTCAAAATATCCATCCTGCCTGCTGAAGTCATCTATTTAACATTCTTACTGTACAATACTAGGAGTCTTAACAATAACCAGCCTATTTTAATCAGTATCTTGCATTTTAGGTAGAAACTAGGGCTGACAAGTGATTAATCGCACTGTTCAACAATAATAGAATACCATTTATTTAAATATTTTTGGACGTTTTCTACATTTTCAAATATATTGATTTCAATTACAACACAATACAAAGTGTACAGTGCTCACTTTATATTTATTTTTATTACAAATATTCGCATTGTAAAAATGATAAAAAGAAATAGTATTTTTCAATTCATGTCATACAAGTACTGTAGTGCAATCTCTTTATCGTAGAAGTGCACACCCTGTTTGGGTATTGGACTATGCCCTGGACTCCGGGCTTCAAATTTTGTATTCTTTGTATCCTGCCTGTATTCCTTCTTGGTCAGCGATAACCACCTATGCTGCTTATACTATCTCGGGGAAAGCCCACATTGTAGGAAGGTGCAATACCTGCCCTTTCTTCCCCGCCATACCCGGGAAGGGTGGGAACTTCTCTTTAGGAAGCACCTAATGGAAGACCGCAATTGGACCCAGGCCCAGGGACCCTACGCCCCATAGATCAGCCTTACTCAGCAAGGAGTGCGTCTCCTGCCACAAGGTCCAATTCAAGAGTGAGGGAGTCTTCTTTCCTCTCTCTCTCCTCCCCCATCTTCCCTCCCCTCCCCCCCCAAATCCGTCAGTGGGCCTTGTCAGGAGAGCAAAGAGCATTCTCGTAAACATGAGGTTGTCTTCCTCCAAATCCTCTTTGAAGACATCTGATTCAGCCCTGCCTAAACCAGGCAAGTCTATAAGCTTCAACTCAAGAGAACATAGAACATCTTAAGTCTCAGGGGCATGTGACAAGTCTAGGGCTCCATCAGCACCAGATTGTGATCCGGCAGCACTGGGGCCTCTGGTAGTCCCAAACACAGCCCTGTAGTGCACCGGCACTCATGAAAACTGATCACTGAGAGCATTGATTACCTTTGGTACTGTCTTTGCCTTAAACTGCTGTGGCATAGACTCTTTACTGCGGCTCTGTTGGTTTGGGAAAGAGTTGAGATCTATGCTCCTCCTGTGGATATCTTTGCTTTCCAGACTCAGTGTCCCACTCCATCAAGTCCTTCCTTGAGAGAATATATAACTCGGCCAGGGGAGCTGGCCTTTGGGAGGAGTGTCTCCCATTCTATCTTTGGGCTTTGACTTCGAGTGGCATGGTTGGTACTGCTGTTGAAACCAGAAATGGCTTTCTTCCCATCGGGAGAGTCTGAGCTGTCCAGTGAACTGTTATTCCCTCTTCCACAACACACCTTCCTGGTCAGAGGATCTTGACCAACTTGGCACCAACTTCCACCTCATCACATTTCTTGGAGCCTTTGGTACACCATGCCATGGGGACCTTTGCAATCCTCATTCAACCCATCCTTCTGAGGATCCAACTGAGGAGGAGTGCACACCGAATCTGGCAGTTTCACCAGAACCAACAAGATTGCTGTCACCCTGTCCAGATGAGGCAGTGACTCCAGTGTGTCTGTTCCTGGAATTGCTTATAGTTATTGGGGAGGGAGGGAACCCCACAGAATTACAGGGCAGCTGCAGATTTTTTTTGAGGAGGTTCAGGATCCTCAACACAAGCTTCTGGACATTCTTCAGTCCTCTGGCTCCATCAAAAAGTGTTCCCTGTTAAGAAAACCATCCTGAAGCCAGGTAGAGCATACCCCAGCTACCTGCACCCCTACTTCCAGAGGACAGAAACAGAAAAATCCCACCCCTCAGTCAGAGAGGTGGAATTTCTGTTCTCTCACCCTGCTCCCAAGTCTTTAGTGGTCCAGGCCACCACAAAGAGATTTAGGCAATAATATGTCCCGATTTATCCCAACTGACAAGGAGGGCAACTTACTGGAAGGAAGGTCTTTTCTTCTTCTAGACTCCAGTTCAGGATAGCCAAGTACTAGTGGCTAAGTACAACTTTGTGAACTGTTCAAAATTCACAGAATTTCACAGACTCCCACAGGAGGACAGAGCTTGTTTCCAGGCTCTCGTGGCAGAACACAAAATGGTTGCCAGGACTGCTCTCCACTCAGCAGTAGATGTCGCTGATGCATCTTCCAGGGCGATGACTACTACCATGGTAATGCACAGGGAGTCGTGCCTCCGTGCTTTAGGGTTTCCCAGGGAGGGCCAGAACACCATAGAGGACCAAGCTTTCAAGGAGACTATCTATATAATCAGAGGATGGATGAGTCCTTACATACTTTGAAGAACTCCAGGGCAGCCCTCCACTCCCTGAAAATATATATGCACCTGCCCCACAGAAAATTTCATTGGTAGTCCTAGAAACCTAGACTGATGATTCAACAGTTCTTCCACCAAAGACCTTATGAGCCACTCCATAAGAGGCAGAGGGTTCAAAAGGCCTGCTTCCCCACACCTTCCTCCGCAGGTTTCTCATCCCAGTCTCAGCCCTCAGCTAAACATTGTTTTTGACAGGAACTTGAGAGCTGCAAACTACTAAGGGTATGTCTACATAGCACCTGGATTCTCGCGGCTGGCCCATGTCAGCCGGCCTGGGCTGCGGGGTTGTTTCATTGTAGTGTAGACTTCAAGCCTAGAAGTCTACACTGCAATGAAACAGCCCTGCAGTTTGAGCTCTGTGAGCCTGAGTCAGCTGGCACAGACCAGATGTGGGTTTTTCATTGCTCTGTAGACATATTTTAAGTCTAATGTCTCCAGACTCCCATGCAGCCTTTGAGGATCATCTAGCACTGTTTTTCAACACCTGGAGTGCAAAAACAATGGACAAATGGGTGCAGAACGTCATCCATTCTAGCTATTCAACAGAGTTTGCATCCCTACTTACTTCCCCAGCACCCTTTCAGGGGCCACTCTCATGAGAACGTTTTCAAATAAGAAGTGAAATCCCTCTTACAGTGAGGTGCGACAACACAGGTTCCTCTTCAGTACCAAGGGAGAAGTTTTTACTTGACATACTTCCTAGTACCTAAAAAGAAGGGCTGTTGGAGATCCATTATTGACATCTGCCATCTGAACTTTTTTATTCTCAAACTAAAGTTTCACATGGCCATGTTGGTATCTATAATTCCATCCCTGAAAAAGGGTATGTGGTTTACAGCTCTCAACATGGACACCTGCTTTCACCTGGGCATCCACCCCGCTCACAGATGCTTTCTCAGATTCCTGGGCTCTGATCATTTTCAATACAGAATATTCACTTTTGACATTGCTCCTACTATCTCCAGTGCCTTTACCAAGGTGTGCTCCATAGTAGCGGTTTATATCAGATGTTGTGGTTTCACAGTCCTCCCCTGTGTCAACAATTGGCTCCTTGTCACCAGGTTACACTAAAAGGACCATGTGTCGACTTTGACAATGCTGCAGCTTCTCTCCTCTTTGGGTATCAGTGTAAATGCCGAAAAATCCATCCTCGGCCCTATGCAGACTTTAGACTTCATTGGGGGCATTGTTAAATTCAATCATGGCAAGGGCTTCCCTGCGAAGGGACAGGTTTCAAGCTATGAACAATATCGTAGACCAGATCATAAGCAACCCCCAAGTGCCTGTCAAGACCTCTGTCTCTCTCCTAGGCCATGTCGCCTCATGTACTTGTGTCATGTCATTTGCAAGGCTCCACCTTTGTTGCCTATAAGCATGGCTTCAAACAGTGTACTCTCCATATTTACAGTCCTTGAGCATCATAGTGACTGTTCCCTCCTAAGTGACATTGTCCCTATTATTGTGGAAGAATCCCTCCCAGGTATGCATGAGCATTCCCTTCCTTGCCTCTGCACTGGACAGGGCGATTGTTACCGACACATCCCTATTGGGTTGAGGAACCCATGTGGACAACCATACAGTACAAGGCACCTGGATATAACAAGAATTCAGGATGCACGTTAATTTTCTAGAGCTGTAAGCAGTTTGAAGGGCTTGCAAAGCCTTTCTCCTGTTCATTCAAAGTCACTATGCCCTCGTAATGTTGGAGAACATCACAACTGTCTTTTGCATCAATAGACAGGCAGGAGCGAGATCCTTCCCCTTGTGTGCAGAAGCAGTCAGTTTGTGGAACTGATGGTGTTAGCCATCAGATTACCCTGTTGGCAGTCTACTTCCCACAAAACCAGAATGTACTAACAGATTCAGCAGACTCTTGGCTGTCAGTATGGAGCAGGGTGTCGTGGGGTGTATGTACCCCACCTTGGCCCGGCAACAAAAGGGGTAATACAGGCATTGCTGGCCACTGCTGATTGGTATCCTCACAGCAGCTGGGAGGATAAAAAGGCTGGGAAGCAGAGGGGTGTGCAGCTACCAGGAGAGTGAACAGGCCGTAGAAAGGAACTTCTGTCAGTAAAGTGCTAAAGAGCCGCCCAGGGACAACACCCCAAAAAGGGATGAATGGACCAACAGACTGAAGAGCCTGCAGAGGCCCAGGGGATGGTAGGAAACAGCTAAGCACTGTCAGAATTGGTGAACCCTGATCCTGTTTGTCTATCTTGAGGGCCATGAGCTGGAACCTAGTTGAGTGAGTGGGCCAGGATTTCCCTACCAATCACTTGACGGACCTGAAATCCGAGAGGATTTTCCAGATTCTGGAGTACCAGGAATAGACTGACAGCCACGTTGAGCTGAGTGACCCAGTGACCACACCCTGCTTGGCCAGGAGGGGCACCATTGCATTGACATACCGCCTCACCCAGGGTCTCCCTTGGCCCCCCAAGTTGGGCTGTAGCTGGGCTTAGGACCCTGGGGGAGACCCCATACCCTATAGACTGGGCCCACTCCCTGTGCTATGCTGGACTTGGACATGCTGAGAGGCCACCACTTCGGGGCAGGGGAAAACATCCTGGTGGGGGCTAGTTCCCTTACAATGCAAATACTGTGGGGGACTGATCTGCATTTCTGCCCCTACATGTCATTCCTTGTAAACTGCATATGTTTGGGGGCTGGAGGCGTAAGTGGGGGCTGGAGTGGCTACTACAGCACAAGGGAGCCCAGAGGATCACTTGACCTGGGCACCCCCTTCAGTAAAATTCTTGTTGTACTCCATATCACATAGAAGCAAGTATTTCAAAGATCCTTTTTACTGAAGTTTAACAATGTCTATAGCTCTAAATAATTGCATAAATGTTATCTTTGCTCTGTTATGGGGATCTTGTTAATGAGATATAAAGATCAAACAAAATTTTTTTGATCTAGGGTGCAACACGTTGGAGAAGAGACATTTCATACCACTTTTCTGTTTTTAACCTACTTTAGCAGTTCCAGTAGCAACTCCAGCATCAGGAAAGAGGAGGCTAATGCTTCGTCAGATTCCTTCATCCCTTCTTTTCCTCGGGCTCCAAGTACTTCAGATTCTGTACGAGTGAAATGTAGAGAAATGCTGGCTGCTGCTCTCAAAACAGGAGGTGAGCTTTGTAGAACTTATTTACAGTATTGGATTTTGTTCTGTTTCTTCTTCCCGTGTATCCTAGCACTGATTGTCAGACCAGTCTGAATTCTGTACAACCAAGCCAGCTAGTCAGGTATAGGTTCATCCAGATTAGCATAACCCTGGCAACCTGGAAACATGCTGAGGTGCATTTCCTGCTCCAGCCCATCTGACTACTACTTTCCAACAGCAGAGAATCCTCTTCATGATACTAGCTAGCCATTACCTCCTTGTATCATCAATTTAATCTGTTTCCATGAAAGGTATTGTTTCAGTGGGTTTTTTTTGGAGGGGGGTGCGGGGGCGGGTGTACCACAGTGTCCCCCAGGGTCCTGTGACCTTTCAAATTCTGGTAGCCAGAAGCTCCGTTTCCATTTCAGTTGCAACTTAATTTTGTTACAGTACATCTGGCACTGGTGTTTTGATAATTTTAAATATGTCTAATTCTTTAAGTATCCAATCCATGACTGCTGTATTCTCTTCTTGTCCAGTTTTAGGCGTGTTAGCTTCTGTGTCTTTTGAGAGTTATAAAATTTGGAGGTGGACAAGACCTATGAATTGATCTATTCCATCTTGGTTTTAGTGCCAGGAGTTTTCTTACACCTTGGTGTTTTATACTGAAAAATAAGATTTTCATTAGTTCCTTTGGGAGATTATTCTGTAATCCAGTAGATCTCTCTGTCAAGGCTTTTGTTTTCCTGTGGTTCCTACATTTACCCTTAACTTCACCCCATTGCTCCTTTTTATTTATTATTTTCAAAATACAGAAATAACCTATACATTTTGTGCACATTAATCTGTACATCTCCATGAGATCCTCACAAAAAAGCTTCTCCTATTACTGCTCATATTTACACCCTTCAAATAACTGTACAGTTTCATGCTCCCATCCTTCTAAAGCTATCCTTTAGCCAAATTATATATATTTAACTCTGTTTTAAACTAAATTCAAAACTTATTCCAGAAATGTACATAGTCCCTTATCAGTGGGAATCAAATCTGTTAATCAGTAACCTTCTCTTTGGTTCAAACTGGCTTGTGTAGTGAAAAGGACAATAAACTTTTTATTTTATTTATTTTTTTATTTTTTTTAGGGATTTTTGAGCATGACAGTTTTTGTATGACGTTTGTTACTAAAGCACTACAAAGTGTAAGTGAGTGAAAATAGCAAATGGGATAATATTGAGAATATGTACAAAAAGATCAGTGTGCTAAAAGCAACATACGTATAGGTAGCTTGGATCCTTCCTGCTACTTTCTCTCTCCCTTCAGAAAATGGAGCCTGGGTCCCCTTTTCTTTGAGCCCTAGAGCAATGTTATATGTAGGCCGAAGTCCTGCCCTCAGGTTAACACTATCTCTCCCCTAGTAGGGCTCACTTTTCTAAATACCAAGTCATCCACTTTTTATACAGACTTACTTGCAGAGAGCAGCCAGAAGCAGTTAGACAAGGAGTAATGTTTTTCAGAAGTGTCTAAGTCCAGCTGGCAGTTAATGAAAGTTAAGATGCCTAACTGATTTAAATGCTTAGGTAAATGTAATTTAGTCTCCTAAATCACTTAGGTAACTTTGCAAATTTTATGCAATGTCAATTTAAATCACACTTGTCTTTGGAAACTTACCTAAAATTATTGCTACACTAATAGACTAATGAGTTATTTCTTCTCTTCAGTTTTCTTATGTTGAGCATTTTGACAGCATTTTGAGTGTAGGCATTTTCATTGTTTTTTCCCCATCAGTAATCAGTCATGTTCTGCTGTTTTTGTTGGCCTTTCACACAGCAAAAGGGGAGAACATTTTTTTTTTTTTAAAGTAGGAATATATGATTGTAAAACACAAAAATTGACATGGGCATTTGATAGATGTGGTACCTGAAACTATTTTTTTTTAACTTATTTTATGAAATTGACTTAATTTCTAGTTGATGGTGTTCTTTGATCTTTTTAAAATGCAAATGAAAGTGCGGAGAAGGAAGGTGGAAAACTTTGATAGTGTGCTTGCACTGTCTAGCCTGTCCTCTGTCAAATTGGGAAGTAAATGTTTCTTTTACTTTTTCTCTCAAATCTCTACTTAGAGATTTCTAAGATTGGGCATTTCAGGCTAAACTTTTCATGCTGTCTTTAGAGTTTAAGTATTTTACCTGTTTTATTTACCACTTTAAATTTCCTGTTTTATTGCACTTCAGTTTGTCCGCTTTCCTTATATTTTTAATGTCCATTAAGCAAATTTCTACAACTTAATTACTGATTCTGTTGTCGTTAACACTAATTGAATGTACCCATGCTATCTTGAGAGTGAATTTTATCACAGATGTTGAAGTGATAGTTCAGTCTTTTCTTTCAGAGTAGAGATTGGCAGTTGTCAAACTGAGTAGAATCTTCAAGACTTAACTGATAACACAAAAGCTCTTTGTACAGTACCTGCATCTACAGTTTAGCTCCTGATTAAATAAGATTTTAGGCCATTGCTTTTCTATCAATCTTGTCTTCTTTACTTTTTGTGTACTGTGCAAAATAATGAGCTAATAAGGTTTTGCTACCATAAAAGTATATAGTGCACTATTTTCTGAAAATGCATATTATGGTTGTGGCATAACTTACGCTTTCCAGGATTCCCAATGGGTACTTGAGCTGCTAAGGAAATCTGATGTCCACTTAATGTTAATAATCAAACTTTTCTTTTGTTCAGATGACTACATTGCTATTGGTGCTGATGAGGAAGAGCTGGGATCTCAGATTGAAGAAGATATCCTTTGTGGTATATCTAAGTGCTCTAGAATTAGTATTTGCTGATGGATTTATATTGTTGTTTAAATAAAAAAAAAAAAATGGTTTGGTCCATATAATGAACATTGATTTTTATTCAGTAGGAAAATACTCATTTTGTTCAATACAGCAGTGTGAAAGTTTTTAGTGTGAGAAGCGATTCTCACAATTTATGAGCATTAAATTACACACAGAACTCTTTTTAATACAAGCACTGGCAGCCGTTGCTAAGAAAGGTATTGATCAACAGCGTAAAGAGTAGGTTTAGCAGAATTTTGTTGTCAGATGCTACCGGTGTGGTGCTTCTGCTTTCTCCTGTTGATATCACTCGGCTGCGTGCGTGTGTTCCCTCTGTGTGCTGCCCCAGCTCTGCACAGATAGCTGACACAGCAAACCCGACGAGAACCCCCAATAACCACAGAGTCTAGTAAGATGCAAAGTCACTTCGACTAGGTTTAGTGCGATCTCGGACACAATGGCAGTTCCCCGTAGATTACTTAGCCTACTGGGCATACTATGCGAAAGTGCCTCTTGGCAAGGACCCGGCTCAGTGGCGGGACTTTCCACTGCCCCCATGGCCGGACAAAGACACCATCCCAGGGATAGATTTTTATACACTCCTGACGTATTAAGGTGCAACCCCTTCACGTAGTAAGGTACAACCCCTCTACGTAGTAAGGTGCCGCCTCTCACCTTGTACGTGTTGGTTCGATCAAAACAACTCTATTCATCATTTTACCCTTTTGCCCCTGTCATTGGGATGGGTCGGCCTGTTCCATGTTATCTGTGGAATGTTCCCGTATGGTATGTCTTGGTACCATGTTTATACTTTAACTTTGCTAGGTGAATATATATTTATGCAACATCAGCCCTTTCCTTGCCAGCTTCTGTGAGCAGGGCCTGCCTCTGGCTCACAGCTTAACTTTGCTTTATGTTAGCAAAGTCTTGACCATTACTTTAGTTCAGGCCTCAGGCCTCATACTGGGCCTCTGATACCAAGGTTTATATCTCAAGGCCTCCTCTTACTACAAATTTTATTTCTATTTTTTGTAATTTCGGTAGATAGTATAGATGTTTGCTTGTAAGTATTTTTATCTATTTAAATTTTCACAGTTGTGGGAAATTGGGGAAGGTAAGATAATTATTTAATGACCATAGACATTGAGATTCAAACTTTAGTTTTCTAACGATTAAAACACAAATTGTCAACATCACATGTTAAAATACACAAAGTAAATATCTTTAAATAAAACTAATACATTCTCAAGCGGTATTTTTTATCACCGTGCTGATCTGTATGTTTCTGTTATTATTGATGGAAATATTTTTCGTCTGTCTGTGTGTATATGGTAAAATCGATGTTTACTGACATTTACTGATAAAAATCTAATCCTGCCAGGCCTGTGTAAACTTGGGCAAACATTTGCAAAGCAATGAAGTACTATATTGTGTTCTGCATATTACTTGTTGATGATGTGTTCCTTAAGTCCTAAGCACCTATATATCAAGAATTGAAAAACACTGACATGAAATACAAAAATAGGGTACGAAGTAGAATAGCAAATCTCAAGGACACAAAGAACCCTAATCTAAGAAAAAATGTATTATGTGGGAACATACCTCCAGACAGGTTTGCCAAAATGACAGCAGAGGTAAGTAAATATTAGGTCTTGTAACTTTTATTATTCTGTTTGACTTAACTGTAGAAACCATCAACATTCTTATACTTTGTATCTTCACACTCTCATAAGCATAGACACTTAAGACAAACCACAATTATCAGCAGTATGGCGGCTTGCAGATTGAGAGATAGTGCGGTAATTCTAAAAGTTGTGATGCCTGAATAAGGCAAGAGGCAGATAGAATGTCCCTGAGGGTGCTTCAGGGAGAAAGCTTAGAAATAGAATGTGCTGCATTTAAAAAAAAAATGCAGTCTGTACCAGCAACAACCTTCAAATTAGGGGAGGTGAACTGGGGTTCTGCCAGTGACCCCAGGCTAACAAGTTGTGGCCCTTTTGGGTGCACTGTATCATCAGTATTAAACAGTACGGCCTTTGTATTTGGCATTTTGACTACTTCTAAGCTAGGTATATCATCCCGATTTTTATAGGTCAGTCTCCTTTCTTTGTGGCAGTGAGACCCTTTGGAGGTATTTTTAGTACTATTTAAAATTTCTGTTAATTTTAAAATTTGTGGTTAGTTTATCATACTGCAAACACGTCGTAGTACCCAAGTATATTTATTTTTTTAACAAAAAGACAAAATAAGAGGGTAAGAATAAGCTAGCTAAATGGACTAATTAAGATAATAAAATGAGATCCTGCTATTAAAGAAAAGCAAACTAAATTTAAACTATAACAATGGATATTTAAAACGAGGATTAAGCACTGATTGTTTTTAAATGTTTTTAAAAATGCCTTTGAAAGAAACTTGACTAGGTATGCTCTGTGTTTTACTACAAAGAAGGAGGAACGCAGGATGTACAGATCACTAAAATGTCACTGGCACAATATTTAGGGAAAACTTTTAAAACTGACTAAATTCATACTTGTATTTGACAAAATACTAAAAATCTTATTAGAAAAAGGAATTGGGATGGCTTACCATCTGAAGACAAAGTTAAAACTTGGTAAAAGTGGAATTTACTGCAGAATTGTTAATAGGAAGGACAGAACCTCTCTAGCTAACTTCCCAAGTTAACTTTTGATACTGAAAGGCTTAAAAAGGGAAATGTGCATTGGAAATTTGACTGAAAACAAACAGAAAACAAAGTGTACCCCTGTCCAGTCTAATAACTGCTAAGTGCAGTAGCTTAAACAATCCTACTTAACAACCCTATTTTGTACCTTTTTTTAATAAGGTTCAGGGAAACGACCATAGAAGTTGATGCAACAATTTATGCTGACTTAAAATGTTTGAGTACAGGGTTTTATGAAAAATGTTGGTGATCCAAAATAGATTTAGGAAGTGAATATGAAAATAATTGGAGAGGAGAATATGCGGCTTGTGCCTGAGGAAGATTAAACGAAATTTCCTAGGGTCAGTGCCTTTGTGTAGTTTCTACAGAGGCAGCAACAATGAACTTGATTACACAAAATTAGAGGTAACGATAAAAACAAAAACAGAATTAATAAGAGCTTAGACCTGCTTTGTAATTGTGTCGGCATTTTTAAATTCTTGTTGTGCTCAAACAGGCAAAGAAAAAAAAGATTGGAACTAGATCAGAAGCTAAGCTATTTATACAGGTCATAAGTAATGGTGAGCTTTGTTCTTCAAGAGAAAAATGGTCTGGGCATATAGACAAGTATACTTGGGGTGGCAGACCAGTACATGTGTATAAAGAGAATCAGGTGGCATTTTGATTCTATGGGGTTCTATTTTGTTCTGATAATTGTATTTATATAAAAGTAACGCTTCAGGGTCAATCATTATTTGGATTTTAAATTCATTTCAGACTAAAAAGATTTTGAGTGGCTAAATATCTGTAAAGAGAGCTGATGTGGAGGAGATAGGTATTTAATCTAGAGCAGTGTTAAGTGAACTGCTACATCCCATGCAGATACTGGGACAGTGGAAAAATTAGGAATGCTCATTCCTGCATACAAAACATTAAGAAAGTATGGAGCACCCAACTGATCAAGTAAACTGAAGTGAAAACAATTAACTGGTATCCAGAGTAGAATATTTTTAAAGAAACAGCATAAATTACGTGCTTAAAATCTTTAACATCTCATCTTTTAAAGCTTGAGCTAGCAAGTGTGAAGTTTTGGACTTATTTTACGAAATGCTTTACATAAAGGGCAGTTTGTATAAAACAGGAACATACATAATTAAAACTGATTTTGAAGCCCTATTGTGCAATATCTGGCGAGACTTTCCTTAGAGAGAGCTGCCTCGCTTAGGCCCTGTTACAGTTTAAAAACCCTGTCTGGTGTCTAGAACCCTGAAAAAGCTTTAAAAAAATTAACAGAAGTTAGAAATGAAAGCCAATGAACAAGCATCAGATAATTTTTGATCATTACAATACTAAGCTAAATTTGAATCATGAACTGGAGGCAGAAGGTTTCAGTTCTCATTATCAAACAATGCTATGTTATAAGAGTAAATTAGAATTATGCAGATATTCATTTCTTGTTAAGAGAGGACAACTGTGCAAAACTGTTTGCACTGTGAGTGTTTCATGGTGGAAATAAACTTTTGGTTATGCAAAAACAAAAATAGTGAGTTTAAATTTTTCACAACCAGAAAATTGCACAAGGTTACATTCCTGGGGACCTTTCTCTACTGCCTTTTCTTCTTTACCCCTACACTAACTAGTGTCTTCACTTAGCCTTTCTGATAGTCACTGGTCAGACATGTTTTGCATGCAAATATTTTTGCAAGTTTGGTAGTTATGTAACTTCTGACGTTTCACCAACAGTATAAAGGAATGAAGAAATGTTTTAACTTTAGGTAGCATCTTTGGCAAACTTAGTGGAATTTGTGCTAACTAAAATTGAAGCTTATTCAGTGTGAGTTTAGCAAAGATAAAAGATCCAAGATTCATAGAATGATTTTGCTGCTTGATAGGATAGGTATTCCTGGATTTAAAAACAAAACCCTATCTTCAATACGATTATATACATTTTCAAAATGAAATTTGCTAGGTTGATATATACAGTGGTCATACTAGCAATAGTGTATCAAAACTGTAAGAGGAGACATCCCAACGGCAAATTGAGAATGTTATGGTAGACAGTCTCTTTGTCCATAACAGGAGATGGCAAGTGATGAGCTGAAAGAGATGCGCAAAAATCTGACCAAAGAAGCTATCAGAGAGCATCAGATGGCTAAGACAGGAGGCACCCAGACTGACCTGTTTACATGTGGCAAATGTAAAAAGAAGAATTGCACTTACACACAGGTACATAATCATTCTTGTTGTTCCCTTTTGTCTTGTCAAGACTGAATCTCAATTTTAAGGAAATTTTCTTTTTCTTTTTTTTTTAAAGAATTTTTGTTTCAGCATTTTGTAACTTGATAATTGAAGAAAATTGTCATTTATAATATAGCAGTATTTGAGTTGCTTTTAAACATTTCTTGGTTCATTAGCCTAAAGCAAATTAATATTCTGCTCTTAGAGAAATAGCGGTTAAACATTGGCGCAAAAAAAAAGCCTCTTTTTTACAACCAATTATGAACAGTGAATTTGTATTTCCAAAGATTCTTATTTCTGTTGGTATTTCATAGATTTGTATATGCTTCTATGGAGAAAATAATCATCTTATTACTTTGATACTCTTTCCTCTATCCTTCAACTTGATGTAACTAGAAGTACTCTTCCTAGAAATCAGCAGTTAAGTCCAACATTAATTAAACTCTTTCCAAGGATGTATTAGAAATTCCTTAACATTGACCAGTATTTTTTTCCCCATTTCAGCAATTCTTTGCTAGACTTTCTTTTCTAGCTATTTTTTAAATTGTGATGTGTGGGAGATTAACTGATATAACTAGTGTTTCAGTGTGTTTTGAAATATCTGTGTATTTGGGTGGCGATGGCAAATGTAATATGTTGAAAACCTCTGAATATTAACATGAATGTTAACATTAATTATGATTTTATTAAAATAGGGCCTGATTTTACAAGCCTTCTGTTCATGCAACTCCCACTAATTTAATTAGGAGTTGTATGCAAAAAGCTTGCAAATCAAGTCCATATTGATTTCAGTAATGCTGCAGTGCATACCTTTGAGCTTAATAAGCTAAGTTTATGCTTCTAGTATTTTGATGTAAAATGTTTTGATGTAAACACTTACAGTCAAAATGTCTGAATCTTTATACCACCTCATCATAAGTATATTTATGTAAATCTGTGCAGAATGTGCAATTGCTACTTCCATAAAAACAAAACTCAAAAATATTTGCACAGTTCTACATTGATCTTCATTATTGAAATGGATACTTTTAGTTCTTAAATCAGCCAAACAAAGGGGTTTCCCTATGGGTGTGTTGGCACAGATGTTTTATTACCTTTTTTCTGTAAATGCAAAATGAAATAGTCATGATTATTTTGTAAAAAATCTGGTAATTCCAATTTGTTAGCTGTTTGTCTAGTTTGTACTCTCGTGTGTTCACAATTGACTTGGTGCTTAGATTTTAACTCATCTAGGTTCATTTCACATGTGAGGGTGTAACCATTTTGTGGGCTGGAGTAGGTTGTGGGGGCTGAGAATCTGCATTCTTAAGAAGCAACAGAGGGTCCTGTGGCACCTTTAAGACTAACAGAAGTATTGGGAGCATAAGGTTTCGTGGGTAAGAACCTCACTTCTTCAGATGCAAGTGAGGTGAGGTTCTTACCCACGAAAGCTTATGCTCCCAATACTTCTGTTAGTCTTAAAGGTGCCACAGGACCCTCTGTTGCTTTTTACAGATTCAGACTAACACGGCTACCCCTCTGATACTTGCATTCTTAAGCTTTATAAAGACACTTAAAATGGAATGTTGAAGCATTCTTATACAATGGATTTCAAATATGGTAACTTCTTAAATCACATATTTGGATAGATCTTGTGGTAATTTTATTTAGGATATATGGATTTTAATTTAGCATTGAGTAACTTTACATTGAACAGAAGTGAAATAATTGAACAGGATCATGGTGATAACACTTTTCTTTCCTTCCCTTTACTGTAGGTTCAGACCCGCAGTGCTGATGAACCTATGACAACATTTGTTGTCTGTAACGAATGTGGAAACCGATGGAAGGTAAAGCTTTTGTTCTCTTCTGTATATTGTGTAGCAGATGATCAAATTTCAAGTTTACTTTTTTGATTACAGAAAACCTATTGAGTTGTTAATCTTTTATTTTTCTTCTCAAACCAGTTTGATAAATTGTAGATATTGCCAAATACTTTTAAGTGAGAAATAGATTTGGAGGAGAAACTTTTATAGTTTGCAATTTTCAAGCCATCCAGTTATCTATGTCCATTAAATCAGTTTTCATATTTCCCTGTAGTCTTGTTTTGTCTTTCAGGTTTTGTTAAGGCTTACTGTAGTGTAAAATGAAGTGTACAGGATTTGTAAGCACTTAGAACAGGTAGAATTTTAATCCAGAAGGATGTGGAGGAAAGCAAGATGAAACTATTTGATCTAGACAGTCATTTGTGTAACTCAGGATAGATTCTCAAATAGGATTCAGTAATATCACTTCTAAACCAGAAGTTCAGCTAGAGTCCAAAATGTTGCCGTACTGTGCAATGAATACTGTTGTTCATTTATTTTAATTTTTTTGTTTATATTTAATATAAAAAATCACAGTGGACCAAGCTCTGCAATTTACTATAATGTCCTGGATCAGTGCCAAAAAAGCACTGCTGGTCTTAGGAGCCGGTGACTGTTCGGGTCAAACACGTTATGAACAAATAGGATTAGAAATAAATACACTGGAAAGCAAAGGTCCCAAGCTTTCCAACAGTGTGTAGCATTCATTTTTCAAGTATGTGTCAGTGTGGATCCCGCTCTAGGTGTGCATGAACCTCTGCACATTAGACTGGATTTTTCTGAATATCCATGTCCCTCAGGGTTGCACATACACTCTGTGGCTCCTCATGGTCCTGTATGAGGGCATAAAAGGTGAGGTGGCTGCGTCCCTCCTTGAATTACTTATTGCCACCTGTGGCAACAAGATGGAACCTAGCTGGTGTTCAACCTGCTAGACTTCTCAAAACATTCCTTCAGATCTTCTGAGATTCTTCAAAACCATCTTCATTTTCTTACGCTAGTCTGTTTTTAGTGCTTGTCAAATAGAAAGCTGCTTGCAACCCCTTTCCCCCCACCTGCACGTGTGAACGCACACTCCCTGACCCCCACTGAACAATAACTTGGTATAGTGGACTCAGACCCTACAATCTTCAAGTCTGGTCCATTCTGTGACGGTCTAATTCCTCTGAAAGTTTGACCAAGCAGATGTGTGCTCTACTTGGGAGAGTCTTGCTGTCTACGCAGGTGCTCAGTCTGCCTCTCCTCTGAAAGAGCCTACAAATCAAGGGGTGCAAGGCTGAAGCTTCATATTCCAGATCAATCTGTGAAAGTGCCATTAAACACAGAAGAGCTGAATTTGAAGATCCCTTTAATGGTCAAGCCTACATCCAACTGACAGGCAGGTGATGCTGAAGACCTCAGCAGAGAAAGTGGTGCCAAAGCCAGGCCTGGCATCGGCATCAACATCAGCACTAGTACCATGTCTAGCACTGAAGCCTATCAGCAGGCCCAACATCACAGTTGACACCTCAGAGGTTGAAACGGTGCTGAAAGAGGCCACTCTGAATGGTGGGGAATGAGCTCTGTGATCTCTCATAAAGAGGGGTACAGGAAGATGTCAGAAGGCAAATCATACCTTGCATCAAAGATGTGCAGAAAGGAGCTGACTGTGGTGCAGTATGGCTCTGGTACCGGACATACCCCACCCCCATTATATTAATTCTAGCATCGATAATACAGGCTTAGAGCACACACAAGCCTTGAGAGAGACATTTGCACTGACATAGTCCTCAGAGCAGATAACTCTGAATCAGTGCTGCCTGTGGAAGTGTACTCCTCACGATCCCCAGGTGTTTCCTTTTCTCTGACATCCAGCAGAGATGATTTGTTGCTGAGGTCTATGAGCAGTAACATCATTTAGAAACCAGAGGTTCTTTACAGACCCCAATCATAGGCATGCTGGGATTGGCACTAGCACAACCAGCAACCAGCCAGCCCTCTGTGCACATACAAAATATTACTGTGGCCCTATTGGGGCTTTTGGGGCCCACCTTCTCAGGCCTGTAAGAGTCAGTTACTGTCTTTGCAGAAGAAGGAGGAGGTGCCTTTCTCCTGCAGCTTCACTAGCAAGACCCCGGTCACATGCAGAGACATGACAGCGGGAGGCCAAATGACCCCTTTTGCTATCGAACAGCACCTTATTGTTGTCCCGGGAAAGACAGTAGCTTTGGTGCTGATACAGGCACTGGACAACTTCAAGAGCTGGGTGCAGGTCATGGACACTTTGGAGATTGAGATGCTTGATCATCCCCACTCTGCCTAGAGGTGGTTGAGTCCTGGGAATGGTGCCATCACCCCCAAGTGACTCCTACTACCAAGAAAATGCCTACTAGAGGTCAGGAACAACCTGGTAGACTTCTAAGCAAGAACATGGTAACCAGTCACAAGTGGTCAATGGAAATCCATCCTAGACCCAATATTTCACCAGTGTGTTATTCTCATCTGTTTGCCATGGCAGACAGTGTCAAATGAGGACGTCTGTTCTAAGGGAGGTACAGGCCCCAGTTCCCTTCTGGACACCTTTCTGCTTGGTGGTTCTCAAGTACTTTTTGCGTGTCTTTGCACCAATCCCCAGGATCATATCCAAGATTCGACAAGACAAAACTACTTTCACTGATTTCCCCTACTGGTCAAGGCAGTTTTGGCCATCTGATCTGTAGATGTCCAGTCAGCCAACCCACCCTCCCCATTTTCCTTCCCCCCCACGCACACATGCACATCTTCCCATGGGTTTGGACATAGTATCACAGAACCAGGGTCAAACTTAGACCCACAGTCACTGCATCAGATGGTCTGGATGTAGGCTGTTTGAACAAGGACTGACAGACTGCTTCCTGCAGGCCCAGGAGATCCTTTTACAGGGTCAGAAACTCTCCAATAGGAAGACTTACTCCTTGATGTGGAAAAGATTTTTCTTATGGGCAGTTGAGGCCTTAAGACCAAGGATTCTAGTCTTAGTGCTCCTCCTGAAGAAAGCATGACTAGCTAGTAGCTCCTTCAAAGTCCACCTTGTAGCAATATCAGTATGCCGCACTCAGATATAGGCACGCTTGGTCTTTTCACATCCTTTGGAATTGAAATCTCTCCAGAACCTTCTCCATACTTGCCCTCCAGTTAAAGACCCTGCTGTCATGTGGAAGCTTAATGAGGTTCTCTTATAGCTGGAGCTCTATCAAATTCACAGCTATGAAAAACACATCATGGACCATGAAATCTGCCCCCCCCCCATGAAATCTGGTGTTTTGTTTGCTTTTACCCTATACTATGCAGATTTCATAGGGGAGACCAGCGTTTCTTAAATTGGGGGCCCTGACCGAAAAGGGAGTTTCAGGGTGGTCACAAAGTTATTTGGGGGGGCGGGGGGGAGGGTCAACCGTATTGCCACCCTTACTTTTGTGCTGCCTTCAGAGCTGAGCAGCCAAAGAGCGGCGGCTATTGGCCGGGCGCCCAGTTCTGAAGGCACTGCCCTGCCAGCAGCAGCGCAGATGTAAAGGTGGCAATACTGTACCATTCTGGGTGGCCAAATAGTGGCAGCTGCTGCCTGAGGGCAAGCAACAGCACAGAAGTAAGGGTGGCAATACCATACTATGCCATATTTATTTCTGCGCTGCTGCTGGCAGCAGCTCTGCCTTCAGAGCTGGGCTCCTGGCCAGCAGCCACCACTGGCCTGCTTCAGAAATATACTGATCTCTGAGATCTGTAAGACAGCCTTGTGGAGCAAGCCCGCTGACCTTTTTTGAAACATATGCACTTGACATGGCTGCCAGGGCAGATGCCAAGTTCAGAAGAGCAGTACGCCAATACCTGTTTGACTGATACAGCCGAGATTCTTCACTTCCAGAATCTGGAGAAAATACTCCTCCCAGTCACCTACAGTGGGATCCACATTGACACATACTCAAAGAAGAAAGCAAGTTTACTGTCCCTACAGTAACTGTAGTTCTTTGAGAAATTGTAGCCAGTGTGGATCCCACATCCCACCCTTTATCACCAATTTTTCAGAGTCCTCAGCTACACAAACTTTGAATTGTGAGGGGAATGAAGGAGGGTCACCACCTCCCTGTTCTGTATGCCCTCCTATGGGAGCCCAAGGAAGCCAAGGGTGCATACGTGACCCTGATGGACACTGCTATTCCAAAAAATTCTAGTCTTACGTACATGAGACACATGCACACTTAGAGTGGGATCACACTGACTACAAAATTGCAAAACTGAAGTTGATCTGTAGGAGTTGAGAGTGTGGGGGAGCACAACTCCTCTTCCTCTGCTTAGTATCCTCTAAATGGCTTGTGGGAGCCCCATACCCATACGCTTTCCCCTCCTCCTTTTCTGGCCATGTGAGGGCTTGCACCAGGTAGTGCAAGAAAAAAGATGCTCCAGAGTTTAGGGCATTATCTTGGGACTCTGGAGACCAAGGTTCAATACTTCCCTCTGCCACAGACTTCCTCTGTGATCTTTGGCAAGTCACTTAGCCTGTCTGTGCCTCAGTTCCCCTTCTGCAAAATGGGGATAACACCACTTCCCTACCTTGCAAGGGGTGCTGTGAAGATAAATTCATTAAAGATTGTGAGACAGTCAGATACTACAGTAATGGGGGCCATAAAAGTACCTTACCTAAACTGATGGATATGAAATGGGAACAGAGGAGGAGCTGGTGCCCACCAGCGGGGAGTTTTGCAAAGCTCCCAAACTTCCTAGCAGTAGGTGTAGCCGCTGAAGGAGGAAGAGGAGAGACATAGCCAGGAGCTCCCTTTAATTGCACTCCTGTGCAGAGACCTGATCACCTTTTAGATTTTTCTCCATTTCAGTGGGGAGGGCAAGAAGACCTGTTGCTGCAAGATCACGGGTGGGTAGTGGGGGAAGGGTTGGTGAGAGAGCTCTGGAATTGACTTACACAAATTCTTGTATTTTGGAAGATTATTTCAAAAATTTCTGATGAGCTACAATGGCCCAGTATAGTGAAGACAATACTATAATTAGGAGAAAAAAAGATCTTTCTTTACATAATTGGGCCATTGTACAGTGAATTGTGAATATCAGACTTCTGTTTTTCCCCTAATTCTTATATTTTCTTCACCATATTAGGCTGTTGTAGTACCCCAGAAGTGTATATTGTTTCCATGCTAAAAATGTCAGCAGAAGAAAATTGGGAAAATGCCAGGGAAAAGCTTCCTTTGTTTTGTGCACCTTTCTGAAGTTTTATAAAGTAAACCTATATTTTTGCCCTTTTATTTAATGTTAGGTCAAACCCACACTTCTTCTTCGAGTGCTTGCTCATATCCATTCCATTAGGTGTGCGCGCGCTGCGTGCACGATCGTCGGAGAATTTTCTACCCTAGCAACACCGGCGGGTCGGCTGTGGAGCCCCCTAGAGTGGCGCCTTCATGGCGCTGAATATATACCCCAGCCGACCCGGCGCCCCCTCAGTTCCTTCTTACCGCCCCTGACGGTCGTTGGAACTGTGGAGCGCGGCGTAGCTGTTCTCCACTCTCCCTAGCTTATCCAGTTATTCACAGTTATAGTTATAGTTCTAGTTGTTTATAGTTATATAGTTGTTTATTCACTTGTTTATAGTTGTTATATAGTTAAAAGGGGATTAAGGGGGTTGTCTCCCCCTTTTTTCCCCGGCCGCGTGGCCGGGCTCATGCCCAAGGCTCCCGGCTTCAAACAGTGCGCCTCCTGCGCTAAGCCTATGCCAACAAGCGATCCGCACGACTCGTGTCTGACGTGCCTGGGAGAGTCCCATCAAACAGATAAGTGCAAGATCTGTAAGGCCTTCAGACCGAGGACCAAGAAGGAGCGGGACTTTCAACTCCGACAACTCCTTATGGAGGCGGCACTTAGCCCGGACGCTCCATCGGCGCGCCAGGCCCCGGCACCTAGCACCTCGGTGCGCAGTGCCCAGGCGGCACCGACCATGCCGACCACGTCGGACAAGCCTCCGCGGCACCGGACCTCATCGGCACCGCACTCACAGCAAGTGCCTCGGCGCCGTTCATTATCCCCGGGACATAAAAAATCCCATAAAGCGGGGACCTCAGTGCCGAAGACGCCAGCTCCCCCGGTGCCGGGGGTAGAGCCGCGTCCACCTGTGGAGCACCGAAAACAGGTGCCTCCAGCACCGTCGACTCCGGCTCCGAACCCGTTGAGTCCGGTGTAGACAGATTCACCACCGAGACCGGCGGTGATACAGTGCCTCCCGTCGACACCGGAGACCTTCGCGACGGCGAGAGACTTGATCGCCCTCACGGAGCCGGCACCGCCCCAACCACCGGCACCGTCGGCACCGTTGACTCGCCCGGTCCAATCTAGGGGAAAACCTGCCTTGATGCGCCCTCCATCGCAAGGGCTGGAACCACGGCACCGGTCCAGGTCCCGAAGCAGGTCCCCACGCCGCTCGCAGTCCCGGCGCCGGATATCACCTCGGCACCGGTCGCACTCGCGGCCAAGATCATCGCGGCACCGCTCTACATCTCGGCACCGTTATGATCGTCGGCACCGATCGACGTCGAGACGTAGCTCTCGGCACCGGTACGATCGACGTTCGACGTCGAGAGGCCGCTCCCGGCACCGGGCCTACTCCAGGTCATCATCTCGATCCAGGTCCGACTCCCGGCACCGGCGAGGTCATCGGCACCGATCGCGATCTCGGCACCGATCGCCGGCACCGCGTACAGATAGAACATCTCTAGACCGGCACCGTACGGCACCATATCCCACGGGATTCGTCTCGGCGCAGTCGGCACCGCCATGGCCATCGAGATTGGTGTCTCGCTCCTCTGAGGACTTGCCAAGATCGGCATACCCCCCTCAAGGGCAAACCGGGGACCAAGATTTAGACCATTGGCAAGAGGGAGCAGAGGACCCGGACCATGGCCCATCTCACTGGTTGTTCTGGACCCCGTGGGCATACCACCAGGCGCAAGGGGCTCCAACAACCTCTCGCTCGGGTCACTCTGATACAAGGGCCCCAGAGTCCACCATCTCTCGCCCTCCTCCAGGGGGCATGGAGGCCTCTGTATCTGCACCACCTGACGTCCCGGACCCAAGGGCAGGTGATGCTCCGACCCAGGAACAGGGAGACCAGGATCCTCCCTTGGATCCCTTACCACCAGAGGCATCTTCCTCTTCCTCTCCAGATGAGGCAGTGGCAGGCACGTCGTGTACAGGTCCACCCCCAATAGATCTTCGGGCTCATCAGGACCTGCTACGTAGGATGGCCCGTAACATGGACCTACAGACGGAGGAGATAGTGGAGGTGCAGGACCCCATTGTAAATATCCTCGCGGCGGATGTCCCATCAAGAGTGGCGTTGCCCCTGATCCGCACGATCCAGGCGAACGCAACTACGATATGGCAAACCCCTGCCTCTATCCCACCTACAGCGAGAGGGGTGGAAAGAAAGTACTTTGTCCCTTCCAAAGACTACGAGTACTTGTATACCCATCCCCAGCCGTGTTCACTGGTGGTGTCATCAGTGAATGCAAGGGAGCGCCACGGTCAACAAGCCGCAGCGCCCAAATCAAAGGAGGCTAAGCGACTTGATTTGTCTGGCCGTAAAGTTTATTCAGCTGGAGGGCTGCAACTTAGAGCGGCTAACCAGCAGGCGCTCCTGAGCCGCTACAACTTTAATTCCTGGAACTCTATGGGGAAGTTCAAGGAATTGGTTCCCCAAGAGTCCAGGGAAGAGTTTGGGGCCTTGATTGAGGAAGGTAAGAAGGTGGCTCGGACCTCCTTACAGGCCTCCTTGGACATAGCGGACTCGGCCGCGAGAACCCTGGCCGCAGGTATCGCTATGCGAAGGACCTCCTGGCTCCAAGTTTCGGGTTTGCCCCCTGAATTACAGCAAACCCTACAGGATTTGCCCTTTGAAGGACAGGGGTTGTTCTCGGAGAAGACGGACTCTCGACTGCAGAGCCTCAAGGACTCCAGGACAATCATGCGCTCCCTGGGGATGCATGTTGCGGGTCCCCAACGCAGACCATTTAGGCCCCAGCCTCAACGTTTTTACCCCCCTCCACCTCGTCAGAGACAGGACCCTGCCAGAAGGCGAGGGCGAGGTGGTAGGAGAAGATGGGCTGGCCCTCAACCCGGTCAGAACCAGGGGCCACCAAGACCACCTTCAGGTCCTAGACAGAACTTTTGAAGGTGCGGTCGAGGACGGCGCCCCAGTCATCCCCCAGGATCCAGCCCCCTCCTTTCGGGATCGCCTCTCCCACTTCCACCGTGCTTGGTCCCTTATAACTTCGGACCGTTGGGTCCTCCGCACGGTGGAGAGGGGATACGCTATCCAGTTTTCTTCTATCCCCCCCTCCTACCCCCCTTCCCCGTCCCTCTTCAGGGACCCTTCTCACGAGCAACTTCTTATACAGGAGGTTTCTACGCTCCTGGCCATGGGGGGCCATAGAGGAGGTTCCGATAGAGTTAAGGGGCAGGGGATTTTATTCCCGTTACTTCCTGATCCCCAAGTCCAAAGGAGGTCTGCGACCCATCTTGGACTTGCGCGGACTCAACAAATTCGTAGTAAAGTTGAAGTTCCGCATGGTTTCTTTGGGGGCCATTATCCCTTCCCTCGATCCTGGAGACTGGTTCGCCGCCCTCGACATGAAAGACGCTTACTTTCATATCGCAATTTACCCGCCTCACAGACGCTTCCTGCGATTCGTGGTAAGCAGAGTGCACTATCAATTTGCAGTCCTTCCCTTCGGCCTATCCTCGGCCCCAAGAGTGTTCACGAAATGTATGGCTGTCGTGGCAGCGTACCTTCGTCGACAAGGGATACAGGTGTTCCCGTACCTAGACGACTGGTTGGTACGCGGTCGCACCAAAGAGCAAGTTCGAGCTCATGTCCACATAATAGTGCACACATTCAACAAGTTGGGCATCCTTCTCAACAAGGACAAATCCACTCTAGAACCTACCCAGAGAATAGAATTCATCGGCGCAGTCCTAGACTCCAGACGTGCACAAGCCATCCTGCCAGACAACCGCTTTTGTACCATCACGAGCCTCATTCAAGGGCTCAGGGCCTTCCCAACTACCACGGTGAGGTCGTGCCTCACCCTACTGGGTCACATGGCTTCCTGCACGTACGTAACCAGGCATGCCAGACTTCGGCTTCGCCCACTCCAGACCTGGGTGTCATCGATATACCGCCCACATCGAGACAGCCTGAACATGGTGGTCACGATCCCGAACTCGATCCTGTCCTCCCTCACGTGGTGGCTAGATCACAATGTGGTTTGCGAGGGGATGCCATTTCACGCACCACAACCCTCTCTGCAACTGGTTACAGACGCTTCATCTCTGGGTTGGGGCGCCCACCTCAACGAACACCATACGCAGGGCCTGTGGACTGCATCCCAGTTAGCCCTGCACATCAATGTTCGGGAACTGATGGCGGTACGCCTGGCGTGCCAGGCATTTCTCAATCTCCTACGTGGCCGTTCTGTGTTAGTTCTCATCGACAACACCACGGCCATGTTTTATATCAACAAGCAAGGAGGAGCACGTTCGTCAATTCTATGCCAAGAGGCCATTCGCCTGTGGGACTTCTGCATCGCCCACTCAATCCATCTCACGGCATCGTTCCTCCCTGGAGTCCAGAACACTTTAGCGGACTGACTCAGCAGGTCTTTTCAGACGCACGAGTGGTCCGTCCGTCCGGACATCATACATTCCATCTTCCAGAAGTGGGGGTTTCCCCAGATAGACCTGTTTGCATCTCGAGACAACAGGAAGTGCCACGTGTTCTGCTCCCTACAAGGTCGAGCTCTGGGCTCCCTCTCGGATGCGTTTCTCCTTCCCTGGAAAGACCACCTGTTTTATGCCTTCCCTCCGTTTCCTCTGGTCCACAAGGTACTGCTCAAATTGCGCAGAGACCAGGCACGGGTAATTCTGATCGCTCCAGCGTGGCCGAGACAACATTGGTACACCACACTGTTGGAACTCTCGATTCGGACACCGATCCCGCTTCCGTTATGTCCGGATCTCATCTCTCAGGACCACGGCCGACTGCGTCACCCCGACCTGCATTCTCTTCACCTCACGGCGTGGCTGCTCCATGGTTCTCCCAGACAGAACAACAATGCTCACTATCGGTCCAACAGATTCTGTTGAGCAGTAGGAAGCCATCAACACGAGCCACGTATCTGGCCAAGTGGAAGCGGTTCTCCTGTTGGTGCGAACAACGAACCACGTCCCCGTTACAGGCACCTATTCCTCTCATATTGGAATATCTCCTCTCCCTAAAACAGCAAGGGTTGGCGATATCTTCAATTAGAGTTCACCTGGCCGCTATATCAGCCTTTCACCCAGGGGAACTCGCGTCCTCGGTATTCTCTAACCCGATGGTCGTTAGATTCCTCAAGGGCTTAGACCGGACGTACCCACAACAACGTCAGCCCGTCCCGACGTGGGACCTTAACCTGGTTCTCTCCAAGCTCACAGGTCCACCATTTGAGCCACTGGCCACCTGCTCACTTTTGTACCTATCCTGGAAGACAGCCTTCCTCGTAGCCATCACCTCAGCAAGGCGCGTTTCTGAACTCAGGGCGCTTACATCCGAGCCCCCTTATACAGTTTTCCATAAGGATAAAGTGCAGCTTCGTCCACATCCTGCCTTTCTCCCTAAGGTGGTTTCTCCATTTCATATCAACCAGGATATATTTCTCCCGGTCTTTCATCCTAAACCACATGCTACTCGCCAGGATCAACGTTTGCATTCTCTGGACGTACGCAGGGCCCTGGCTTTCTATATTGACCGCACAAGGCACTTTAGAAAGACGACGCAACTCTTCGTTGCAGTGGCCGACCGAATGAAAGGCTCACCGGTCTCCTCACAACGCCTATCCTCCTGGATTACGTCTTGCATCCGGACTTGCTATGACCTGGCAGGTGTCTCAGCACCGCACCTCACCGCTCACTCCACGAGGGCCCAAGCTTCCTCGACTGCTTTCCTGGCACATGTTCCGATACAGGACATTTGTAGAGCGGCGGTTTGGTCATCAGTCCACACGTTTACAGCTCACTATGCACTAGTGCAACAGTCCAGGGATGATGCTGCATTCGGATCAGCGGTTTTGCACACAGCAATGTCTCACTCCGACCCCACCACCTAAGTTGGGCTTGGGAGTCACCTAATGGAATGGATATGAGCAAGCACTCGAAGAAGAAAAGACGGTTACTCACCGTTGTAACTGTTGTTCTTCAAGATGTGTTGCTCATATCCATTCCAAACCCGCCCCCCGTCCCCACTGTCGGAGTAGCCGACAAGAAGGAACTGAGGGGGCGCCGGGTCGGCTGGGGTATATATTCAGCGCCATGAAGGCGCCACTCTAGGGGGCTCCACAGCCGACCCGCCGGTGTTGCTAGGGTAGAAAATTCTCCGACGATCGTGCACGCGGCGCGCGCACACCTAATGGAATGGATATGAGCAACACATCTCGAAGAACAACAGTTACAACGGTGAGTAACCGTCTTTTCAAGGTATTTAATAACCTGTCACATCTAGAAATTCTTTCATACCAATACAAATGGCTTCAAGACCAAATACACTTTTCTCTGCACTCACTGTGGGCAAGTGAACAGAAAAAGGATTTTCAAACCCTGTAAAGATTCTTGAATGTAAGCAAATGCTGTGACTAATAATTACCACATCTTAGAGCAGTGCCGTCTTCTCTTCCTTCTTGCAAAGAATTAGAAATAAGCTGTATGCAGATACCTCATAAAATATTTCTTTTCTTTTGACAGTTCTGTTAGAAGAAACAACTGTCAAGACACCTGGACCAGTATGAAAGAGGATTTTGTAATTAGCTTTAAGAACTAGGCCAGGCATGTAGGTTCCTGCAAACAAAAAACCTTTTTTTTTTTTTTTTTTTTTAAAAAGCAGCATACATCCCTGGAGTTAACCTTTGGTTTTTGACACAACTTCCTTAAATGCTTTCCTATAGTTAATAGTCAGTAGGGCCCGGATGCTCAATTGTACGGTGTATGTTTAAAATATTTTTTCATTTTTATAAGTAAGTTGACATTAAACTTTTATCAATAAACTTTTGGTAACTGAATTGTTTTTCTTAACTATGTGAACAATGTACTGTATATTTTTTTACAGTCTCAAACATACCCACCAGACATATTTTACCTCTGAACTATCTTAAAAATGTATGAATGAAATTTGTATTTGTTTCTTATTGGCATATTCCCACTAATTTTGTGGGGAGGAAGGACAACTAACTTCATTTTAATTATACCAAATCTGCAGTGGTATCTAAATTGCAACTTGTTGGCTCTGTCTGGTTTGTACATACCATTTATGAATTAATGCTTAAATTCTGATCATGAAGTTTGGAACTTTGTTAATGGATCTATTGACCTCTTCTGTTACAATGCTTGGATAAGTTTGCTTATGTAACCAGCATTGATCAGTCCGATTTATTGTATTGCCCTAAAGCCTGTATATTACTACCACTAGATTTTATTTCTGGAGAAATGACTTAAATAGTTTGTTTAAATTTGATTTAATTGGTTTGTTTTGCTTATGTGTTTGATACCAGAGCTCATTTTAGACTTTGTAAATGAGCAAAGACATTTTGTGGCAGGCTGTTTAAATGGCGGTCAGTAACCGGTTGATAAAAAGATAAACTGGTTGGGGAATTAATATTACTTTACATCAATTCATATAAATGGCATTAGTTTCCTGTGAACTGCTAATGAACTTTATTTTGATATGTAGAATCATTGATGCCAATGATCAAACCAGAGACCAGAATAAATCATTAAAATTATGGTCTTTCACCATCCAGGATGATAGAAAGATTTGTTTTATTAGAATCTGTTTTTTGACAGGGCACCTTTTAAAACACTTTGCAAATGCTATTTAGCAAAGAGCCAGCATGATTAGAGGACTTAAGATTCTTGCATTTTTGGCAACCTCTATATTTATATTTATCTAAGCTCTGGGGTGGGGAAGGTCTGTCCAATCAGTTCGTGAGGAATTTGTGGGTAGCTGTAGTATGTAAATCCATTTAGTTTCTGGAGAATAAACTCCTTAACTGGAATGGTCAGACAGAATTTTTCTTTTGCTGATTTGCTCTGTAATGGTAGAGACATGGTTTCAAATGAGGCAGGGTTAAAATTCTGAAAACACTTAAGCTGTGAGACCCAAAAAAGAGTTTGCTAAATACTTTAAGTTTGCATTACAAATCAAACTATTTCCTATTGAAAGAGAAAAATAGTCTATTCTTTTGGAAGGGAAAATAAATGTGGATAAGAATTTAGCTTGTTATAGACACATCTGCTTTTAAAAAAGGAGGAAATTATTCAAATGTTTCAAAGGTTATTGCATAATTTTATGGAAAGAATTTGGATTCTACTTGTTAGATATTTCTGCTCTAATTCAGAAAGATATTTTTAAAATTAAACTGACTTGAAAAGTGAACAGAATAATCTACAATTTAAAACTTAGCAGGACTGTTTTAATTATGTATCTGAAAATAACTTGAAAATTGTAAGTTGCCTTAGACAACAGCAAAATGACTTTAATTATAGATGTTTAGTGTCCGTGTGTCTGTCCTTTGTTTTTGGGCATTTCTGAAAGGACAAGTCTAACAAATTGTATTAAGCAAATGTAGTCTTTGTGACTTCGGTGCCAGCTGGACTTTGACAGCAGTGGAAATCTCAGTTAGTTACAGAACAGGCACAGCGTGGTGTGTACGAAGTTCCTCACGTTCTGTCTACCCTCAACCTATGTCTACCCTTACATGAAAGGATAGCTTCCCTTGATACAATAATAATTCACTTTCCGTGCCTGCTCATTTTTGTGACACTTTCCACAGGAAATCCGCAAATCACTAAAGCCTGTATCACAGTTCAGAGTCTTGTGAGAACTGGAATGAGATATTCTTCATCTAAAGCCACAGCCAGTAGGTAGTAACAGTTTCCGGTACAAGATCCTACAGCTACTTGGGCAAAACTCCCATTGGCTACAATGGGACAAGTTAAGGGCCTTAGTCCCTACTGACCGAGATAGGTTGCTGAATTAAATTGAGTCATCCAGTCCCCATAAAGTTATTGTAGTGTGTTTTAGTATGAAAAGTGTTCTCTTTAACAAGTTTGAGACTGATGCTTACTAATAGTTTAAAACTTGGCTATGTCTTTAGATGAAGAAGTTAAACACAATTTCTCAGGGTGAATTATTAGTTTTTAAATTTCATATTAAGAAGGCTTTAATGGTCATTCTTTGTGTCTCAAAGTGCTCTCTCGTGTTAGAAAGGATACCTAGATATACCATGCTACTGGAACAAATTTTTATGTGATTTAAAATGTATAACCTACAGACGTTTGCTATATTGTACTTCATTATATTGTACTAATGAATTTGGAATTTAAAGTTCAATCTAAAGCACAATGTGGATTGCATCAATTGATGTGTTGGCTGAAGGGGGTCCATGCAATTTTAATATTGCTTAGCAGGTTCATGAAAAGAACACTCTTTAACAGTATGAATGTTCTGTGGGAGTTATTGGTATATAAAGTGCAGACATTTAAAAGCTAGTACCAGTGGAATAGAAGGTTAGTGCAGCTTAATGATGTCCTGCTGCTAGATAAATGCCAACGCAAACCAGCAATGTTTATTTTCAAGCCAGGATATATTGATCCTGTGATAATGGTTTTGACTTCATTTGTTCTGTATAACTTGTGTAGATATGATCACTTTGTCCTCATATTTCTGTAACAATCTAATTAGTATTTCCTAACTCAATGGGACCTAAACTTGGCCCTTGGAAGAGGTTAGTATATTTCTGAGATGAGTTTATGCATAGTTACAAATAGTGAAACAAAATGCAGGGAATAAGCTGTTTTTTATGTGTGATTTAATTAATCTTATTTAATCATATATAAAATTCAGTTAAAATGAAGAAATGCTAAAATGTAATACTTAAGGGATGCTGTCAAGAGGCTTAGATCCAATATCTTGAAATTGTGTGACAGGAGGGTATGTTTTAATCACACCGGAAATGAATGGAAAGTTTCCATTAACTTTTCATTTCCCAAGAAATTGACCAGTCTAGCTTAATTGTCCAAGTGAAGTGAAATGCAGAAAGTAAAAACGAGCAGTAGAAATGAGCAAATTAGATTTTTAAAATACTTTCACTGTTAATAGTCTGATACATTTAAAAAAAACTCTGGACAGTATCTCTCTAATTTCAGTAAGTCTCTTCCATTAAGTATAATAGGCTAGAACCCATTGCATTTCATATGATGCACATTTGCTCTGTTTGTCTCCTAGCTCTTAATGAGGCATCTTTAAAAAGATGGGGGAAACATTGAACAAAACTAAATTGTCAGTTTCATGAAATGACACAGCTTTGAACTTTTCTGATGAATATATCTGATCTCTCTAGCAAGCTGAAAGTGACCTAGTTTAACTTCTTTTGTCAGCTTGGTGCTTCTGAAAGGTCTGACACAACCAAATTAATATGTAAGTACAGCATAGTCAATGATAGTCCAAGTTCTCCCAGTGCTACCTCACCAACATGCCTATTTTGATCTTTGGCTAGCGCTGAGAGTACTAGCCAGCATGCCAGTTAATATCCGGTGTAAACTGAAACTATTAATTTGAATATTGTCTTATGCTGTGGATATGTCAATGAACTGGACTAAGACCTCTAATTTGACATAACCAGCCGCTAAATGTATTCTAGTAACAACTGGCAGTCACTACTGACTTGGACCAGATTTTAACCAGTGGCCTAGAAGAGCTCTTTTCTTTTTAACTGAGTCATCCAACCCCGCAAGGCAGCTGGCAGCACTGTTTTGCAGTGTTACTTGTTAAATGTTGCTTAAATCATTTTTTTCAAACTGACATGTTAAATGTTGTGTTTTTTATAGAAATAGATGATGGAAACTATTTGGCCACAGCTGTTGCTTACAACTTACCTTGTATCAGGTCTTCTCCCTTGATATTGTGTGGTGACAAAGCTCATTATTTTTTTTTTAATGGGATTAACACTGAAAGACCAAAACGTATCTCCTGCATGGTGCATTGAACAAGCAAGGAAATTAGCACATGCCTGAATTTTCCCCCAGTGAGAAGGAGTTTAGTGTTTTAGTGCATAGATGGGAGAACTGCTGATAGGCTGGAGAAAGATTGCAATAGCTTCCCAGAAAAAGCAATGCAAAACTACCTGTATGAATCCCTTTTAAAGCAATGATTTTTCAGTCTCCACCCTTCTCTCCACGTACCTTGTGCTTCACATCTCACTGCATTCATTCAAATCAGTACACAGGAAACTACCACTGAAGGGAATTCTACAGTAAACTAAAATGTATGTAGTGGAATTACATTAAACTACAGTGTATTTTGGCTTAATTACTATAGATTAAGCAACTCTGTAAAAAATGGAACTATAAATTGGTACTTAAAGGCAGTTTGTTTAACTTCTTCCTAGATTTAGCTATGATGATTAATTCTGGGGTGTGTCGAAATGCCATATGGTAATAGGTATGAGGCTTGGCAAAAAGCACTAATCTGCATATACAAGTGCAATATATTAGAGATACCAGAAATACAAGTAGGAAGCTTGTGAAGCTTGTGGAAGAATACTGCTTTACTTTGAGGTCTTCTGAGCCTGAATTAATGCCATATCCCTGGAAGTTTGATTTAACTTGCTTTTGTATGAAGTATATGAATATCACCTCTGAAGTAAGCAACCCCCAAACAATCTGGCCTGTAATTTAGGATTTTCAACGTCTGTGAACACATCAAATGGCTGCTACTGCAGAGCTCTAGGGACTAAATACTGAAATATTAATTACCATTTTTTGCATCTGCCTTTGCAGTGAGGAGAACAACACATGAGAATTCTTGTGCTTTATTTGATTATAAATGCCCAGGTTCTTCCCTCTCCTAAATTCTTCAGCTTTTATAAACATTAACAGTTTGAACTTACAAATGTTTTCAGCAGACTCGGATAGTAAAATAACACTTTTCAATAAGAGAATTTTATAGGCAGTATTATTCCAAACCACTAGCTTCCATAAACTTGAGGTTGTTCTATTTCATTGCCATGAGCACATTGCTTATATGTATCAGGTAGCCACTCCAAGACAAGTACCATCTCCACTTCATAAGTAGTGACCAGGTTGTACTATTATAAAATGTGAGGCTTCAGTCTAGTGTCGCCCAGGTATCAACACGCAAGTATTTTTACTGTGGCTGCACAATGGTGGGGGGAAGGGTGAGAGCAGTCATATCTAACAGTTTAAAAAAATATATCGGAGAGTTATTTCTTTCCAGAGTGGTAATTTTAACTTCTCCTATTAGTTCATGTCCAAGTACATTCTGCTATTGTAAAAATATGACTTTTTAAACATCTAACTATCTCTACATTCTCCTTTGCAAAGTGTCACTTAAGTTGATCAGAGGCTGCAGTTAGTTGTGGTGTCAGAGCCCTCTGCAGGTTAAAACATTGACAGTCCATATTAAAATATGCCTGAGTTTATTTTCAGGTAGATATCCTATTAACTCTAAATTCCCTGTTGGTTGATGTAGCCCAGAGTTCCATTTCTGTTTTTTTAATAAATACATTAATAAAAAATATTATGCTTTGATGGATTTCTCAGATAAGGACTGAAGCAAGTCCTTATAAATAGCAGAGTTCATAAACCGTGGGTAGGAGTCTCTATGCATTAAGGTGTAAATCTGAAGCTGTGCATCATCAAAAGTATGTTGTGATGGTTCCAGCATATTTCGGTTGATAACTTCCCTTACTCTGGAGTCCAGGCTGACCTGTGCATTAAAAAAAGCATTTGTTGACATTGGTAATAGCGCACATACTTTTCCAGCTCTACCCACTTAAAGCTCCCCCCCCGCACCTCCCATTTCAATCTTCACCCCTGAAAAAGTGTAAAGGGTCTCAGATATACATAGAGAGAATTATCACGCCCAACTTCGGATGCAATTATCTCCTCAAGTAGTGGAATCCTCTCAAAGACCGCCTTATTTTAAACAATGCTGTCTGGAATCCTATTTGTGCTAAATTCTGACAATACAGCTGGAATTTTTGCTCTTTCTGCTTAATAGTGCAGTGAATTTTTAATTTTGTGTGACTCGCTTTTGTTTCCTTGGGAATAAGTGTTGTCTGAGGCTGAATTCATAGCAGCAGAATTAACCAGAAAGAAGCTGCAGCCAGTAGAAATGTTATTTAAGCAAATCTTTTTACTAAAGAGCAGGCAGAATTAGACATAAATTGCAAATAGTTATATCATGGTTCCATGAGAGCGATATTGTGAAAATTTAAATTTCAGTGAGGTGGCAGTCTCAAAGATATTGTGTTAACAGCTACTAGATTTCAGTAGTGCTTGTATCTGTATACAAGTAGTGCTTTTTCCACCACTCTGGCTAATAAGCTTTTGACTGATATTTGAGTTTATAGTTCTTCAGAACGAGAAACCAACTAAACAAACTCAACCTTGTTGTAGTGTAATGTTCAGTGTATAAAATATTTGCCAATATCAGACAGGTAGATAGCTTTGTATATCTGCTAATTTTAAGATAAACTTCTATTTATGGTTAACTTTTGCTGTATAGCAGGAGTTTTCAAAACAGATTTTATTTGAGCAATTCCTTTAAATTTTATAGCAAATTACAGTTAAAGGTTTTAAACATGTTAAGATCTCCCATTTCATTTTTAACTGCTAAGAAAAAAAACCTAGCTTGTTTGGTTATTTAAGCGAGGACAATGCTCTTTGCCCTGTTATGCCTAGAAATTACAGGTGTCTAAAATCAGTGCTTTATAGTACCACATCTGCTGCTTTGTCTGTTAACTGGGAAGATGGAGGATAGTTTCAACCATGGCACCCTTATGCCTTCACTTTCTAAGTCTCCATTATTAGTAGGCTTGGAAGGATTAGATTTTTATCAGTAAATGTAGGTAAGCATCAATTTCACTGTTTACACAAACCAAAATTTCTGTCTGATCAAAATTTACAGATAGGCAAAGTGAGAAAAATGCTGCTTGAGAACTTAGTTGGATTTAAGGAAATGTACTTTGTATATTTTGATATGCATCTTGACATTGTGTGTTTTAATAATTATAAAGCATTAGCTTTTTGAACCCCAGGGTCTGCTGTCATTAAATAATTGTCTGACCCTGACATAATTTCCTGCAAATGTGAAAATGTAAATGGATAAAGATTGAAAAATGCTTAAAACCCATAATATTGCAGAAGTGTGAAAATGTAAATAAAAATTAAGCTTAAAATAGATATTATCTCAGTTATAAACAAACAAGAATCAAATTCTGCCAAGCTTAATTATTAGCAATTAATGTCATAAGACCTGTATCCCTTGGTTTAGCTGTCTTTGCCTTTATTCATGTTACAACCACCACTGTGCAATGCAGAATTAAAGAATGACCTGTGGAGGGACACACACCTCTTTTGGAGAAAGGATAGAAATATAATCTTCATAGATTAACCTTGCTTTTTCTTCTATGACACTCTTGTTGGATTCCTGCTTTAACTCCTCACAGGCCATCCAGAAAAGCATGTTCTCTTCACTGAATTCTGTTCGGAGGAACTCCCGGAAAGCATTTCTGCCCGCTGGAGTGATCATTAACTTGTCAAATGACTGAGCCCAGGCATTTACTTCTTCAAGAGTAGGAGTGGGACTTGAATGAGAGAATAGAAAAGGAGATATTGATGCTAGTTACTCAAAATTCAGTCACTAGACAAGGCATTTGCTCTCACTGAAAGAAAAAAGTGAGCTTTACGTGAGTCTAATGCGTGGTAGTTTGGACTGTTAACTGATACTCAATACTCTCACCCTGCTGTGAAGCTCTAGTAAACTTAAGGATCGGAGGATTGTGGCAGATAAAATGTGATCAAATGTTCCGATGACGTATTTTTATTTTAAAGCAATGCCTGAAGTTAATGTACAACAAAAAAACTTTACGCAACCCCTGAACATGTTTTCTAGGCTTCAGATGCACAGTTGTCTTTTTGGTTAGTCAGTGTCGCCATTACGGTATAAATATGTGTACAGTGAAGGCCAAGATATTAATATGTTTATAGCTGTTACCGCAAAAGCTATACTCCTATCTTGGTTTGTATAGGCCCCCATCATAGCATCTGAGCACCCAGGAAAGGATAGCAAAAGTTAATTAGTTGCCTGACTAATGATAGGATCTATGTTCTCCCTTGTTTATTATTCCTTATTGAAAGCTGGGCACTACCAGTTGGATTGGTTAAGTTTTTCACAAAAGTTATGGAAATGAGGGAGGAAAAAATTAGACTTGTAGGAGAATGGGAGATTCCGTCTTTACTATGATGTTGCTATTGTACCACCGTACAGTGTAAGCTATCCCAATACAGAATTTTTTTTAAGTATGGGTTTTGGATCAGGCTATGAATTAATGAAAGGTTCGAGTGGGAATGTTAGTAACATTCAGCTAGAGATGGCTGAGAATTGAATTTAAATAGATGGTGCATGGATGGCAGCAGGGGAGTAATTTGTGCATTTCAAACCATTTGCCTTGCAGATTTAGCTGTTTTTTATATATATATATATATATAAATGCTCAAAGAAAGAAAGGATACCTCTCCTCACAGTTTGGAATACTCTCTGCTCTGAGTTCATGGGATGTCCTCCTTGCTCTCTCTTCATCTTGATTCCTAACAGTAAGACTGCAAGGTAGCAAACAGATAACTCAGTCAAGTTTATATAAGGAAGAGCTTGAAACTACATCAAATTGTTGATATTTAATATTTTACACACATTTGGTTTACCTTACCTAAAAGGGATAGAAATTACCTGTACCTTTTTATTTCATGATTCTCCTCGTGCACTAGTTTTACATCAGTGTAAATCCAGCAACCTTAACAAAGCTGCTCCAGTTGCCAGGAGAATTTGGTTATCCAGTGTAGTTTCTCAGTTGCAATCTAGAGGGAGTTTGGTATGTGCTTCAAAATGTATGGTGCAATCCAGAAAACACTAGCATTCTGGACTAGCTCTCTGAGTGGGGCTACTTATGGTAATAAGTACTATGCTTAATAGTATATATCTTGACATAGTGTGGCCAGCATTGTAACTGGGACTGTTCATGATAATAAGCATTAAACTCAGTATTTGCAGGATTAATATGAGGCTTACATACATGCCTAAGTCTCCCTACCAAGGCTCACTGAAAGCTCTCTCAGCACTCTTCAATGGAAGCAGGTGTCAAGTCCTCTTCCTGGTCAAATTCCAGTGTATTAGTAGTAATTTTCTAGCTCACTTAAATTCCCCAGCGCTTTCAGTTAGAGAACCTATCCTTGTTTCTAGACCTAAAACTTCCAAAGCTTGTGTATTTTCCTTTCACAGAGTGGGTGCTATATTCTGTCTTATAGGGGAGGGGAATAAACTGATCTTATTCTCCCTCTCCCTCTGTAAAGCACTTTTGAATTTGTCAGGAGAAAAAGGCACCAAGTAAATTATAAGGCACTAGTAAATTATAAGGCACTATCCATAGTGTAACTGGATTTCCAAGCTCTTACCACACTTGACAACCCCGGGAGCTTGATAGAATTTCTGGGGAATCATTTGAAATCAATTTCTTGGTTTATCTTTAGCATTATTACATGAAAGAAAGGTATGGTTATCACTTAGGTTTACCTATTTCATTTGCTCACCTCCTTTTAAACTTATGGCTTATATCTTACCTCCAACTTTGCTACCTGAATTAGTTCTAACCTTTTCCTTCCTCAAGCATTTGTCTATAGTCTGCGGAGACCTCCCCGCAGGTCTGTAGAATTTAAAAATGTTAAGGACCGAGCAGTGCAGTTGAAGATTGGGAAGGAGGAGAGATGCGTTGTCTCCTACAAAGTAGTCCACACAGTGGAAAGGTGGAGAACCTTTGCTGGAACTAAGTCGAGTACGGGGGTCACACTACTCACTGCAGCTCATTTTATGTAATGCCTTCAAATCACTGAGCTACCTTAATTCCCTTTCTCTGTAAAGGGAGAAGCAGCATAATTGTAAAAAGAACTATAATATCACCTTATCCCCTGGGTCTCATGATTTAAAGGGGGGAGGGAGGGAAGGACCTAATAGTGACCATTGATCCTGGTTTGTTTGTTTTTAAAGTTGTGTTTTCCATAAACAGCAAGAATATGCTTCTGCATGACATATTTTAGACTGAAGGAGACAAAAGAACAAATGTCTCCATAGGATAGCATTCTGCCTCCTTTGGAATACGCAATATTTACTGTGCCTTACAAACTGGTAGCTACTCCTGCAGAGAGGAAGACTCCCTAAAAGTGTAAAAGTGCAGAGCAGAGAGAACAAACTATTTACATAGCTACATCTATCTCGGGCTCCAAAAGGATAACAAATATGTGACTTAAGTTGTAACTGCAGCACAGACTTTGGGCATCCAGGCATTGGGACTCATTTCCTAGTCCCATAATGGTTCATTCTAATTCTAGTATTGAAAGGGCTGTGAATAGTGAAGTCTCTGCTTCTCAGCCACATGACTCATGTGGACTGTTATTTTTGTTTCTATTCATAATTTTTCAGTGGAAAGCACTTGAGCTATTTTGAGGAAAGACATTCTGTGAATAGTGATTATAAATAGAACATTTAATTGCAGTTTGTTTCGCATTCCTTGCTACTATAAAACAGTTGTTCTCAGAAAATTAGAAGTGATTTTTAAGGCAGAGAAAAGCTGCTTTGTTTGTAGCCTGCACCCAGTTCCCAGGCTATTCTTAAATGGCAACAGGAATTTTAAGCGCCATCAAAATTGAGTAATTTCAACACCCCATTGAGTAAATAGCTTGCTTTGTACCATTTCAACATTTATGCTGCTTTTTCTGTGCCTGACAGAGAGTATAAGATAAAAGAGCGGAGGAGTAGTTATCAACAATTCAAAGGAAATAGTGGAAAGTGAAGTTTATATTAATCTATTAAGTCAGTGTACATGAAGTGCTTTTATTTCCTTTTCTTGGGCAATCCATAGATATGGGTGTATCTTATACGTATACACCTATGGGCTAAAACCATCCTTGACTCTTTGATCTTACCAGTGTTACACAGTTGTCAATACACTGGAACTTGGAGGCTCAGTTACTCACTGGGGTGTGGAAATTATTCGGTTGGTGGTGTTTTCTTAGGACCAGATCCAAATGTCTTTCAATCAGTCCTTTCTTGTGACATTGTCTACACTGGCAAGTTACTGCGCAGTCCAGCAGCTTTCTGCGGTGTAACTCCTGAGGTGTACACACTGCCAAGCCACTGAGTGCGCAGAAACTCCTCAGTTGCAGCATTCCAAAAAACCCACCTCGACAAGAGTCGTGAGCCTTACAGTGCAGAGGCTCCAGCGCTGCATTGGCAGGGTAAACAAATTACAGCACAGAAAGCAATCAGTTAGCTCCCGAAGTGTCCCATAATCCCTCAAGTGTTGTTGTGAACTCGGCTGACTGCCCTGAAGGCATGTACCCCTCCCCTTTCAAAGCTCTGTTTCTGACAGCCCTTGTGTGCTGTGCTGATCTGCTCCGGGACAGAAAGCAAACCATTAATGTGGAATGCTTGTGCTGTTGAACACGGAGGGGTGTGGGGTGTGTGTAGGGCCGGCTCTAACTTTTTTGCTGCCCCCGAGCCTCCGCCAAGCGCTGCGCCACCCCCCCCCCAGCGCCGCGCCCCGTGTTGTCCCCCTGCCGAGCGCCACGCCGCCGGAACCCTGCCCCGAGCGCCGCGCCGCTGGAGCCCGTCGTCCCCCTCCCCCGCGGAATGCCGCACCGCGCGCCCCCCCGCCGCCCCTTACCAGGTGCCGCCCCCAAGCATGTGCTTGGTTGCCTGGTGCCTGGAGCTGGCCCTGTGTGTGTGTGTGTGAGAGAGAGAGTGATTGCTGGGCAGAGAGCTGGGGAGGGAGGGAGGCAGGGCCGGCTCCAGGCACCAGTCCAGCAAGCAGGTGCTTGGGGCGGCCAATGGAGAGGGGCGGCACGTCCGGCTCTTTGGCGGCAATTCGGCAGCAGGTCCCTCACTCCCTCTCGGAGCAAAGGACCCTGGAGCCAGCCCTGGGCAGGGACTGATGTTGGGGTTTCCTCCTCCCCCTGTCTCAGGACTGGTTGCTTCCTGTTGCTGTCTGTCTTACAAGACAGCATTCTGACATACTCTGTCCCCTAAAACAGTCTCTCTTTCCCCCACCATACACACACACTCTCCTGTCACACATTCTGCCCCCCCCCTTCAGTTGAAAAGCAGCTGGCAATGTAGTAGGATGCCCATGGAATAATGGGATTGGGAAACCTGCATTATGTGACGCTGTGCCTGCCCCATGAGGCATTGCAAACCCTTCCCAAAGCACCCTGCGGCCAGTTGCACAGTGGGATAGCTACCACAATGCACTGCTCTCTTTGCCATTGCAAGAACTGCTAATGTGGATGTGCTCCACCATCACAAGGTGCACAGTGTGGACACGCAACAGCGGTTTAATTCCAGCACTTTAATAAAAGTGGTATAACTTGTTGCACAGAAACTTGCCAGAGTAGACATACCCCAAATGTGTTCCTTTTGCTGTCATTTATTATACTATGCTATGCAGGACCGCGCACAATGGAACCCCAACCTGGTTGGCCTCTAGGCACTACCACAGTGTAAATGTTTAAAAAATATTCAATATAAAAAGTAAGTGTTAAAATATTTCCATATTCTCTGATAACTATTGACATAATTGTGGGACTTCTTTTTGTTGATTGCAGGGTGATTAATTTGATAGCCAGTATGCTTATGTTCTGAAGTCAGGTGCTGTGCAAGCACAAAAAATGATTTTTATAGGATATTTTCTCAGTCTGACATATAAAATGTTAACAGCACAATTCCCATTTATAATAATTGGAGTTGCTCAGTTACTGCTTTATACATGCACCAAAGTTCTTTTGTAGGTTGAGGTAAACTGGTGCAACAGAGAATTACTTCTTCCAGTAGATGCAACCATGTATTCCGCTTGGGGTGTGTGTGTGTGCCCAGAACGCCAGAGCATTTTGTCTAGCAGTACCTGTATTGAAGCGGTGCTTGCACCTCGTGGCTATAGCCCCTTCTCTGGCTATATGAGGTGGCACTGCCTTGACCCCCCCTCAGTTCCTTCTTACTGCCCATGGCTGGAGTCAGAGTTCTGTGTGGTTTTCACCTCACACTCCCTTTATTTTTAGTGACTTTTCTAGTTGTATATAGTTAATTAGTACCCTTACGGCAATGTTAGTTAGATTTAGTGTTAGTTAGCTGTAGTTTAAATATTTCCCTGGTGATGCCCTCACCAGGGTTTAAACATTCTGTCATGTGGGGAGCGATCGCCAATAATGATCCCCCGACATGGTGTTTGTTGTGCCTAGGTGAAGCCCACATCAAGGAGTGGTGGTCGATTTGCAGATTGTCCACCAAATGGACTTGGGTGGTGAGGGATCTTCGTCTGAAGCAGCAGTTGCTTGAACAGACCATGCGGCCTCCTTTGGCACTGAGGCCCATGTCAAATTGGAGGTCACCCTTGAGTTCTGAGAGAGCTACCACTTTGTGTCCTGGATCTGGCAACTCATTCGAAAAGATGGAGTCATTCCCTGTCAAGTGCCCTGAGGAAAAGGTTTCATAGGACCGATTGAAGCCACTTCAGGTCACATGGGGACTTATCTCCCTCCTCCAGAAGGAGCACAGATCAGCCTGGGTCGAATGCTGGTGCATTGGACAGAGCGGTCCTATCAACCGCTCCCCAACTGCTCTGTGCAAGGAGGTCAAAGACACCATATTGTTGACTCTGGTTCCAGCCCTGGGGCATCCACTGAGTCCAGGACCAACAAGGGCAATGCCGGCACTGGGTGTTTCTGCATCAGTGGCATAGCAGCCAGCAACAGACCTCTACCTTTCTGTCCTAACCTTGCCCTTAGTCCAGGACTTTGCCAAGGCTGCATCCTTTATAGCTCCATTGTCTGGGCAGGCTGTTGATCATGTGGGACTGTCTGCACCATACCCTGCTGTTTCCCTTTCACAGTCAGTGGAAGTGGGGCTGTTGCTGAGCTCAGCACAATGGACCTCCCTGGCATCAGGACCATCTTTGGCACCACTTGGTTTCATCCCTGGAATTCAAGTCGAGTTCCTGCAGGAGAACAGGTTAGTGGATATCCTGCAGCCATCTTTCCCTGGGAGAGTAGCCCTCCCTATTAATGATGCAGTCCTTGCAGACCTGCTAAGGTCCTCTGGAGCACACCAGCTTTGGCACCACCTGCAGCAAAGCACATGGAGAAACGCTACTTCATTCCGGTGCAGGGGTGTGAAAGTTTTTACTCACATCCGTCCCCAGATTCTGGGGTCGTAACTGTGGTGAATAACAGCCCAGCAGAGCAGCTTTAAGACCCCTCCCAAGGATAAGGACTCTGAATGAGTGGACCTGATGGGCAAGAATATTTACACCTCCTCTTCCTTGCGGATTGCTAACCAGCAGACATTGTTGTCCCAGTACAACTTTGTGAACTGGGTGGCTATGTCTAAGTTTGCAGACCAGCTGCACAAAGCCATGACTGAGGAATTTCAATCATTTGTCACCAAAGGCTGCTTGGTGGCTAAGACTTTGTTGCAATCCATGCTGGACAATGCAGATACTTTTGGCCCGAGTGATGGCCTCGGTGATGACCATGAGAAGGATTTCCTGGCTGCAGAATTCAGGCATTGTTCCCCATGTGCAACAGGCCATAGAGAATTTGCCCTTCGATGACCAAGCACTGTTTTCAGCCAAGCTGGATGAGACTCTGAACTCCTTCAAGGGCTCTAAGACTACCTTCTAGTCCTTGGGGTGTATACATCAGCAGTGCAGAGGTACCACTATGGTGATCAACAGTAGCAGCAGCAGTATTGTCCCCGGCGCACATTTGGGCAGCTTTTCCTTCCCCCCCAAGACAGTGGAACTATCCCAGAAAAGGGCATAGATCCCATAGGAGGAGAAAGTCAGGTCTGGGATTTGGTCAGTCCACAAATGTCCCCCAAGTACCTATTTTGACTCCTTGGTTCAGAGCAGTGTTCCAGTCATTGCTCCATTCTCCCCGTTCCCTCCATCTGGGGACAGGGTGACCCATTTCTACAATGTTTGGAGCTTGATCATGGCAGCTGGGTCCTAAGCACTGTCAGATTAGGCTATGCAATCCAGTTCCCCGCCATCCGTTCCCGCCCCTCTTCAGGGACCCTTCTCACAAGGTGTTGTTCCTCAAGCAGGTTTGCGGTCCACTGGTTTTGGGAGCGGGGGAGGAGTTCTGCTAGAACACTGGAGTCATAGGTGCTATTCCTGATAGTTTCTGGTGCCCAAATCAAGGGGGAGGGTTAAGACCCATTCTCAACCTTCAGTGTCAACAAAAATATCAGATGTATGAGGTTCAAAATGGTCACTCTATTTACTATCCTTCCCGTATTGTCTCAGAATGATTGGTTTGTTGCTCTGGACCTTTAGGATGCCTACTTTCATATGGTGATTTTGCCAGGTCACAGAAAATTCCTTCTATTTGTCATAGCAGAGCACCATTTTCAGTATATGATGCTTCCATTTGGATTCTCTTCTGTCCAAATGCATGGTCATCTCAGAAAGAGAGAAATCCACATCTTCTCATACCTGCATGACTGGTTACTGAGGGACAGGTCCAGAGAGGAAGTTCTTTCTCACTTCGACATTACACTGCACTTCATCAGCCATCTGGACAGGGACAGCTCTACCATTTTTGCCGCCCCAAGCAAAAAAAAAAAAAAATCTTCTCAGACTGTGCCACCCCAAGAATGGCCGGAATACCACGCCCAGGCACGTGCTTCCTCTGCTGGTGCCGGCCCTGCATCTGGGTGTCATTCTAAACACTGGGAAGTCAAATATGGTTCCCACTCAGAAAATAGAGTTCACTG
Source organism: Trachemys scripta elegans (assembly GCF_013100865.1). Lineage (NCBI taxonomy): Eukaryota > Metazoa > Chordata > Testudines > Emydidae > Trachemys > Trachemys scripta. The sequence goes on along the minus strand of NC_048299.1, from coordinate 215,579,401 downwards.
GGGCCCTAGTACACTCTGAGTTTGAGAATGTTTCTGCCAACTGGCCATTTTCAGGTAATTCACCATCTTTACCTCAGTCTCCAGTCTCAGCTTTCCATGGCAGTTTAGATGTGCCTGAGGCTCTTGGGTCACATGTCCACTTGCATGCAGATGGTCCAGTTTGCAAGGTTGCACCTTCACCCTCTCCAAATGTGACTTGGGACTATTTACCATCTGACTCTTTACCCCCATCTTTCTCAACTGGTCCTGGACTCCTTGCAGTGGTGGATGTGTTCAGAGAAGGTTTGCCAGGGTGTCCAGTCCTTACTAACCAGGTCTCTTGTCATTGATGCTTCTCTGATGGATTGGGGGGCACATGTGGGGTTGCTGAAAGTTGAAGGTCTGTGATCAGAGCAGGAGTGCTCACAGCATATCAACATGCTGGAGCATTCAGGGAAGATCTGTCTTTTCCATTGCCATGGTAGCAAGATTCTTAAAAGGGCTTCTTCATCCTCCAGTCTGACAGCTGGTTCCTCTTTGGGACCTTAACACAGTCCTAGCAGCTTTAATGGGACCTCCATTTGAGCCTCTGGCATTGGGTCCCTTTCCGCTGTTGTGGAAAGCGGAGTAATAACATCTGCAAGAAGCGTGTAAGAGTTGCAGGCTCTGATGACGGAGCCTCCTTGTACACAATTGTCTGAAGACAAAGTGACTTTATGATCACACTCAAAATTTTTGTTTAAAGTGGTGTCTCAGTTTCATTTGAACCAGGCAGTATATTTACCTGTTATTTCCTAAGCCACATTCATCTCATTAGATGTCAAGCCTTCTATCTGGATAGGACTAAGCTGTTTCGGGCTTTGCCTTGCCTGTTTGTGCATATGCAAATCATATGAAGAAGCAAGCAGTCTCTTCACAGACTCTTTAAATGGATAAGATCCTGTACCATGACTGCATATGAAAAAACTTCAGCTATGCCTCCTCAGTAGGTATGAGCTCATTCTAAGAGAGCACAAGCTACGTCAATAGTGTTCCTGAGTGACATCTCAATATTGGACAGGGCTGTCATATGGTTGTCCATACATACATTTATGAACAGTTATGTCATCACCACATCTTCCAGAGTAGATGCAGGTTTTGGTAGGGAGGTCTTGCAAGCCTTGTTTAGGTAGACTGAGCCCAGCCTCCCAGGGTTCTGCCTGTGAGTCATCGAAGTGAAATACACAGCTGCATCTACTCAAAGAAGAAATGGCTACCTACTGTAACTATGGTTCTTCAAGATGTGGTGCAGATGTGTATTCCATGACCCACCCTCCATGCCCTCTGCATCAGAGTCTAGGCTCTGGGCATTTGAAGTGAAGAAACTGAGGGGGGGGGGACTGTGCCACCTCATATAGCTAAGGGAGGGGCTATGGCCATGAGGCACAAGCATCGCTCCTCTATGGGTACTGCTAGGCAAAATTATCCGAGCATGCACACACCTAAGTGGAATATACGTCTGCATCACATCTCAAAGAATCACAGTTGCAGTAAGTAACCATTTCATATACAGGTTGGCCACTTTATTTTTGGACCCAGAAGTTTGCCTACTTTTATCTGAATGTGAGGTAAAGAAGCTTCAAGGACAAAGTCTTCAGTCTTGCAAATCTGAACAGCAAGAGAGATTTATTCTGGAGTGAATCCAAATAGTGGATCTTAAAAGTGAATGGGTGGAGTGGGGTCATGGCCACATGCAGTTCCATCGACTTGATACAGTGTTGCAGATTCACTCAGGAAAAACAATTCTCATCACTAAAGGTACCCTAAGATACCACTATAATGTGACAAGTGACTTATTAAGGAAAAGGGATGGCTATTTTAGTTTGTGATAAGACTGACACGCTACTAAAATATGAATTCCTGGAATAAATAAGGGGATGGCAACCTCATATTTAGTCAAGAAAGCAAAAGCCTGTAGTAAGAGAAAAACTAAATATAGGTAGTACTGTCTTCTGCCTGCTAGGTGCTGAATGCCCTCAACTCCCACTGGGAGTTCTCCATCTTGCAGGAACTGTCCCTGTACAAGTTAATTTTTAACCTATTCTTATGACATCTTCCAGGAACCAAATGTCCCAAAGCTCTGTAGTGATCCTCTCTATATAGTTATTCTATTTTAGTGGGCCTGGATCTTAAATGCAAAGCTGGATATTCTGTCAGGTCACTAACAGCCAATGAGATTTCTCATAGTAAATAAGAACCTCATTGACTGACAGATTTGAACCCACCTTACACTCTTTCATGCACCTCTTTCTGTCCGCTCTATTCTAGAGGAATAATTTTAATTTGGCCATTCCTAGCAACCCAGAAAGCCATGGGTGAAAGTAGCCCAATGTTACAACTACCTGCAGTTGGTTATTACTGTTGTTTACCATTAGTATGTAATGCCTTTCATGGTGGCTTAAAAAGCTTTCTGCAGTTGCCAGAATCTCAATCTTTACGATACTACTAAACATGGCCATAATCATTCTCATAGAAAGAGACCCTGCACTAATTCACATCTATCTCTACTCCTTATGAACAATTTCCTTTTTTGTTTCTCGAGGTTAAAGCACAAAATCAGGAGCCAGGAGATCTGGGTTCTAAATTCCTACCTCTATCCTAACTTGCTTTGTGTGACACTGGCCATGTCACTCACTGTCTCTGTGTCTCAGTTTCTCTGTCGTAAAATTGGGATAATAATACTTCCATGCCTGAGCCATGTTTTTCTACATTTGAGTGAGAATGGATTTTTAATGCAAGGAGGCAAAATTAGGAACTTAACATTGCAGACTAATTTCATTTAAATTTGCCTTACTGCGCCAAAATTTATAGATTTAGTCTGACTCCAGTATAACATAGGCCATAGAACCCAGCCAGTAATTTCTATATCAAGATCATAACATCTGTTGGAGCTAAAGCATCTCTTAGGGTGTACACATACCCTATGGATAGGTCCCTACTAAATTTATGGCCATGAAAAATGCGTCACGGACCATGAAATCTGGTCTCCTCCTGTGAAATCTGGTCTTTTGAGTGCTTTTATCCTATACCATACAGATTTCATGGGGGAAATCAGCAATTCTCAAATTGGGGGTCCTGACCCAAATGGGAGTTGCAAGGGGGTTGGATGGTTATTTTAGAGGGGTCCCAGTGTTACCATCCTTCTGTGCTGCCTTCAGAGGTGGGCTGCCACAGAGTGTCGGCTGTTGGCCAGGCACCCAGCTCTGAAGGCACTGCCCCACCAGCAGCAGCCCAGAAATAAATACCATTCCACCCTTACTTCTGTGCTACTGCCTTCAGAACTGGGTGGCTGGAGAGTGGCGGTTGCTGACTGAGGGTCCAGCTCTGCGGGCAGCAGCACAGAAATAAGGGTGGCAATACCACACTATGCCATCCTTACTTCTGCGCTGCTGGTGGTGGCGGTTCTGCCTTCAGAGCTGGGATCCCAGCCAGCAGCTGCCGCTTTTCAGCTGCCCAGCTCTGAAGGCAGGGCCACCACCAGCAGCAGCGCAGAAGTAAGGGTAGCAGTTCTGCAACATCCCCTACAATTATCTTGTGATCTCCCCCCCCCCACCTCCATTTTGGGTCAGGACCCCTACAACTACAACACCGTGAAATTTTAGATTTAAATAGGTGAAATCGTGAAATTTATTATTTTTAAAATCCTATGACCATGAAATTGACCAAAATGGACCATGAATTTAGTAGGGCCCTACCTATGGTGGTGCAACTGTGGCACTGTAATGCCGCAGCGTAGGCACTTCCTACATGGATGGAAGAGGTTTTTCCATTGATATAGTTAATCCACCTTTCCAAGAGGTGGTAGCTAAGTCAACAGAAAAATTCTTCCAGCAACCTTAGGAATCTTCTTGCTTCACCAGTGATGCCAACCTAAATGTTCCATTTTTCCCACAACCATCTCCAAGCCTTTTCAGTAAAGCTCCTCATGCATAGAGGCCAGTATTTTCAGACTTGAATGCCTGAAGTTGATCCATAGACTAACCAGGAACTGCAGGTGCTTAGTACCTCTGAAAAATCAATGTCCTCTTCGTTTTGTTCCAGTCCAAATTCCTCCTAAAGACTCACTTTTTCTGCAGTGCCCAGAAGACATGACTTAGCAATAATAATTTTCAAATGCTCGTAGGTCCCTCTTCTGTGCCTCCCAGTGTGTCTTTCTTATTTAGGGCTTGTCTACACTTACCGGGGGATTGACGAGCGGCGATTGATGCATTGGCAGTCGATTTAGCAGGTCTAGTGAAGACCCGCTAAATATAACACCGATCGCTCTCCCATCAACTCCTGTACTCCACTGTATCGAGAAGAATAAGGGGAGTTGACGGGAGAGTGTCTCCCATCGATATTGCGTAGTGTGGACCCTGCAGTTAGTAGACCTCAGCTACGTTGATTTGAGTTCCTCTATTCACGTAACTCAAATTGCGTAGCTTAGATTGACTTTTTCCATTGGTGTAGACAAGGGCAAGGCCTTAGAATGTAATCTTTTTTGGTGCTGGGACTGGACTGTTCTGTCTTGTACAACATCAGGCACATGAGTGGTGCTTTAGTAACAAGGAAATTGTTCCCAGGATGTGCATGCAGCCTAAAGCAGTGCTAAGAAAAGAATGATATACCTTTTTATTTAAAGTCCCATCTTAGGCCCTCCCGTCACACACACACACAGCTGATGCTTTTTTTACATCCTTAATTATTTCAATGGAAAACCCACAAGAATTGGAGCTGAAAACTGTATTCAGAATTGCAGCAAAGCCATCTTTTTCCTATTGTTCTAGACTTGTATTATTACCCCAAGTGCTGTGCTGTTTATGTGGTCCTGATCACTCACCCCTGTAAGTTCGAGTTGAGACACCAAAAGACATACCATGAGCAGCTGCAACAACAGCACCAACAAAAGCAGCAGGCATTGGAAGCTCGATTCCCAATGCCATGCTGTGCCTGTGTGGAACTTGGTGTCTCCTGGGCCACAGACATCTGCCGTTTGCGCATTTCCATCCGCTCTGATCCCATGGGCTGAAAAAACCAAAATAAGGGGAAAAATTAACCTCTGCACAAAAGACTCTCTAGGTATCATTAAGGCCAGATTTTCAAAAGAACTCGGAATCTGATGGCTCCCGCTGTTCTCTGTGGAAGCTGCTGGGAAAATCCGCCGCTTCGTTGAGGTTCTGTGACAAGGTGTAAAGTCCCTTCGAAATGTAAGGGGTTAATAGATTCCTCCCTATAACATGACCGATTTGGGTGGAAAGTGGAAGTGGGTTCAAAGGTGGTTATCATTGGGGTCGTTTATGTTCTCTCTTCTCTCAGCTAGCTGTAGTTGGAAAGCTCCCAGTGGTTATTTTCCAGTGTTGCTAATTTGTTGTGCTTTTGAATTTTGTTTTTGGAAATAAAGGCAACTCTAAGGAAAAAAGGGTAAAGTGACCTATAGTTTGGCCTTTGAATCTTCTTATTTTCTTTCCCCAGCTGGTGAGTCTGTGCACTGGCTTAGGTGTGTAAATGGGAGATGAATTTTTTTAAGAATTTGGGCTCCATTGTCGGTGTTGAAAAATTTAGAAAATCTGTTCCTTAGGCCACTGTAAAGGGGAAAGGCTAGGATCTGATTGACTATCATGAGTCTGACTGTGTTCCTTTAACATAGATTTTCTTTCAAGCAAGTTTGAGTCTTCATGGTTTGGGGAGGTAATTATTTTCCTGCTGAGGAGATGCAGACATGGGCCAGGCAACATTAAGATTTAAGCAGTCTATTCCCATCATAACCATAGACTACATGGGATAGTTCATGGTGGGGACAGCATGGGATGCCTCTAGATTGTTCTAGGAAAACTGTTTGGTTCCCTAAGCCTGCAAACATGTCTGTACATGAGCAATTTTAAACATGTGACTGGTCCGTCTGGAGTCACTGCAATTTCTCATGTAAGTATGTAACTTTCTGTGAGTCCTTTCTGTGAGCTTGAATTTATGGTAGGCAGAATTTGGTGTGTGTGCTCCCTGTGAATGACTTGCTGCCTATTGACTTATACCCTACATGTTGACTTAGTTACATTGATGAAATATCAAATCCTAAAGGGACAAGTGCACCTTACTTCATTATGATTTTAGATGAATTTTGGATACTTAGCTATTCTTCCTCCTGTGAAAAGTGATACTTTTTGGTATTGTTCATTGTAGGTTGCTAAACCTCCTTGAGTCCATCAAAATTGCAGAGGAGTTTAAATACCATTAACAATGGAAGATTTTGGGGAGTTGATCATTGTGATACAATAACTGGTATGAGATGTTATCTGATGAGCTGGAGAGCATCATGTTAAAATCATCTCTCTCTCTCGCTCTCTCTCTGTGTGTTCAGATATATTTATGCAGGACTATGGTGGCAAGAAAGGTGCTCAATCCATATGCAGCAGGCATTGCTACAAAAACTACAAAATCATGTATATAAAAGAGTGCAGGTTATTCCAACTCAACGCAGCATTAATTCACGATCAGTGCTTTTTCTGATGTTCCTTTTACTGATGGTATTATATAGGTTAGTATTATTTTTGTTTTGTTTTTTGGCTAGAATCATCCCCTTGTCCAAGGGAAAATGTGTATGTCATGCACAGCAGTAGAGGCACCTATTTTGTAGGATAACATCAGACCAGCATAGCTAGTAGATAATGTTTTCATCCCTCAGCTCACAGAGAGCCGAGAAGTGATAGGGAGAAAACACACAAAATGATGCCCCATTATGGATCTGCTCCCTTTGACAACCAGTCCCTAAATGACCAAAAAGCTAAAACATAAGCAAGAACATTACTTCTCAAAATGCCAGCTTGATAATTTTAAAGTATGAAAGAATAAATATGAAAAGGAAAATACATCTGTACATTCTTATTTCTTTATTGCTTAGATTTCAAGTTCATTACAGTAGAAGGAAATACTGAATATTTTCAGCTTTCTTCTCAATACCTATTTTTGAAAAACAAAGCATGTTTGTGCTTACAATAAAAAGTAATTATAAACAAAACATTACAGAAGACAATAGTATATCTGACGTATTCCCAGCTCCTGGTAGGGAGTAAACATGTTCTTATTATCAATTAGAAAAGTTTAATTTATAATTGGAATCAAATGAGTGCTATTTATATAATTCATCCAGCTTTGTTTAGTAGATGTTTTATGTGGCTTCTGTGCACATAAATACCTCTAACCCACTTTACAACTGAATTGATATATGATCTGATTAGGAGAGCTAGTCTTCTGTTTTGTTTTTTGTGTTTGGCGGGGGAAGGGCATAGGAGAAAGAGGTGAATAAGTCAATGTACCTATTCACCCACCCCAAATATCTCCTATTTCAAAGAATCCTTATTTGGATCTATTATATTTATAAAATTATAATTTTAGATTTTTACTATTTTAGATTTATTATCCTTTCAGATTAATTTCTTTTGCAAGATATTCTCTGGTATACTTCAGTGTGAGGGAGGAGCATGTAAGCATCTCTGTAGCAAATGCCTCCTCGCACCCCCCCCAATAGTGTTTTGTTTATAATGTAGCTTGTGAAGTGCTCACTCTAACAAAGGATATTTGGAAGCTGTAGAGCTTTATGAATGTAAAGCCAATATTCATCCTATGTGATTTATATCCCAGTTTATAGTTTATGAAGGGTCGAGGAGGAAAAAAATAAAGGTACAATTTGGCATCTCATTTAAGCTCTACGCTTCATTAGCAAATGTACACATTGAAACATTAGCTTGCCCTTTAAATATGAAGTAATTTTCTTGCTCAGAGTTAAATGATGATTTTTGTAAATATTTCTAAATGACAACACACCTTTTTAAGATGGCACAAAAGTGTTTAAAAAGTATGTGGAGACCAAAAGTAGAAGTTCCTGCAAGAATGTATCTATTGGGTTTAAAGATGACTAGTCCAAAGCAGTTACTTGTTTTAAGGAAAGTCCAATGAATAGTGCACCTGCAGCTCTTTTGGGAATCAACAGCCGTTGTGTGCATGCAAATGACAAGATGATTGGGTGTCTTAATATTTTTAACACCACTTTGGTTTTAGAAATGAACTGAACTATAATAAAGCAGGTGGCATTATACATCACTTCATTCACGCTTACTTTGGTCACTAAATACACGCAGGGAGCAGATCTCTTAAATTAAAGCTGGTTTTCGTAGTCACACCTCTGAGCAGATCCTCACTGTAAAACAAAATGCCTGCCTCTCCATTATCACTATTATTATTAGTCTGTAATAGTAGTGCTTAGAGGCTTAAACTGAGATTGGGCCCCATTGTGCTCAGGGCTATACAAACACAGTAAAAGACCGTCCCTGCCCCCCCAAGAGTTTACAATCTATGGTTGGGGGAGGGAGGCTGAAGGGGAAACTGAGGCAGAGAGAGATGATGTGACTCATCCAAAGACACACAGCAAGTAAATGGGAAAACTAGGAATAGACTCCAGGGAGGAAATCCTGGCTCCATTAGTCAATGGAAGCTTTATGATTGATTTCAATGGAGCCAGGATTTCACCTTATTTTCTGGACCATGCTGATTCTGACTACTATCCCAGTGACAATCTGACCCTTTTGAGATAGAGCAACAGTTATGATTCCAAGCCACATCAACCTCAGAATGCCTGGATCAGGTCTGTGGCCATTTGCTGTATTGTTTTCAGAGAAAAGTTGATTTTATATATAGGGTCTCAGCTACCCATGGTGCTAGGGCCAAGATAGATATATCAGTTGTTCCACCAAGTATTGTATGTAGGAATCTACAAAAGAAAGTCAAATTTTCTATTCTATGTGTAAATGTCAATGTTAGCAATGGGCCAGAGACACAATCTTACATATGGACACCTTACCTTTTGAAGAAGAACAGGAGTACTTGTGGCACCTTAGAGACTAACTAACATATACTATATGCATCCGAAGAAGTGGGCTGTAGTCCACGAAAGCTTATGCTCTAATAAATTTGTTAGTCTCTAAGGTGCCACAAGTACTCCTGTTCTTCTTTTTGCGGATACAGACTAACACGGCTGTTACTCTGAAACTTACCTTTTGAGGAACTTTGACTCGGACTCTGAATCTGAATGCAGAAGCTCAAGCCTATCTTTAATCTGATTTAGTAGCATTTTACACCCAGTTTGCACTGGAATAAATGGCCACACAAAGTGCAAGGCATAGGAGAATTAGGTCCTTCATTTCTTCTTCAAACTCCTCTGCTCTGCTGATTCAAAAGAGCAGGTATCTCACTTTAGGAAGGGGAAAAAATGTGTGCCCCACTATACTCCTTCTTCAAAGCTCATATAAAATGTCTAAGTCTTTCAGGTCAAACAAATGCTGTTAGCTCCTCAGCTGACTCTGGTGGAGCTGTTCTGACTTACAACAACTGAGAATCTGACTCACTCGTGCTAAAGCATCACTAATGTGATTACTGAGAGATGTGGTATCTATTACTGAGAGGGCAGTCTGAGTGAATGACCTTATTTACAAGCAGTTGTCCTTTTGGAAAGAGTTACACTTTGGGTTGAAATTCATGCCAAAAGTGCAGAGGCAGCTGGAATTTTAAAATTCCCTTTGGTCTTGTTTAGTTTATTCAAGGGGTGGGGTAGCTCTCTTGTGCTCCTACTGTTCAAAAATGCTTATGTAATGCCACCATCATGTTTTCTGTGGCCTTAGTCATCACTGAGCATAACAGTCTCTGACATATTTGAAGTTCTTTTGGCAAATAAGATAATAAGGGGGCAATTCTCAGTTCCAGCCTGGCTTTTTGGCAGGATACAACGTAAATGGGGTAAAATAATCCCTGGTGATGTGATGTAGAGCTTCCCCCTCCCTCATCCTCAGTATGGCCAGGGGAGAAGGTGTGTAGCAAGAGTTCATTGCATTCCACCTATTTTCTGTTGCAGCAGTCTAAATTAGAGCAGCCCTGAGGCTGCTCTAGCCTATGCTGGGGACAGAATCACTCCCTGGATAGCCCTCAATACAGATTTTAAGGTGAGAAGGGACAGTTATGCTCATCTAGTGTAATGGAAGCCATGGAATTTCACTCAATGATTCCTACATCTAACTTGTAATTAAACTAGAGCATTGTTGAAGCCACAGCTGATCGTCCAAGTTTCTGCACTGAGCAGAACTCCTACAGAATGGAGAGCTGGGCTCAAGTGTTTGAAAATCACAGTGTGCATACACAGAACAATCTTTTCTAATTTTGTAACAAGGTATGGTGATATGCTATATTGCTGGGTGAATGTACCTCCATCAAGTTTAGCAGCTGAGATTAATTAAAACTGTGATTGAGAACAGCTGAATTTAAGAAAGGAACAACAAAATAAATGCAATATTGTGGTTGATATTTTCCACAACCATAAATTAGGAAATAAAACGTTTTCAAAGGAATGTCCGTTCAAATACTCTTCTGAGATATTTTCCTTCACTGCTGATGCAACAGTTGTCTTCAATTGCTCCAACAACTTTTCAAGCGACCAAGTTGATCAATTCTTCTAATTCACATATCTAAGAATGTGGCTGGTAGATTTTTATCATTCAAAGATGTGACATGACTCCTGGTGATTACCACATGGACTTTACAGGTAAGGTGACCAGACAGCAAGTGTGAAAAATCAGGATGGGGGGTAAAAGGTGCCTATATAAGAAAAAGCCCCCAAAATCAGGACTGTCCCTATAAAATTGTGACATCTGGTCACCCTATTTACAGGGAGGGTAGGGTAGAGGGTTTTTTAAGCTGCAGTTCATATACTATGGCACTTGATTAGGCTTTCATCAGGGTTATGTAGGGTGAAAGCCTGGTCACAGTGAACTCAATGACAAAATTCCTACTGACTTTAATTGAGTCAAGGGTTTATGTCTAGACTGAAAATACATCTTGTGTGTGCAAGAGAAAGTTACCATGTACCTACAGGATCAACTAAAGGGAAGCTTCCCTGAAGATGACCTGCGAAAGCTAAGGACCAACAGTACTACATTCACGATGGTGCTGTTCTGATCATAGACACAATCATTTCAACCAGGAGATGGGGGTCCTAACTATTGGGAGCACACTCCTTTGGTCGTGATGTTTCTCTGGCAGTTTGTTGGAAGACATATCAGTACCCAGTGACAGTGTGTCTAACTTTAATTTAAAAAATAAATTATCACCATTTATCCAGCCAATGCAAGGACAGTATTACCTTTCCTAGGGCCCCACATCTGCGGTAGTGAAAAATCCTTTAAAGGAAGTTTCAGGAAGGCTGGAGAATCCCTGGTAGCATGGCTCCTAATGGGGATGAGAGGGGACGCTGGCATTCCAGAGCCAGTACAAAAGCAAAGTGCTGCTACATGGATGGTCTGCATGCAGAACCCATAGGCTCTGGGGACCCACAGCTACCCACAGAGGAACAATTAAACAATCTGGGAGTGTCTCAGCACAGAGAATTTCAGTGTTTTCCTCCCCATAACCCCCCTCTATTGGCTTCACCAACAGAATGGGTGATTTGACCCATAGAAAAAGTTTCTATGATAGAATGCCTGGACAGAATGCCTGGCTGGAGGAAGATTTTGAACACTGTCTAGAATTAATGTCTATATTCTTCGTTTTTGGATATATTTTCATTATATGTTCCGATTACAAGTTACATCTACCACTTTGAGCCAGTTCATATTTTAACTTCAGTAAACTAAAATGGTCTAGACCAGGGGTCAGCAACCTTTCAGAAGTGGTGTGCCGAGTCTTCATTTATTCACTCTAATTTAAGGTTTCGTGTGCCAGTAATACATTTTAACATTTTTAGAAGGTCTCTTTCTATAAGTCTATAATATAGAACTAAACTATTGTTGTATGTAAAGTAAATACGCTTTTAAAAATGTTTAAGAAGCTTCATTTAAAATTAAATTAAAATGCAGAGCCCCCCGGACCAGTGGCCAAGACCCAGGCAGTGTGAGTGCCACTGAAAATCTGCTCGCATGCCGCCTTTGGCACGCGTGTCATAGGTTGCCTACCTCTGGTCTAGACAATATGGAAAGTTTGTGTTTCCTGCTGTTAAATCATGCAGTTTTGTTATATTTGTGTGTAATGCTGCAGCTGCTAATTAGGGTATGAGTGAGATAATGTTGACTGAATTATGCAGTTGATGTGAAACGGTTTAAGCTTATCAGCAGATAAGCTACTGTATATGATCTTTTAATCAGTGATGAGACTAGCAGTAAATATTAATCAGGAGGAATTATTCATTTGTGATCCTGTTGCTACAGTACACAGAATCAATGGCTGGTATTTTGTAAAGGTTATTTTTCCACAAGGGTAGTCGGGGTGGGGGGAAATAGTTTGGGCGATGGGCCCAATTCTGCTGTCATTGAAGTCAATGGAAACTTTGCCACTAATACTTATTTTCCAACCTCAGATCTTCTGAACAATGAAAAATTAGAAATTGCATTTTGTGGAAATTGTTTTCTTTGAATAGTTTATGAAAAATTGACAATACATACAAGTAGCAACATCTGCAACTTCAAAATGATCTAAAATCATCAAGAGATGAAAGGGGAATGCTGTGGAATAGTATCAGAGGGGTAGCCGTGTTAGTCCGAATCTGTAAAAAGCAACAGAGGGTCCTGTGGCACCTTTGAGACTAACAGAAGTATTGGGAGCATAAGCTTTTGTGGGTAAGAATCTCACTTCTTCAGATGCACTTCTCAAGAGATTCTTACCCACAAAAGCTTATGCTCCCAATACTTCTGTTAGTCTCAAAGGTGCCACAGGACCCTCTGTTGCTTTTTACAGATTCAGACTAACAC